>NC_090934.1:423423030-423730392 GCF_040938575.1 Ambystoma mexicanum | reverse complement strand
ACATGAGTGGGGGCCTGGTGGAGGGTGCCCCTGCACTGCGGGAGGTGAGGGTGGTGGTAGACATGAGTGGGGGCCTGGTGGAGGGTGCCCCTGCACTGCTGGGGGGTGGGGGTGGTGGTGGTAGACATGAGTGGGGGCCTGGTGGAGGCTGCCCCTGCACTGCTGGGGGGTGGGGGTGATGGTAGACATGAGTGGGGCCTGGTGGAGGGTGCCCCTGCACTGCTGGGGGATGGGGGTGATGGTAGACATGAGTGGGGGCCTGGTGGAGGGTGCCCCTGGTGGCTGGGGGGTGGGGGTGATGGTAGGCATGAGTGGGGGCCTGGTGGAGGCTGCCCCTGCACTGCTGGGGGGCGGGGGTGGTGGTAGACATGAGTGGGGGCCTGGTGGAGGGTGCCCCTGCACTGCTGGGGGGTGGGAGTGGTGGGAGACATGAGTGGGGGTCTGGTGGAGGCTGCCCCTGCACTGCTGGGGTATGGGGGTGGTGGGAGACATGCGTGGGGGCCTGGTGGAGGGTGCCCCTGGTGGCTGGGGGCTGGGGGTGGTGGGACACATGAGTGGGGGCCTGGTGGAGGGTGCCCCAGCACTGCTGGGTGGTGGGGGTGGTGGGAGACATGAGTGGGGGCCTGGTGGAGGGTGCCCCTGCACTGCTGGGGGGTGGGGGTGGTGGGAGACATGTGTGGGGGCCTGGTGGAGGGTGCCCCTGCACTGCTGGCGGTTGTGGGTGGTGGGAGACATGAGTGGGGGCCTGGTGGAGGGTGCCCCTGGTGGCTGGGTGGTGGGGTGGTGGGAGACATGAGTGGGGGCCTGGTGGAGGGTGCCCCTGCACTGCTGGGGAGTGGGGGTGATGGTAGACATGAGTGGGGGCCTGGTGGAGGGTGCCCCTGGTGGCTGGGGGGTGGGGGTGGTGGGAGACATGAGTTGGACATGAGTGGGGGCCTGGCGGAGGGTGCCCCTGGTGGCTGGGGGGTGGGGGTGATGGTAGGCATGAGTGGGGGCCTGGTGGAGGGTGCCCCTGCACTGCTGGGGGGTGGGGGTGATAGGGGACATGAGTGGGGGCCTGGTGGAGGGTGCCCCTGCACTGCCTAGGGGGTGGGGGGCGGTGGTGGTAGACATGAGTGGGGGCCTGGTGGAGGCTGCCCCTGCACTGCTGAGGGATGGGGGTGATGGTAGACATGAGTGGGGGCCTGGTGTAGGGTGCCCCTGGTGGCTGGGGGGTGGGGGTGGTGGGAGACATGAGTGGGGGCCTGGTGGAGGGTCCCCCTGGTGGCTGGGGGGTGGGGGTGGTAGGAGACATGAGTTGGGGCCTGGTGGAGGGTGCCCCTGCACTGCTGGGGGGTGGGGGTGGTGGGAGACATGAGTGGGGGCCTGGTGGAGGCTGCCCATGCACTGCTGGGGGATGGGGGTGGTGGGAGACATGAGTGGGGGCCTGGTGGAGGGTGCCCCTGCACTGCTGGGGGGTGGGGGTGGTGGGACACATGAGTGGGGCCTGGTGGAGGGTGCCCCTGCACTGCTGGGGGGTGGGGGTGGTGGGAGACATGAGTGGGGGCCTGGTGGAGGGTGCCCCTGCACTGCTGGGGGGTGGGGGTTTTGGGAGACAAGAGTGGTTGCCTGGTGGAGGTTGCCCCTGCACTGCTGGGGGGTGGGGGTGATGGTAGACATGAGTGGGGGCCTGGTGGAGGGTGCCCCTGGTGGCTGGGGGGTGGGGGTGGTGGGAGACATGAGTGGGGGCCTGGTGGAGGGTGCCCCTGCACTGCGGGGGATGGGGGTGATGGTAGACATGAGTTGGGGCCTGGTGGAGGGTGCCCCTGGTGGCTGGGGGTGGGGGTGGTAGGAGACATGAGTGGGGGCCTGGTGGAGGGTGCCCCTGCACTGCTGGGGGGTGGGGGGATGGTAGACATGAGTGGGGGGCTGGTGGAGGGTGCCCCTGGTGGCTGGGGGGTGGGGATGGTGGGAGACATGAGTTGGACATGAGTGGGGGCCTGGCGGAGGGTGCCCCTGGTGGCTGGGGCGTGGGGGTGATGGTAGACATGAGTGGGGGCCTGGTGGAGGGTGCCCCTGCACTGCTGGGGGGTGGGGTGATAGGGGACATGAGTGGGGGCCTGGTGGAGGGTGCCCCTGCACTGCTAGGGGGTGGGGGTGGTGGTGGTAGACATGAGTGGGGGCCTGGTGGAGGCTGCCCCTGCTCTGCTGGGGGGTGGGGGTGATGGTAGACATGAGTGGGGGCCTGGTGGAGGGTGCCCCTGCACTGCTGGGGGGTGGGGGTGATGGTAGACATGCGTGGGGGCCTGGTGGAGGGTGCCCCTGGTGGCTGGGAGGTGGGGGTGATGGTAGACATGAGTGGGGGCCTGGTGAAGGCTGCCCCTGCACTGCTGGGGGTGGGGGTGATAGGGGACATGAGTGGGGGCCTTGTGGAGGCTGCCCCTGCACTGCTGGGGGGTGGGGTGATGGTAGACATGAGTGGGGGCCTGGTGTAGGGTGCCCCTGGTGGCTGGGGGGTGGGGGTTGTGGGAGACATGAGTGGGGGGCCTGGTGGAGGGTGCCCCTGGTGGCTGGGGGGTGGGGGTGGTAGGAGACATGAGTGGGGGCCTGGTGGAGGCTGCCCCTGCACTGCTGGGGGATGGGGGTGGTGGGAGACATGAGTGGGGGCCTGGTGGAGGGTGCCCCTGGCGGCCGGGGGCTGGGGGTGGTGGTACACATGGGTGGGGGCCTGGTGGAGGGTGCCCCTGCACTGCTGGGGGGTGGGGGTGGGGGGAGACATGAGTGGGGGCCTGGTGGAGGGTGCCCCTGCACTGCTGGGGGGTGTGGGTGGTGGGAGACATGTGTGGGGGCCTGGTGGAGGGTGCCCCTGCACTGCTGGGGGGTGGGGGTGGTGGGAGACATGAGTGGGGGCCTGCTGGAGGGTGCCCCCTGGTGGCTGGGGGGTGGGGGTGGTGGGAGACATGAGTGGGGGCCTGGTTGAGGGTGCCCCTGCACTGCGGGGGATGGGGGTGATGGTAGACATGAGTGGGGGCCTGGTGGAGGGTGCCCCTGGTGGCTGGGGGGTGGGGGTGGTGGGAGACATGAGTGGGGGCCTGGTGGAGGGTGCCCCTGCACTGCTGGGGGGGTGGGGGTGATGGGAGACATGTGTGGGGGCCTGGTGGAGGGTGCCCCTGCACTGCTGGGGGGTGGGGGGTGGTGGGAGACATGAGTGGGGGCCTGCTGGAGGGTGCCCCTGGTGGCTGGGGGGTGGGGGTGGTGGTACACATGGGTGGGGGCCTGGTGGAGGGTGCCCCTGCACTGCTGGGGGGTGGGGGTGGGGGGAGACATGAGTGGGGGCCTGGTGGAGGGTGCCCCTGCACTGCTGGGGGGGTATGGGTGGTGGGAGACATGTGTGGGGGCCTGGTGGAGGGTGCCCCTGCACTGCTGGGGGGTGGGGGTGGTGGGAGACATGAGTGGGGGCCTGCTGGAGGGTGCCCCTGGTGGCTGGGGGGTGGGGGTGGTGGGAGACATGAGTGGGGGCCTGGTGGAGGGTGCCCCTGCACTGCGGGGGGATGGGGGTGATGGTAGACATGAGTGGGGGCCTGGTGGAGGGTGCCCCTGGTGGCTGGGGGGTGGGGGTGCTGGGAGACATGAGTGGGGGCCTGGTGGAGGGTGCCCCTGCACTGCTGGGGGGATGGGGGTGATGGTAGACATGAGTGGGGGCCTGGTGGAGGGTGCCCCTGGTGGCTGGGGGGTGGGGGTGGTGGGAGACATGAGTGGGGGCCTGGTGGAAGGTGCACCTGCACTGCTGGGGGGTGGGGGTGATAGGGGACATGAGTGAGGCCTGGTTGAGGGTGCCCTTGCACTGCTGGGGGGTGGGGGTGGTGGTAGACTTGTGTGGGGGGCTGGTGGAGGCTTCCCCTGCACTGCTGGGGGGTGGGGGTGATGGTAGACATGAGTGGGGGCCTGGTGGAGGGTGCCCCTGCACTGCTGGGGGGTGGGGGTGATGGTAGACATGTGTGGAGGCATGGTGGAGGGTGCCCCTGGTTGCTGGGGAGTGGGGGGTGATGGTACACATGAGTGGGGGCCTGGTGGAGGCTGCCCCTGCACTGCTGGGGGGTGGGGGTGATAGGGGACATGAGTGGGGGCCTGGTGGAGGGTGCCCCTGGATGCTGGGGTTGGGGGTGGTGGGAGACATGAGTGGGGGCCTGGTGGAGGGTGCCTCTGCACTGCTGGGGGGTGGGGTGGTGGGAGACATGAGCGGGGGCCTGGTGGAGGGTGCCCCTGCACTGCTGGGGGGGTGGGGGTGATGGGAGACATGTGTGGGGGCCTGGTGGAGGGTGCCCCTGCACTGCTGGGGGGGTGGGGGTGGTGGGAGACATGAGTGGGGGCCTGCTGGAGGGTGCCCCTGGTGGCTGGGGGGTGGGGGTGGTGGTACACATGGGTGGGGGCCTGGTGGAGGGTGCCCCTGCACTGCTGGGGGTGGGGGTGGGGGAGACATGAGTGGGGGGCCTGGTGGAGGGTGCCCCTGCACTGCTGGGGGGTATGGGTGGTGGGAGACATGTGTGGGGGCCTGGTGGAGGGTGCCCCTGGTGGCTGGGGGCTGGGGGTGGTGGGACACATGAGTGGGGGCCTGGGTGGAGGGTGCCCCTGCACTGCTGGGGGGTGGGGGGTGGTGGGAGACATGAGTGGGGGCCTGGTGGAGGGTGCCCCTGCACTGCTGGGGGTTGGGGGTGGTGGGAGACATGTGTGGGGGCCTGGTGGAGGGTGCCCCTGCACTGCTGGGGGTTGTGGGTGGTGGGAGACATGAGTGGGGGCCTGGTGGAGGGTGCCCCTGGTGCCTGGGGGGTGGGGGTGGTGGGAGACATGAGTGGGGGCCTGGTGGAGGGTGCCCTGCACTGCTGGGGAGTGGGGTTGATGGTAGACATGAGTGGGGGCCTGGTGGAGGGTGCCCCTGGTGGCTGGGGGGCTGGGGGTGGTGGGAGACATGAGTTGGACATGAGTGGGGGCCTGGCGGAGGGTGCCCCTGGTGGCTGGGGGGTGGGGGTGATGGTAGACATGAGTGGGGGCCTGGTGGAGGGTGCCCCTGCACTGCTGGGGGGTGGGGGTGATAGGGGACATGAGTGGGGGCCTGGTGGAGGGTGCCCCTGCACTGCTAGGGGGTGGGGGCGGTGGTGGTAGACATGTGTGGGGGCTTGGTGGAGGGTGCCCCTGCACTGCTGGGTGGTGGGGGTGGTGGGAGACATGAGTGGGGGCCTGGTGGAGGGTGCCCCTGGTGGCTGGGGGTGGGGGTGGTGGGCGACATGAGTGGGGGCCTGGTGGAGGGTGCCCCTGGTGGCTGGGGGGTGGGGGTGGTGGGAGACATGAGTGGGGGCCTAGTGCAGGGTGCCCCTGCACTGCTGGGGGGTGGGGGTGGTGGGAGACATGAGTGGGGGCCTGGTGGAGGGTGCCCCTGGTGGCTGGGTGGTGGGGGTGGTGGGAGACATGAGTGGGGGCCTGGTGGAGGGTGCCCCTGCTGGCTGGGGGGTGGGGGTGATGGTAGACATGAGTGGGGGCCTGGTGTAGGGTGCCCCTGGTGGCTGGGGGGTGGGGTGGTGGGAGACATGAGTGGGGGCCTGGTAGAGGGTGCCCCTGGTGGCTGGGGGTGGTAGGAGACATGTGTGGGGGCCTGGTGGAGGGTGCCCCTGCACTGCTGGGGGGGTGGGGGTGGTGGGAGACATGAGTGGGGGCCTGGTGGAGGCTGCCCCTGCACTGCTGGGGGATGGGGGTGGTGGGAGACATGAGTGGGGGCCTGGTGGAGGGTGCCTCTGGTGGCTGGGGGCTGGGGGTGGTGGGACACATGAGTGGGGGCCTGGTGGAGGGTGCCCCTGCACTGCTGGGGGGTGGGGGTGGTGGGAGACATGAGTGGGGGCCTGGTGGTGGGTGCCCCTGGTGGCTATGGGTGGTGGAACACATGAGTGGGGGCCTGGTGGAGGGTGCACATGCACTGCTGGGGGGTGGGGGTGGTGGGAGACATGAGTGGGGGCCTGGTGGAGGGTGCCTCTGGTGGCTGGGGGCTGGGGGTGGTGGGACACATGAGTGGGGGCCTGGTGGAGGGTGCCCCTGCACTGCTGGGGGGTGGGGGTGGTGGGAGACATGAGTGGGGGCCTGGTGGTGGGTGCCCCTGGTGGCTATGGGTGGTGGAACACATGAGTGGGGGCCTGGTGGAGGGTGCACATGCACTGCTGGGGGGTGGGGGTGGTGGGAGACATGAGTGGGGACCTGGTGGAGGGTGACCCTGCACTGCTGGGGGGTGGGGGTGGTGGGAGACATGAGTGGGGGCCTGGTGGAGGGTGCCCCTGCACTGCTGGGGGGTGCGGGTGGTGGGAGACATGAGTGGAGGCCTGGTGGAGGGTGCCTCTGGTGGCTGGGGGGTGGGGGTGGTGGTTGACATGAGTGGGGGCCTGGTGGAGGGTGTCCCTGCACTGCGGGGGATGGGGGGGATGGTAGACATGAGTGGGGGCCTGGTGGAGGGGGCCCCTGGTGGCTGGGGGGTGGGGGTGGTGGGAGACATGAGTTGGACATGAGTGGGGGCCTGGCGGAGGGTGCCCCTGGTGGCTGGGGGGTGGGGGTGATGGTAGACATGAGTGGGGGCCTGGTGGAGGGTGCCCCTGCACTGCTGGGGGTGGGGGTGATAGGGGACATGAGTGGGGGCCTGGTGGAGGGTGCCCCTGCACTGCTGGCGGGTGGGGGTGGTGGTGGTAGACATGAGTGGGGGCCTGGTGGAGGCTGCCCCTGCACTGCTGGGGGGTGGGGGTGATGGTAGGCATGAGTGGGGGCCTGGTGGAGGGTGCCCCTGGTGGCTGGGGGGTGGCGGTGATGGTAGACATGAGTGGGGGCCTGGTGGAGGCTGCCCCTGCACTGCTGGGGGTGGGGGTGATAGGGGACATGAGTGGGGGGCCTGGTGGAGGGTGCCCCTGCACTGCTGGGGGGTGGGGGTGGTGGTAGACATGAGTGGGGGCCTGGTGGAGGGTGCCCCTGCACTGCTGGGGGGTGGGGGTGGTGGGAGACATGAGTGGGGGTCTGGTGGAGGCTGCCCCTGCACTGCTGGGGTATGGGGGTGGTGGGAGACATGAGTGGGGGCCTGGTGGAGGCTGCCCCTGCACTGCTGGGGGGTGGGGGTGATGGTAGACATGAGTGGGGGTCTGGTGGAGGGTGCCCCTGCACTGCTGGGGGGTGGGGGTGATGGTAGACATGAGTGGGGGCCTGGTGGAGGGTGTCCCTGGTGGCTGGGGGGTGGGGGGTGATGGTAGACATGAGTGGGTGCCTGGTGGAGGCTGCCCCTGCACTGCTGGGGGGTGGGGTGATAGGGGACATGAGTGGGGGCCTGGTGGAGGGTGCCGCTGCACTGCGGGAGGTGGGGGTGGTGGTAGACATGAGTGGGGGCCTGGTGGAGGGTGCCCCTGCACTGCTGGGGGGTGGGGGTGGTGGTGGTAGACATGAGTGGGGGCCTGGTGGAGGCTGCCCCTGCACTGCTGGGGGGTGGGGGTGATGGTAGACATGAGTGGGGCCTGGTGGAGGGTACCCCTGCACTGCTGGGGGATGGGGGTGATGGTAGACATGAGTGGGGGCCTGGTGGAGGGTGCCCCTGGTGGCTGGGGGGTGGGGGTGATGGTAGGCATGAGTGGGGGGCCTGGTGGAGGCTGCCCCTGCACTGCTGGGGGGTGGGGGTGGTGGTAGACATGAGTGGGGGCCTGGTGGAGGGTGCCCCTGCACTGCTGGGTGGTGGGGGTGGTGGGAGACATGAGTGGGGGTCTGGTGGAGGCTGCCCCTGCACTGCTGGGGTATGGGGGTGGTGGGAGACATGAGTGGGGGCCTGGTGGAGGGTGCCCCTGGTGTCTGGGGGCTGGGGGTGGTGGGACACATGAGTCGGGGCCTGGTGGAGGGTGCCCCTGCACTGCTGGGGGGTGGGGGTGGTGGGAGACATGAGTGGGGGCCTGGTGGAGGGTGCCCCTGCACTGCTGGGGGGTGGGGGTGGTGGGAGACATGTGTGGGGGCCTGGTGGAGGGTGTCCCTGCACTGCTGGGGGTTGTGGGTGGTGGGAGACATGAGTGGGGGCCTGGTGGAGGGTGCCCCTGGTGGCTGGGGGGTGGGGGTGGTGGGAGACATGAGTGGGGGCCTGGTGGAGGGTGCCCCTGCACTGCTGGGGAGTGGGGGTGATGGTAGACATGAGTGGGGGCCTGGTGGAGGGTGCCCCTGGTGGCTGGGGGGTGGGGGTGGTGGGAGACATGAGTTGGACATGAGTGGGGGCCTGGCGGAGGGTGCCCCTGGTGGCTGGGGGGTGGGGGTGATGGTAGACATGAGTGGGGGCCTGGTGGAGGGTGCCCCTGCACTGCTGGGGGGTGGGGGTGATAGGGGACATGAGTGGGGGCCTGGTGGAGGGTGCCCCTGCACTGCTAGGGGGTGGGGGCGGTGGTGGTAGACATGAGTGGGGGCCTGGTGGAGGCTGCCCCTGCACTGCTGGGGGATGGGGGTGATGGTAGACATGAGTGGGGGCCTGGTGTAGGGTGCCCCTGGTGGCTGGGGGGTGGGGGTGGTGGGAGACATGAGTGGGGGCCTGGTGGAGGGTCCCCCTGGTGGCTGGGGGGTGGGGGTGGTAGGAGACATGAGTGGGGGCCTGGTGGAGGGTGCCCCTGCACTGCTGGGGTGTGGGGGTGGTTGGAGACATGAGTGGGGGCCTGGTGGAGGCTGCCCATGCACTGCTGGGGGATGGGGGTGGTGGGAGACATGAGTGGGGGCCTGGTGGAGGGTGCCCCTGGTGGCTGGGGGCTGGGGGTGGTGGGACACATGAGTGGGGGCCTGGTGGAGGGTGCCCCTGCACTGCTGGGGGGTGGGGTGGTGGGACACATGAGTGGGGCCTGGTGGAGGGTGCCCCTGCACTGCTGGGGGGTGGGGGGTGGTGGGAGACATGAGTGGGGGCCTGGTGGAGGGTGCCCCTGCACTGCTGGGGGGTGGGGGTTTTGGGAGACAAGAGTGGTTGCCTGGTGGAGGTTGCCCCTGCACTGCTGGGGGGTGGGGGTGATGGTAGACATGAGTGGGGGCCTGGTGGAGGGTGCCCCTGGTGGCTGGGGGGTGGGGGTGGTGGGAGACATGAGTGGGGGCCTGGTGGAGGGTGTCCCTGCACTGCGGGGGATGGGGGTGATGGTAGACATGAGTGGGGGCCTGGTGGAGTGTGCCCCTGGTGGCTGGGGGGTGGGGGTGGTAGGAGACATGAGTGGGGGCCTGGTGGAGGGTGCCCCTGCACTGCTGGGGGGTGGGGGTTTTGGGAGACAAGAGTGGTTGCCTGGTGGAGGTTGCCCCTGCACTGCTGGGGGGTGGGGGTGATGGTAGACATGAGTGGGGGCCTGGTGGAGGGTGCCCCTGGTGGCTGGGGGGTGGGGGTGGTGGGAGACATGAGTGGGGGCCTGGTGGAGGGTGCCCCTGCACTGCGGGGGATGGGGGTGATGGTAGACATGAGTGGGGGCCTGGTGGAGGGTGCCCCTGGTGGCTGGGGGGTGGGGGTGGTAGGAGACATGAGTGGGGGCCTGGTGGAGGGTGCCCCTGCACTGCTGGGGGGTGGGGGGATGGTAGACATGAGTGGGGGGCTGGTGGAGGGTGCCCCTGGTGGCTGGGGGGTGGGGATGGTGGGAGACATGAGTTGGACATGAGTGGGGGCCTGGCGGAGGGTGCCCCTGGTGGCTGGGGCGTGGGGGTGATGGTAGACATGAGTGGGGGCCTGGTGGAGGGTGCCCCTGCACTGCTGGGGGGGTGGGGTGATAGGGGACATGAGTGGGGGCCTGGTGGAGGGTGCCCCTGCACTGCTAGGGGGTGGGGGTGGTGGTGGTAGACATGAGTGGGGGCCTGGTGGAGGCTGCCCCTGCTCTGCTGGGGGGTGGGGGTGATGGTAGACATGAGTGGGGGCCTGGTGGAGGGTGCCCCTGCACTGCTGGGGGGTGGGGGGTGATGGTAGACATGAGTGGGGGCCTGGTGGAGGGTGCCCCTGGTGGCTGGGAGGTGGGGGTGATGGTAGACATGAGTGGGGGCCTGGTGAAGGCTGCCCCTGCACTGCTGGGGGTGGGGGTGATAGGGGACATGAGTGGGGGCCTTGTGGAGGCTGCCCCTGCACTGCTGGGGGGTGGGGTGATGGTAGACATGAGTGGGGGCCTGGTGTAGGGTGCCCCTGGTGGCTGGGGGGTGGGGGTTGTGGGAGACATGAGTGGGGGCCTGGTGGAGGGTGCCCCTGGTGGCTGGGGGGTGGGGGTGGTAGGAGACATGAGTGGGGGCCTGGTGGAGGCTGCCCCTGCACTGCTGGGGGATGGGGGTGGTGGGAGACATGAGTGGGGGCCTGGTGGAGGGTGCCCCTGGCGGCCGGGGGCTGGGGGTGGTGGTACACATGGGTGGGGGCCTGGTGGAGGGTGCCCCTGCACTGCTGGGGGGTGGGGGTGGGGGGAGACATGAGTGGGGGCCTGGTGGAGGGTGCCCCTGCACTGCTGGGGGGTGTGGGTGGTGGGAGACATGTGTGGGGGCCTGGTGGAGGGTGCCCCTGCACTGCTGGGGGGTGGGGGTGGTGGGAGACATGAGTGGGGGCCTGCTGGAGGGTGCCCCTGGTGGCTGGGGGGTGGGGGTGGTGGGAGACATGAGTGGGGGCCTGGTTGAGGGTGCCCCTGCACTGCGGGGGATGGGGGTGATGGTAGACATGAGTGGGGGCCTGGTGGAGGGTGCCCCTGGTGGCTGGGGGTGGGGGTGGTGGGAGACATGAGTGGGGGCCTGGTGGAGGGTGCCCCTGCACTGCTGGGGGGGTGGGGGTGATGGGAGACATGTGTGGGGGCCTGGTGGAGGGTGCCCCTGCACTGCTGGGGGGTGGGGGTGGTGGGAGACATGAGTGGGGGCCTGCTGGAGGGTGCCCCTGGTGGCTGGGGGGTGGGGGTGGTGGTACACATGGGTGGGGGCCTGGTGGAGGGTGCCCCTGCACTGCTGGGGGGGTGGGGGTGGGGGGAGACATGAGTGGGGGCCTGGTGGAGGGTGCCCCTGCACTGCTAGGGGGTATGGGTGGTGGGAGACATGTGTGGGGGCCTGGTGGAGGGTGCCCCTGCACTGCTGGGGGGTGGGGGGTGGTGGGAGACATGAGTGGGGGCCTGCTGGAGGGTGCCCCTGGTGGCTGGGGGGTGGGGGTGGTGGGAGACATGAGTGGGGGCCTGGTGGAGGGTGCCCCTGCACTGCGGGGGATGGGGGTGATGGTAGACATGAGTGGGGGCCTGGTGGAGGGTGCCCCTGGTGGCTGGGGGGTGGGGGTGCTGGGAGACATGAGTGGGGGCCTGGTGGAGGGTGCCCCCTGCACTGCTGGGGGGATGGGGGTGATGGTAGACATGAGTGGGGGCCTGGTGGAGGGTGCCCCTGGTGGCTGGGGGGTGGGGGTGGTGGGAGACATGAGTGGGGGCCTGGTGGAAGGTGCACCTGCACTGCTGGGGGGTGGGGGTGATAGGGGACATGAGTGAGGCCTGGTTGAGGGTGCCCTCGCACTGCTGGGGGTGGGGGTGGTGGTAGACTTGTGTGGGGGGCTGGTGGAGGCTTCCCCTGCACTGCTGGGGGGTGGGGGTGATGGTAGACATGAGTGGGGGCCTGGTGGAGGGTGCCCCTGCACTGCTGGGGGGTGGGGGTGATGGTAGACATGTGTGGAGGCATGGTGGAGGGTGCCCCTGGTTGCTGGGGAGTGGGGGTGATGGTACACATGAGTGGGGGCCTGGTGGAGGCTGCCCCTGCACTGCTGGGGGGTGGGGGTGATAGGGGACATGAGTGGGGGCCTGGTGGAGGGTGCCCCTGGATGCTGGGGTTGGGGGTGGTGGGAGACATGAGTGGGGGCCTGGTGGAGGGTGCCTCTGCACTGCTGGGGGGTGGGGTGGTGGGAGACATGAGCGGGGGCCTGGTGGAGGGTGCCCCTGCACTGCTGGGGGGTGGGGGTGATGGGAGACATGTGTGGGGGCCTGGTGGAGGGTGCCCCTGCACTGCTGGGGGGTGGGGGTGGTGGGAGACATGAGTGGGGGCCTGCTGGAGGGTGCCCCTGGTGGCTGGGGGGTGGGGGTGGTGGTACACATGGGTGGGGGCCTGGTGGAGGGTGCCCCTGCACTGCTGGGGGTGGGGGTGGGGGGAGACATGAGTGGGGGCCTGGTGGAGGGTGCCCCTGCACTGCTGGGGGGTATGGGTGGTGGGAGACATGTGTGGGGGCCTGGTGGAGGGTGCCCCTGGTGGCTGGGGGCTGGGGGTGGTGGGACACATGAGTGGGGCCTGGTGGAGGGTGCCCCTGCACTGCTGGGGGGTGGGGGTGGTGGGAGACATGAGTGGGGGCCTGGTGGAGGGTGCCCCTGCACTGCTGGGGGTTGGGGGTGGTGGGAGACATGTGTGGGGGCCTGGTGGAGGGTGCCCCTGCACTGCTGGGGGTTGTGGGTGGTGGGAGACATGAGTGGGGGCCTGGTGGAGGGTGCCCCTGGTGCCTGGGGGGTGGGGGTGGTGGGAGACATGAGTGGGGGCCTGGTGGAGGGTGCCCCTGCACTGCTGGGGGAGTGGGGGTGATGGTAGACATGAGTGGGGGCCTGGTGGAGGGTGCCCCTGGTGGCTGGGGGGCTGGGGGTGGTGGGAGACATGAGTTGGACATGAGTGGGGGCCTGGCGGAGGGTGCCCCTGGTGGCTGGGGGGGTGGGGGTGATGGTAGACATGAGTGGGGGCCTGGTGGAGGGTGCCCCTGCACTGCTGGGGGGTGGGGGTGATAGGGGACATGAGTGGGGGCCTGGTGGAGGGTGCCCCTGCACTGCTAGGGGGTGGGGGTGGTGGTGGTAGACATGTGTGGGGGCTTGGTGGAGGGTGCCCCTGCACTGCTGGGTGGTGGGGGTGGTGGGAGACATGAGTGGGGGCCTGGTGGAGGGTGCCCCTGGTGGCTGGGGGTGGGGGTGGTGGGCGACATGAGTGGGGGCCTGGTGGAGGGTGCCCCTGGTGGCTGGGGGGTGGGGGTGGTGGGAGACATGAGTGGGGGCCTAGTGCAGGGTGCCCCTGCACTGCTGGGGGGTGGGGGTGGTGGGAGACATGAGTGGGGGCCTGGTGGAGGGTGCCCCTGGTGGCTGGGTGGTGGGGGTGGTGGGAGACATGAGTGGGGGCCTGGTGGAGGGTGCCCCTGCTGGCTGGGGGGTGGGGGTGATGGTAGACATGAGTGGGGGCCTGGTGGAGGCTGCCCCTGCACTGCTGGGGGGTGGGGGTGATAGGGGACATGAGTGGGGGCCTGGTGGAGGGTGCCCCTGCACTGCTGGGGGGTGGGGGTGGTGGTAGACATGAGTGGGGGCCTGGTGTAGGGTGCCCCTGGTGGCTGGGGGGTGGGGGTGGTGGGAGACATGAGTGGGGGCCTGGTAGAGGGTGCCCCTGGTGGCTGGAGGGTGGGGGTGGTAGGAGACATGTGTGGGGGCCTGGTGGAGGGTGCCCCTGCACTGCTGGGGGGGTGGGGGTGGTGGGAGACATGAGTGGGGGCCTGGTGGAGGCTGCCCCTGCACTGCTGGGGGATGGGGGTGGTGGGAGACATGAGTGGGGGCCTGGTGGAGGGTGCCTCTGGTGGCTGGGGGCTGGGGGTGGTGGGACACATGAGTGGGGGCCTGGTGGAGGGTGCCCCTGCACTGCTGGGGGGTGGGGGTGGTGGGAGACATGAGTGGGGGCCTGGTGGTGGGTGCCCCTGGTGGCTATGGGTGGTGGAACACATGAGTGGGGGCCTGGTGGAGGGTGCACATGCACTGCTGGGGGGTGGGGGTGGTGGGAGACATGAGTGGGGACCTGGTGGAGGGTGACCCTGCACTGCTGGGGGGTGGGGGTGGTGGGAGACATGAGTGGGGGCCTGGTGGAGGGTGCCCCTGCACTGCTGGGGGGTGCGGGTGGTGGGAGACATGAGTGGAGGCCTGGTGGAGGGTGCCTCTGGTGGCTGGGGGGTGGGGGTGGTGGTTGACATGAGTGGGGGCCTGGTGGAGGGTGTCCCTGCACTGCGGGGGATGGGGGGGATGGTAGACATGAGTGGGGGCCTGGTGGAGGGTGCCCCTGGTGGCTGGGGGGTGGGGGTGGTGGGAGACATGAGTTGGACATGAGTGGGGGCCTGGCGGAGGGTGCCCCTGGTGGCTGGGGGGTGGGGGTGATGGTAGACATGAGTGGGGGCCTGGTGGAGGGTGCCCCTGCACTGCTGGGGGTGGGGGTGATAGGGGACATGAGTGGGGGCCTGGTGGAGGGTGCCCCTGCACTGCTGGCGGGTGGGGGTGGTGGTGGTAGACATGAGTGGGGGCCTGGTGGAGGCTGCCCCTGCACTGCTGGGGGGTGGGGGTGATGGTAGGCATGAGTGGGGGCCTGGTGGAGGGTGCCCCTGGTGGCTGGGGGGTGGCGGTGATGGTAGACATGAGTGGGGGCCTGGTGGAGGCTGCCCCTGCACTGCTGGGGGTGGGGGTGATAGGGGACATGAGTGGGGGCCTGGTGGAGGGTGCCCCTGCACTGCTGGGGGGTGGGGGTGGTGGTAGACATGAGTGGGGGCCTGGTGGAGGGTGCCCCTGCACTGCTGGGGGGTGGGGGTGGTGGGAGACATGAGTGGGGGTCTGGTGGAGGCTGCCCCTGCACTGCTGGGGTATGGGGGTGGTGGGAGACATGAGTGGGGGCCTGGTGGAGGCTGCCCCTGCACTGCTGGGGGGTGGGGGTGATGGTAGACATGAGTGGGGGTCTGGTGGAGGGTGCCCCTGCACTGCTGGGGGGTGGGGGTGATGGTAGACATGAGTGGGGGCCTGGTGGAGGGTGTCCCTGGTGGCTGGGGGGTGGGGGTGATGGTAGACATGAGTGGGTGCCTGGTGGAGGCTGCCCCTGCACTGCTGGGGGGTGGGGTGATAGGGGACATGAGTGGGGGCCTGGTGGAGGGTGCCGCTGCACTGCGGGAGGTGGGGGTGGTGGTAGACATGAGTGGGGGCCTGGTGGAGGGTGCCCCTGCACTGCTGGGGGGTGGGGGTGGTGGTGGTAGACATGAGTGGGGGCCTGGTGGAGGCTGCCCCTGCACTGCTGGGGGGTGGGGGTGATGGTAGACATGAGTGGGGCCTGGTGGAGGGTACCCCTGCACTGCTGGGGGATGGGGGTGATGGTAGACATGAGTGGGGGCCTGGTGGAGGGTGCCCCTGGTGGCTGGGGGGTGGGGGTGATGGTAGGCATGAGTGGGGGCCTGGTGGAGGCTGCCCCTGCACTGCTGGGGGGTGGGGGTGGTGGTAGACATGAGTGGGGGCCTGGTGGAGGGTGCCCCTGCACTGCTGGGGGGTGGGGGTGGTGGGAGACATGAGTGGGGGTCTGGTGGAGGCTGCCCCTGCACTGCTGGGGTATGGGGGTGGTGGGAGACATGAGTGGGGGCCTGGTGGAGGGTGCCCCTGGTGGCTGGGGGCTGGGGGTGGTGGGACACATGAGTGGGGGCCTGGTGGAGGGTGCCCCTGCACTGCTGGGGGGTGGGGGTGGTGGGAGACATGAGTGGGGGCCTGGTGGAGGGTGCCCCTGCACTGCTGGGGGGTGGGGGTGGTGGGAGACATGTGTGGGGGCCTGGTGGAGGGTGTCCCTGCACTGCTGGGGGTTGTGGGTGGTGGGAGACATGAGTGGGGGCCTGGTGGAGGGTGCCCCTGGTGGCTGGGGGGTGGGGGTGGTGGGAGACATGAGTGGGGGCCTGGTGGAGGGTGCCCCTGCACTGCTGGGGAGTGGGGGTGATGGTAGACATGAGTGGGGGCCTGGTGGAGGGTGCCCCTGGTGGCTGGGGGGTGGGGGTGGTGGGAGACATGAGTTGGACATGAGTGGGGGCCTGGCGGAGGGTGCCCCTGGTGGCTGGGGGGTGGGGGTGATGGTAGACATGAGTGGGGGCCTGGTGGAGGGTGCCCCTGCACTGCTGGGGGGTGGGGGTGATAGGGGACATGAGTGGGGGCCTGGTGGAGGGTGCCCCTGCACTGCTAGGGGGTGGGGGCGGTGGTGGTAGACATGAGTGGGGGCCTGGTGGAGGCTGCCCCTGCACTGCTGGGGGATGGGGGTGATGGTAGACATGAGTGGGGGCCTGGTGTAGGGTGCCCCTGGTGGCTGGGGGGTGGGGGTGGTGGGAGACATGAGTGGGGGCCTGGTGGAGGGTCCCCCTGGTGGCTGGGGGGTGGGGGTGGTAGGAGACATGAGTGGGGGCCTGGTGGAGGGTGCCCCTGCACTGCTGGGGTGTGGGGGTGGTTGGAGACATGAGTGGGGGCCTGGTGGAGGCTGCCCATGCACTGCTGGGGGATGGGGGTGGTGGGAGACATGAGTGGGGGCCTGGTGGAGGGTGCCCCTGGTGGCTGGGGGCTGGGGGTGGTGGGACACATGAGTGGGGGCCTGGTGGAGGGTGCCCCTGCACTGCTGGGGGGTGGGGTGGTGGGACACATGAGTGGGGCCTGGTGGAGGGTGCCCCTGCACTGCTGGGGGGTGGGGGTGGTGGGAGACATGAGTGGGGGCCTGGTGGAGGGTGCCCCTGCACTGCTGGGGGGTGGGGGTTTTGGGAGACAAGAGTGGTTGCCTGGTGGAGGTTGCCCCTGCACTGCTGGGGGGTGGGGGTGATGGTAGGCATGAGTGGGGGCCTGGTGGAGGGTGCCCCTGGTGGCTGGGGGGTGGGGGTGGTGGGAGACATGAGTGGGGGCCTGGTGGAGGGTGTCCCTGCACTGCGGGGGATGGGGGTGATGGTAGACATGAGTGGGGGCCTGGTGGAGTGTGCCCCTGGTGGCTGGGGGGTGGGGGTGGTAGGAGACATGAGTGGGGGCCTGGTGGAGGGTGCCCCTGCACTGCTGGGGGGTGGGGGTTTTGGGAGACAAGAGTGGTTGCCTGGTGGAGGTTGCCCCTGCACTGCTGGGGGGTGGGGGTGATGGTAGACATGAGTGGGGGCCTGGTGGAGGGTGCCCCTGGTGGCTGGGGGGTGGGGGTGGTGGGAGACATGAGTGGGGGCCTGGTGGAGGGTGCCCCTGCACTGCGGGGGATGGGGGTGATGGTAGACATGAGTGGGGGCCTGGTGGAGGGTGCCCCTGGTGGCTGGGGGGTGGGGGTGGTAGGAGACATGAGTGGGGGCCTGGTGGAGGGTGCCCCTGCACTGCTGGGGGGTGGGGGGATGGTAGACATGAGTGGGGGCCTGGTGGAGGGTGCCCCTGGTGGCTGGTGGGTGGGGATGGTGGGAGACATGAGTTTGACATGAGTGGGGGCCTGGCGGAGGGTGCCCCTGGTGGCTGGGGCGTGGGGGTGATGGTAGACATGAGTGGGGGCCTGGTGGAGGGTGCCCCTGCACTGCTGGGGGGTGGGGTGATAGGGGACATGAGTGGGGGCCTGGTGGAGGGTGCCCCTGCACTGCTAGGGGGTGGGGGTGGTGGTGGTAGACATGAGTGGGGGCCTGGTGGAGGCTGCCGCTGCTCTGCTGGGGGGTGGGGGTGATGGTAGACATGAGTGGGGGCCTGGTGGAGGGTGCCCCTGCACTGCTGGGGGGTGGGGGTGATGGTAGACATGAGTGGGGGCCTGGTGGAGGGTGCCCCTGGTGGCTGGGAGGTGGGGGTGATGGTAGACATGAGTGGGGGCCTGGTGAAGGCTGCCCCTGCACTGCTGGGGGGTGGGGGTGATAGGGGACATGAGTGGGGGCCTTGTGGAGGCTGCCCCTGCACTGCTGGGGGTTGGGGTGATGGTAGACTTGAGTGGGGGCCTGGTGTAGGGTGCCCCTGGTGGCTGGGGGGTGGGGGTTGTGGGAGACATGAGTGGGGGCCTGGTGGAGGGTGCCCCTGGTGGCTGGGGGGTGGGGGTGGTAGGAGACATGAGTGGGGGCCTGGTGGAGGGTGCCCCTGCAGTGCTGGGGGGATGGGGGTGGTAGGAGACATGAGTTGGGGCCTGGTGGAGGCTGCCCCTGCACTGCTGGGGGATGGGGGTGGTGGGAGACATGAGTGGGGGCCTGGTGGAGGGTGCCCCTGGCGGCTGGGGGCTGGGGGTGGTGGTACACATGGGTGGGGGCCTGGTGGAGGGTGCCCCTGCACTGCTGGGGGGTGGGGGTGGGGGGAGACATGAGTGGGGGCCTGGTGGAGGGTGCCCCTGCACTGCTGGGGGGTTTGGGTGGTGGGAGACATGTGTGGGGGCCTGGTGGAGGGTGCCCCTGCACTGCTGGGGGGTAGGGGTGGTGGGAGACATGAGTGGGGGCCTGCTGGAGGGTGCCCCTGGTGGCTGGGGGGTGGGGGTGGTGGGAGACATGAGTGGGGGCCTGGTGGAGGGTGCCCCTGTACTGCTGGGGGGTGGGGGTGGTGGTTGACATGAGTGGGGGCCTGGTGGAGGGTGTCCCTGCACTGCGGGGGATGGGGGTGATGGTAGACATGAGTGGGGGCCTGGTGGAGGGTGCCCCTGGTGGCTGGGGGGTGGGGGTGGTGGGAGACATGAGTTGGACATGAGTGGGGGCCTGGCGGAGGGTGCCCCTGGTGGCTGGGGGGTGGGGGTGATGGTAGACATGAGTGGGGGCCTGGTGGAGGGTGCCCCTGCACTGCTGGGGGGTGGGGGTGATAGGGGACATGAGTGGGGGCCTGTTGGAGGGTGCCCCTGCACTGCTGGCGGGTGGGGGTGGTGGTGGTAGACATGAGTGGGGGCCTGGTGGAGGCTGCCCCTGCACTGCTGGGGGGTGGGGGTGATGGTAGACATGAGTGGGGGCCTGGTGGAGGGTGCCCCTGGTGGCTGGGGGGTGGCGGTGATGGTAGACATGAGTGGGGGCCTGGTGGAGGCTGCCCCTGCACTGCTGGGGGTGGGGGTGATAGGGGACATGAGTGGGGGCCTGGTGGAGGGTGCCCCTGCACTGCTGGGGGGTGGGGGTGGTGGTAGACATGAGTGGGGGCCTGGTGGAGGGTGCCCCTGCACTGCTGGGGGGTGGGGGTGGTGGGAGACATGAGTGGGGGTCTGGTGGAGGCTGCCCCTGCACTGCTGGGGTATGGGGGTGGTGGGAGACATGAGTGGGGGCCTGGTGGAGGCTGCCCCTGCACTGCTGGGGGGTGGGGGTGATGGTAGACATGAGTGGGGGTCTGGTGGAGGGTGCCCCTGCACTGCTGGGGGGTGGGGGTGATGGTAGACATGAGTGGGGCCTGGTGGAGGGTGTCCCTGGTGGCTGGGGGGTGGGGGTGATGGTAGACATGAGTGGGTGCCTGGTGGAGGCTGCCCCTGCACTGCTGGGGGGTGGGGGTGATAGGGGACATGAGTGGGGGCCTGGTGGAGGGTGCCCCTGCACTGCGGGAGGTGAGGGTGGTGGTAGACATGAGTGGGGGCCTGGTGGAGGGTGCCCCTGCACTGCTGGGGGGTGGGGGTGGTGGTGGTAGACATGAGTGGGGGCCTGGTGGAGGCTGCCCCTGCACTGCTGGGGGGTGGGGGTGATGGTAGACATGAGTGGGGCCTGGTGGAGGGTGCCCCTGCACTGCTGGGGGATGGGGGTGATGGTAGACATGAGTGGGGGCCTGGTGGAGGGTGCCCCTGGTGGCTGGGGGGTGGGGGTGATGGTAGGCATGAGTGGGGGCCTGGTGGAGGCTGCCCCTGCACTGCTGGGGGGCGGGGGTGGTGGTAGACATGAGTGGGGGCCTGGTGGAGGGTGCCCCTGCACTGCTGGGGGGTGGGAGTGGTGGGAGACATGAGTGGGGGTCTGGTGGAGGCTGCCCCTGCACTGCTGGGGTATGGGGGTGGTGGGACACATGAGTGGGGGCCTGGTGAAGGGTGCCCCAGCACTGCTGGGTGGTGGGGGTGGTGGGAGACATGAGTGGGGGCCTGGTGGAGGGTGCCCCTGCACTGCTGGGGGGTGGGGGTGGTGGGAGACATGTGTGGGGGCCTGGTGGAGGGTGCCCCTGCACTGCTGGCGGTTGTGGGTGGTGGGAGACATGAGTGGGGGCCTGGTGGAGGGTGCCCCTGGTGGCTGGGGGGTGGGGCGGTGGGAGACA
Organism: Ambystoma mexicanum; assembly: GCF_040938575.1. Taxonomy (NCBI): domain Eukaryota; kingdom Metazoa; phylum Chordata; class Amphibia; order Caudata; family Ambystomatidae; genus Ambystoma; species Ambystoma mexicanum. Next base: position 423,710,446 of record NC_090934.1, on the reverse strand, counting down.
TGAGTGGGGGCCTGGTGGAGGGTGCCCCTGCACTGCTGGGGAGTGGGGGTGATGGTAGACATGAGTGGGGGCCTGGTGGAGGGTGCCCCTGGTGGCTGGGGGGTGGGGGTGGTGGGAGACATGAGTTGGACATGAGTGGGGGCCTGGCGGAGGGTGCCCCTGGTGGCTGGGGGGTGGGGGTGATGGTAGACATGAGTGGGGGCCTGGTGGAGGGTGCCCCTGCACTGCTGGGGGGTGGGGGTGATAGGGGACATGAGTGGGGGCCTGGTGGAGGGTGCCCCTGCACTGCTAGGGGGTGGGGGCGGTGGTGGTAGACATGAGTGGGGGCCTGGTGGAGGCTGCCCCTGCACTGCTGAGGGATGGGGGTGATGGTAGACATGAGTGGGGGCCTGGTGTAGGGTGCCCCTGGTGGCTGGGGGGTGGGGGTGGTGGGAGACATGAGTGGGGGCCTGGTGGAGGGTCCCCCTGGTGGCTGGGGGGTGGGGGTGGTAGGAGACATGAGTTGGGGCCGGTGGAGGGTGCCCCTGCACTGCTGGGGGGTGGGGGTGGTGGGAGACATGAGTGGGGGCCTGGTGGAGGCTGCCCATGCACTGCTGGGGGATGGGGGTGGTGGGAGACATGAGTGGGGGCCTGGTGGAGGGTGCCCCTGCACTGCTGGGGGGTGGGGGTGGTGGGACACATGAGTGGGGCCTGGTGGAGGGTGCCCCTGCACTGCTGGGGGGTGGGGGTGGTGGGAGACATGAGTGGGGGCCTGGTGGAGGGTGCCCCTGCACTGCTGGGGGGTGGGGGTTTTGGGAGACAAGAGTGGTTGCCTGGTGGAGGTTGCCCCTGCACTGCTGGGGGGTGGGGGTGATGGTAGACATGAGTGGGGGCCTGGTGGAGGGTGCCCCTGGTGGCTGGGGGGTGGGGGTGGTGGGAGACATGAGTGGGGGCCTGGTGGAGGGTGCCCCTGCACTGCGGGGGATGGGGGTGATGGTAGACATGAGTTGGGGCCTGGTGGAGGGTGCCCCTGGTGGCTGGGGGGTGGGGGTGGTAGGAGACATGAGTGGGGGCCTGGTGGAGGGTGCCCCTGCACTGCTGGGGGGTGGGGGGATGGTAGACATGAGTGGGGGGCTGGTGGAGGGTGCCCCTGGTGGCTGGGGGGTGGGGATGGTGGGAGACATGAGTTGGACATGAGTGGGGGCCTGGCGGAGGGTGCCCCTGGTGGCTGGGGCGTGGGGGTGATGGTAGACATGAGTGGGGGCCTGGTGGAGGGTGCCCCTGCACTGCTGGGGGGTGGGGTGATAGGGGACATGAGTGGGGGCCTGGTGGAGGGTGCCCCTGCACTGCTAGGGGGTGGGGGTGGTGGTGGTAGACATGAGTGGGGGCCTGGTGGAGGCTGCCCCTGCTCTGCTGGGGGGTGGGGGTGATGGTAGACATGAGTGGGGGCCTGGTGGAGGGTGCCCCTGCACTGCTGGGGGGTGGGGGTGATGGTAGACATGAGTGGGGGCCTGGTGGAGGGTGCCCCTGGTGGCTGGGAGGTGGGGGTGATGGTAGACATGAGTGGGGGCCTGGTGAAGGCTGCCCCTGCACTGCTGGGGGTGGGGGTGATAGGGGACATGAGTGGGGGCCTTGTGGAGGCTGCCCCTGCACTGCTGGGGGGTGGGGTGATGGTAGACATGAGTGGGGGCCTGGTGTAGGGTGCCCCTGGTGGCTGGGGGGTGGGGGTTGTGGGAGACATGAGTGGGGGCCTGGTGGAGGGTGCCCCTGGTGGCTGGGGGGTGGGGGTGGTAGGAGACATGAGTGGGGGCCTGGTGGAGGCTGCCCCTGCACTGCTGGGGGATGGGGGTGGTGGGAGACATGAGTGGGGGCCTGGTGGAGGGTGCCCCTGGCGGCCGGGGGCTGGGGGTGGTGGTACACATGGGTGGGGGCCTGGTGGAGGGTGCCCCTGCACTGCTGGGGGGTGGGGGTGGGGGGAGACATGAGTGGGGGCCTGGTGGAGGGTGCCCCTGCACTGCTGGGGGGTGTGGGTGGTGGGAGACATGTGTGGGGGCCTGGTGGAGGGTGCCCCTGCACTGCTGGGGGGTGGGGGTGGTGGGAGACATGAGTGGGGGCCTGCTGGAGGGTGCCCCTGGTGGCTGGGGGGTGGGGGTGGTGGGAGACATGAGTGGGGGCCTGGTTGAGGGTGCCCCTGCACTGCGGGGGATGGGGGTGATGGTAGACATGAGTGGGGGCCTGGTGGAGGGTGCCCCTGGTGGCTGGGGGGTGGGGGTGGTGGGAGACATGAGTGGGGGCCTGGTGGAGGGTGCCCCTGCACTGCTGGGGGGGTGGGGGTGATGGGAGACATGTGTGGGGGCCTGGTGGAGGGTGCCCCTGCACTGCTGGGGGGTGGGGGTGGTGGGAGACATGAGTGGGGGCCTGCTGGAGGGTGCCCCTGGTGGCTGGGGGGTGGGGGTGGTGGTACACATGGGTGGGGGCCTGGTGGAGGGTGCCCCTGCACTGCTGGGGGGTGGGGGTGGGGGGAGACATGAGTGGGGGCCTGGTGGAGGGTGCCCCTGCACTGCTGGGGGGTATGGGTGGTGGGAGACATGTGTGGGGGCCTGGTGGAGGGTGCCCCTGCACTGCTGGGGGGTGGGGGTGGTGGGAGACATGAGTGGGGGCCTGCTGGAGGGTGCCCCTGGTGGCTGGGGGGTGGGGGTGGTGGGAGACATGAGTGGGGGCCTGGTGGAGGGTGCCCCTGCACTGCGGGGGATGGGGGTGATGGTAGACATGAGTGGGGGCCTGGTGGAGGGTGCCCCTGGTGGCTGGGGGGTGGGGGTGCTGGGAGACATGAGTGGGGGCCTGGTGGAGGGTGCCCCTGCACTGCTGGGGGGATGGGGGTGATGGTAGACATGAGTGGGGGCCTGGTGGAGGGTGCCCCTGGTGGCTGGGGGGTGGGGGTGGTGGGAGACATGAGTGGGGGCCTGGTGGAAGGTGCACCTGCACTGCTGGGGGGTGGGGGTGATAGGGGACATGAGTGAGGCCTGGTTGAGGGTGCCCTTGCACTGCTGGGGGGTGGGGGTGGTGGTAGACTTGTGTGGGGGGCTGGTGGAGGCTTCCCCTGCACTGCTGGGGGGTGGGGGTGATGGTAGACATGAGTGGGGGCCTGGTGGAGGGTGCCCCTGCACTGCTGGGGGGTGGGGGTGATGGTAGACATGTGTGGAGGCATAGTGGAGGGTGCCCCTGGTTGCTGGGGAGTGGGGGTGATGGTACACATGAGTGGGGGCCTGGTGGAGGCTGCCCCTGCACTGCTGGGGGGTGGGGGTGATAGGGGACATGAGTGGGGGCCTGGTGGAGGGTGCCCCTGGATGCTGGGGTTGGGGGTGGTGGGAGACATGAGTGGGGGCCTGGTGGAGGGTGCCTCTGCACTGCTGGGGGGTGGGGTGGTGGGAGACATGAGCGGGGGCCTGGTGGAGGGTGCCCCTGCACTGCTGGGGGGGTGGGGGTGATGGGAGACATGTGTGGGGGCCTGGTGGAGGGTGCCCCTGCACTGCTGGGGGGTGGGGGTGGTGGGAGACATGAGTGGGGGCCTGCTGGAGGGTGCCCCTGGTGGCTGGGGGGTGGGGGTGGTGGTACACATGGGTGGGGGCCTGGTGGAGGGTGCCCCTGCACTGCTGGGGGGTGGGGGTGGGGGGAGACATGAGTGGGGGCCTGGTGGAGGGTGCCCCTGCACTGCTGGGGGGTATGGGTGGTGGGAGACATGTGTGGGGGCCTGGTGGAGGGTGCCCCTGCACTGCTGGGGGGTGGGGGTGGTGGGAGACATGAGTGGGGGCCTGCTGGAGGGTGCCCCTGGTGGCTGGGGGGTGGGGGTGGTGGGAGACATGAGTGGGGGCCTGGTGGAGGGTGCCCCTGCACTGCGGGGGATGGGGGTGATGGTAGACATGAGTGGGGGCCTGGTGGAGGGTGCCCCTGGTGGCTGGGGGGTGGGGGTGGTGGGAGACATGAGTGGGGGCCTGGTGGAGGGTGCCCCTGCACTGCTGGGGGGGTGGGGGTGATGGTAGACATGAGTGGGGGCCTGGTGGAGGGTGCCCCTGGTGGCTGGGGGGTGGGGGTGGTGGGAGACATGAGTGGGGGCCTGGTGGAGGGTGCACCTGCACTGCTGGGGGGTGGGGGTGATAGGGGACATGAGTGAGGCCTGGTTGAGGGTGCCCCTGCACTGCTAGGGGGTGGGGTGGTGGTAGACTTGTGTGGGGGCCTGGTGGAGGCTGCCCCTGCACTGCTGGGGGGTGGGGGTGATGGTAGACATGAGTGGGAGCCTGGTGGAGGGTGCCCCTGCACTGCTGGGGGGTGGGGGTGATGGTAGACATGTGTGGAGGCATGGTGGAGGGTGCCCCTGGTTGCTGGGGAGTGGGGGTGATGGTACACATGAGTGGGGGCCTGATGGAGGCTGCCCCTGCACTGCTGGGGGGTGGGGGTGATAGGGGACATGAGTGGGGGCCTGGTGGAGGGTGCCCCTGGATGCTGGGGTTGGGGGTGGTGGGAGACATGAGTGGGGGCCTGGTGGAGGGTGCCTCTGCACTGCTGGGGGGTGGGGTGGTGGGAGACATGAGTGTGGGCCTGGTGGATGGTTCCCCTGGTGGCTGGGGGGTGGGGGTGGTGGGAGGTATGAGTGGGGGCCTGGTGGAGGGTGCCCCTGCACTGCTGGGGGGTGGGGGTGATAGGGGACATGAGTGGGGGCCTGGTGGAGTGTGCCCCTGGATGCTGGGGTTGGGGGTGGTGGGAGCCATGAGTGGGGGCCCTGTGGAGGGTGCCCCTGCACTGCTGGTGGGTGGGGGTGGTGGTTGACATGAGTGGGGGCCTGGTGGAGGCTGCCCCTGGTGGCTGGGGGGGTGGGGGTGGTGGGAGACATGAGTGGTTGCCTGGTGGAGGGTGCCCCAGCACTGCTAGGGGGGTGGGGGTGGTGGGAGACATGAGTGGCGGCCTGGTGGAGGCTGCCCCTGCACTGCCTGGGGGTGGGGGTGGTGGGAGACATGAGTGGGGGCCTGGTGGAGGCTGCCCCTGCACTGCTGGGGTGTGGGGGTGGTGGGAGACATGAGTGGGGGCCTGGTGGAGGCTGCCCCTGCACTGCTGGGGGGTGAGGGTGGTGGGAGACATGAGTGTGGGCCTGGTGGAGGGTGCCCCTGGTGGCTGGGGGGTGGGGGTGGTGGGAGACATGAGTTGGACATGAGTGGGGGCCTGGTGGAGGGTGCCCCTGGTGACTGGGTGGTGGGGGTGGTGGTAGACATGAGTGGGGGCCTGGTGGAGGCTGCCCCTGCACTGCTGGCGGGTGTGGGTGATAGGTGACATGAGTGGGGGCCTGGTGGAGGGTGCCCCTGGTGGCTGGGGGTGGTGGGAGACATGACTGGGGGCCTGGTGGGTGATGGTAGACATGAGTGGGGGCCTGGTGGAGGGTGCCCCTGCACTTCGGGGGATGGTAGACATGAGTGGGGGCCTGGTGGAGGGTGCCCCTGGATGCTGGGGAGTGGGGGTGGTGGGAGACATGAGTGGGGGCCTGGTGGAGGCTGCCCCTGCACTGCTGTGGGGTGGGGGTGGTGGGAGACATGAGTTGGACATGAGTGGGGGCCTGGTGGAGGGGGCCCCTGGATGCTGGGGGGTGGGGGTGGTGGGAGACATGAGTGGGGGCCTGGTGGAGGCTGCCCCTGCACTGCTGGGGAGTGGGGGTGGTGGGAGACATGAGTGGGGGCCTGGTGGAGGGTGCCCCTGGATGCTGGGGGTGGGGGTGGTGGGAGACATGAGGGGGGGCCTGGTGGAGGCTGCCCCTGCACTGCTGGGGGGTGGGGGTGATGGTAGACATGATTGGGGGCCTGGTGGAGGGTGCCCCTGCACTGCTGGGGGGTGGGGGTGGTGGTAGACATGAGTGGGGGCCTGGTGGAGGGTGCCCCTGGTGGCTGGGGGGTGCGGGTGGTGGGAGACATGAGTGGGGGCCTGGTGGAGGGTGCCCCTGCACTGCTGGGGGGTGGGGTGATGGTAGACATGAGTGGGGGCCTGGTGGAGGGTGCCCCTGCACTGCTGGGGGCTGGGGGTGATGGTAGACATGTGTGGGGGCCTGGTGGACGGTGCCCCTGGTGGCTGGGGGGTGGGGGTGGTAGGAGACATGAGTTGGACATGAGTGGGGGCCTGGTGGAGGGTGCCCCTGGTGGCTGGGGTGTGGGGGTGATGGTAGACATGAGTGGGGGCCTGGTGGAGGGTGCCCCTGCACTGCTGGGAGGTGGGGGCGATAGGGGACATGAGTGGGGGCCTGGTGGAGGGTGCCCCTGCACTGCTGGGGGTGGGGGTGGTGGTAGACATGAGTGGGGCCTGGTGGAGGGTGCCCCTGCTGGCTGGGGGGTGGGGGTGCAGGGAGACATGAGTGGGGGCCTGGTGGAGGGTGCCCCTGGATGCTGGGTGGTGGGGGTTCTGGGAGACATGTGTTGGTGATCAGTAGTGTAAGGTGACATGTGGGTTGGCTGGTGGGCATGGCCATGGTGGATGGGTTGCCTGTGGGACATGAGCAGGGTAGTCCCCTGTGGTGTGGGCTGCCTGCAGGGGCCGTGGAGGGTGTAGAGGGAACACCTGGGAGGACCCACACGGCCAAATCACGTTTAGCATTCCCCGGCACCACCGAAATACACGTACCCTGCTGAAATCGCGTGTGAATCTTCCTGCGCACCTCGGAATACACGTACCCAGGCCAATCGCGTGTGGAACTTCCCTCGCACCCCGAAGTACACGTACCCAGGCCAATCGCGTGTGGAACTTCCCGCGCACCCTGAAGTACACGTACCCAGGCCAATCGCGTGTGGAACTTCCTGCGCACCCTGAAACACACGTAGCCAGGCTAATCACGTGTGGAACTTCCCGCACACCCCGTAGTACACGTACCCAGGCTAATCGCGTGTGGAACTTCACGTGCATCCCAAAGTACACGTACCCAGGCCATTCGCGTGTGGAACTTCCCGCGCACCCAGAAGTACAAGTACCCAGGCCAATCGCGTGTGGAACTTCCCTCGCACCCCGAAGTACACGTACCCAGGCCAATCGCGTGTGGAACTTCCCGCGCACCCCAAAGTACACGTACCCAGGCAAATCGCGTGTGGAACTTCCCGCGCACCCCGAAACACACGTAGCCAGGCTAATCGCGTGTGGAACTTTCCGCGCACCCCGTAGTACACGTACCCAAGCTAATCGCGTGTGGAACTTCCCGCGCACCCCGAAGTACACGTACCCAGGCCAATCGCGTGTGGAACCTCCCGCGCACCCCGAAACACAAGTACCAAGGCTAATCACGTGTGGAACTTCCCGCGCACCCAGGAACACACGCACATGCTATTTTTCACACAGCGGGTGTCCATGTTTGTCGGTACCCCTTTGCACCTCATTTGTCCTAGAGGGACACTGTATGGACCATTCATCATGGCTGTATATGGGTGCTTTTTGTTAGCGCACATTTTGCCGCACATTTTTTTCAGGCGCAGGGGCGCTACCGCCTGCTTTCTTGTGGCGTACTTGTTTGGCCCTGTGCGCGTCTTTGACTGTGCGCTGGTTTGCCCTATTCGATTCCATGAATACGGGTTGTAGGCGAGCGTGTGGGCATTCCGCACACTTGCCTCCTGTACTTCCCCTGTGACGCCCATATTTTCACGCGTTGTTCCCCTTTCCGAGTGTTACGCCCCGTGTTCCGCCTACTTTTGTGATGTGCGATTTTGCAGTGGCCGTGGCGCACGCTGTTGGATGACCTGTGCGCCAGCTTGCGCGGCGCACATTTTTAGCGCACATCCAATGTTTTTCTCGCGCACGGACTTCCATGAATCGATGTGCGCTGGTTTCCCTGCGATTTTCGCACTTGCACTGCGATTTTCGCACTTTTACTGCGAATCGCACGTTTTGGCACCTCTGCACGGGAATTTTCGGCGCACATTAATTCCATGAATCGACCCCCAAATCTTGAAAATATATGATTTACCAGTAACGTGGCTGCTATTTGCGCACTGCAATCCAGTGCGGAAATACATTCCACCCACTTGGACATCAGACACACTACAGTTAATAAATATTTATTTGCCCTGGCTGATCTTTTGCAGGCCCAACATAGTCGATTTGCAAATCTGACCATGGAAGGGTCAAACCTCTTTTCATTAATGGAGCTCTATGCAGAGATGAAGCAGGCTGCAATTGTGCAATTACCAGACACTCTCTGGTGTATAGTTCAACATCTTGGGACATATGTGGCCAATAAGTATAATCTTTTAAACATTTCAACGTTTTTTGTGAACCCCTGTGTCCTGCAGTTATCGCGTCATGTGCATGATGTAGCATCAGTCCGTGAAATGATAGAGGCACCACCGATTGGATTTGACCTGTTACAGATTCCCTAATCATCAAACCATCTTGTAACCTAATTCTCTTTTTGTTTTTTAATAGTACCCTCAACTCTTCTTTTCCTTTGCAATTGTTTTCAGACAGAGGATTTTGTTCTGCGTCTACCAAATGATTACAAAATAGGCCTAGAATTGGGTCTTCTTTTTGCGTTTTGATCAGATCTTCATCTGGGGTGTCATAACTCCATTGCACTACAGGCCATTCAACTTCTTTTGGAGATTTGGAGCGTGTGACCGCATCTACCTGTATTTCACCAAGTAGGTATTCAATGGGAAACAACTCCCATTACAGCTCCAACTTTGGCTAATTGATCTGCTTTGTCATTCCCTTCTTTGTCCTCACCTGGCGCCTTTAAATGGCCAGATTTTCCTTCAGTGCACTATTAAATCATTTTCTGACACTAGTTTGTCTATGGCTTGGATCATCTTGCCATGTTTAAGGGGTTTCTTGTTATATGTGAGCATACATTTTGCCTTACAGCCAGGTAAATACTCCACAGAACTGTTTCGCGCATAATCAGAATCAGTCACTAAAACTATGTCTTTGAGTTTATTTTCAACTGCGGTAGCAATTGCCTTATAAATGGCAGCCAGCTCTGCTACTTGGCTACTCCTAGCTCCAATTCTCATGCTTGCTCTTGGGATGTTGTCACATTTAAATCAGATATTTCCTATTCCTATCATAAGCTGTTTTTCTATATTATTTTCCACATAATATGTGCATCCATCATCATACACTGTTGGTAAATTCCTGCACACATTTTCATTAAAAAATGTGTGTGGGGATTGTTCAAATGCATTCATATCGGATTCTATTTCTGTTTCATCAGGTGTATATTCAGCTGTGCAATCATGAAGATCCGCCAGCCTTTGGGCCACTGGGCTCTTTTTATTCTGCCCATATTTTACTTCCACAGGGAATCCCTGTAATGCCAACGTCCAGGAAGTAATTCTGGACTGTGCCAAATGACCTGACTTAATTCTTTTACTTTGCAGAAACTGTAGGGGTTGGTGATTTGTTTCAATAATACCTTTTTCCCCTTGAATGATGGAGCGGAAATGCTGCAATGCCCAAACAGTGGTTAGGAGTGCTTTTTCACATTCACTGAACTTGGTCTCAACCTGAGATAACGCCTTTCTCGCATATGCAATAGTTTTGTGATTTAAATCATGCCTCTGCGATAACACAGCTGACATACACTGATCAGTGAACCATATTTCTACAAAGAAATCCTGGTTCTTTATGGGATAGGCCAAACATGACGCCTTCATGAGACATTCTTTCAGCCTAGCCACCGCTTCACATTGCTCCTTCTCCCACTTCCAGGGTACACCCTGCTTCAGTAATTTGGTTAAGGGTTGAGTGATCTCTGCATAATACTCAATAAACTACCTGTTATATCCTGTCATCCCGAATAAACTCTTCAATCCTTTCAAGTTAGTAGAATTTTTCAACTTCTGTATTGCCTCCACCTTTTTCTTTTGTGGATTCAACCCATTTGTAGTCACCTCGTGACCCAAGAAATTCACTTTCTTTTTGCGCCATTGTGCTTTCTGCAAAGATACTTTGGCTCCTGGCTTCTGTAATTGGCCAAGCACATGTTTAATCTCATTAAAATGACTCTTCAGATTCTCATTTTTAAACAGCACATCATCTACATAAACTATTGTTCCCCTTTCTGCTGCACCGGGGAGCACCTTCCTCAAAAATATCCCAAATTCACACCCACTATTGACATACCCAAAGGGGGTTCGGGACAGTGCATATTGGATTTTGTCGAATGAAAATGCAAACAAATTTTGTATGTCTTCAGCCAGTGGCACACACTAGTATCCCGCTGTAAGATCCAATGTGGTAAACACCTTTGACCCTTGGACCTGTGCGAGACCCTGATAAATAAATGGAAGTGGCCACCTGGAAACAGGCACTCTTTGTTTAACTCTCTTAAGTCTGCACACACACGCCATTGACCATAATGTTTCAACACGCCCACAAAGTGAGTGTTTGAGGTGCTATGAATGGGCCAAATAGTTCCTCTGGATTCTAAATTCTTAATTATCTCAGCTAATGATTCCAAACATGCCAGTGGCAACCTATATTGATGCACACATACTGGTTCCCTACCATGTCCCTCTGGTAGTGCGGCAACATGCAAATCGGTTAGGCCGCAATCATATGCGCCTTTGGCAAAAACCTCTTTAAATTCCATAAATATTTTTCTGAACTCGCTCCTTTCCTCTTCATTCATGCATGCATCTGCAGCCTGAACCTGTTCCACCACCATTTTTGAAAATTCTAGGAAATCCTCCAATGGAGGAACCTCTGTGCTTTCCTCTAACTGTGTCGCTGTATCTCTTTGGATAGTAGACACATTTAAATGTTTTGGAATCTTGACTTCCATTTCAACATGCTGCTTTTCCATCTTATTTTCGTTTAACTTAAATAATATGCAATTCTTTTGGTGACAGGACACCGTCTCACTTGATTCATAACGATACACAGACTGATTTTGCATATTCCTTTAGGTTGGGAGTGCAAAAATTCTGGTAAATCCCTCTGTGCATTCACATATCTTTCAGGGATATTCCCAATTACTGCATTACTGAAATCTGCAGTATAATGGGATTTTTGTATTGCCATTCCTAATGCTGAATTCTCATTTAAATGAATATCCTGCCATCCTTTTTTATCCACCAGTATGTTAATGGGTCCATCCCCAATCTCAACCTGTGGCGTATATTTACATTCTAACCCTTACTGCCTCATGAATTCATTTAGGCACACAAATGCATCCGCATCCCTCATCTGCTGCCCCTTTCTGTGTTTTAGCGTTATGTTAACTTGTCTGGTGAATGCAGGAATAGTAACCTCCTTCTTCACTTGTTGCTCAATTGCATATGGTACCAACTATGCACAATGATAAGCCTGTCTCTTGTCTTCAAACTCAGGTGCAGGTCCTCTAACCTGGACCACACCTTGGGATTGAGGAAGTCCAACGCCATACTCATTCTGTGCATAATGTCATTTCCCAAATAAAAATAATTCTGTGTCCCACTAAGTATCCACACGTTGTGACAAATATTTTTCGGGCCAACAGTACCTTTAGCATGCATCTTCCTACAATTCTATTCCCTGAATTCGGATCATCCAACTCAAAAACATGTTTTTTTATTCTGAATTTTGGGATCACCTCCCTGTCAATTATTCGCTGGAGTATTTTCTCATTAATGAGACTTCTTTCCTGCTCAAGTGCTAAAGTGGTCTTTATTATTTCAGACTACCCATTCAACCGGATAGGGATCCATGACTGCCAATCTCCCATTTGTGTTTCAGAAAGAGTTGAAATGTGTTTCTCTGTGTTCATCTCTGAAATGACAGGTAGCTTGCATTGTTCTTCTTTTAAGAAAAAGTGTAATGTGTTTTCATCTATTTCTGTTTGCCATTTTTTCTTGGGGTCCAAATAAATCCCTAGACACTGTTTCTCTTCTTTACCTCGCAGTTCACCCCGACACATTAGAATGACAGTGACACTAGGCACACAGCTATTCTGAAGATACACTTTCACTGACTCATCTGATTCAGCCACATTATGGCATTCTTTTATACTGTTTTTGTGACCTCACCTTCTTAGGCCTCAATGGCTTTTTAGCTAAGGACCACACTACGCCATTTACCTCATCAATGAGGTGCAACAACCTCTTCAGTCAATCTGTCCCCATCAGTAAACTGAATTTCAATGGAAGATGTGATCAATACTTCCTGTCTCATCTGTTTTCCTATCTTTATGTCAACCTCAGTGACAACTTCGATAGGAATCTCCTCACCATTGAAATTGTGTACCGGGCCTTCATTTGGTCTTACTTTGATATGATTTTGTGGGAAACTCCCTTCATTGATACTTTTCACCAACTCTTTGGACATGATCGTGGCCTGTGCGCCCGTGTCAATCATTGCAAATGCATTGCATTTTTCTTCCACAGTGATAGGAGTATAATACCTGTCCTCAACTTCTTCCAGCACACACAAAAAATGAATTTTGCTCATTTCAGGACTCATCTTTCTCAGTCCCTTTTCACTTTTTGCCAAACATATGGTCAAGTGAAATTATATTGTCCCTCCTTTTTGCCCATTTCATTTTGTGTATCTTTGTCTATTTTTGCATGTTCAGAACCCACCTGGAGTGTAGCCACCATCCGCCGCTCTGATCGGGGACCATCAGTGTTCACACTGCAGTTTTTTGACTGAACATCCTCACAAACATCACGTGGTATCTTGTCATTTTCTGGCTCAGAGCACCTATTTGCATCTTGCATGGTATCAGTCTTCTTGGTCTCTTGGAATATGTGTGGCTCAAAGTACTCTTCAGGTGACTGGCCTGCACCCTCTTTTTGAGCACTCATTTTTCCTGCCTGGATTTCATCAGTATTCTGACTATCAAGGGAGGATATTTAATCCTACCTCTTTATCAGGTGTTTTATCATAGGATATGATGTTCTTTTTTAAATCAGTCCCTCTGTTCTTTAGGTTTTTCTTGTTTATTTTCTCCATTCTGTCTTTCATCTGCACACACCTCAATGGTTTAATTCAATTCTAAATTGAATCACACTCCCTTTTTGTGTGGGTGTGTACTACTTATTTCACTTTCATTGGTGGGTATTTTCATGTTTGAATCAGCAAGCAATTCAGGACCATTACACAAAACTGGTTCATGGAATTCTGTACTTTTATCCTTGCAGGGCTATTTCATAGTCACTTGTTGTCAGAACGCACAAGATCACTCCTCTGACATTCTGCACCCTCACTTGCCTGTTGTTTTTGGACTGCATAGAGTTTTCCTATCTGCTCAGACAACATTTTGACTTGGGCCTCAAGGCATTGAAATCTGTCAATTTACCTGGATTCCTCTTTTTGCGGCCTAGGCTGGTACTGGTTGGATCTGTTTTGGTATCTCTCTGGAGATTGATTCCTATTTGAGTTATTTCTGAATTCTTGGTTCATGGGAGGTGGATAACGCGAAGTGACCATCCTTTGACTGTGGTCGACCGGTGGTGGTGATTGATTATAATGGCACGGGACATAGTTCATGTTTTGTCTTTCATTTTGTGGCAACTGTCCTCTATGCTAATTTTCATTTTCAATAAATCTAGCCATATACCGTGGTTTGTCTTGATTGGCATACATTGTAGCGTTGGGGTCAAATCCGCTCTGTGTTCCCAGAGTCTGGTATGGGCTGTTGTTTCTTTGATTTTGGTTTTGATTGTTATTCGTGTCTGACATACTGGGCCGGTATTCTACTCTAGGTCTGTCACCCAAATATCTAGGACCAATGTAATTTTCTTTATTGCTCGTGTCATTTGATTAGAAAGTAGGTGTTTGGGGTGGCGTTCTCTGTGGTGGCGCGCCCTTTTGATCAGGTGTCATATTGTTCCTTGTCTGATTTTGGGCTGATTCAAGTAGCATTTTGACAGACTTTATCTCTAATACAGTTGGAGTGGAATCTTCAGATTTTGATTTGAACTCTTTATCACTATAGATTACCTCATATAATTTAGTCCCCTGTTCAACAATCCACTCTAGAGAATTTTCTCTATCAAATTTGCGATTTAACTGTGATATACAGGGCCTCATCACGAGTTGGGCGGTAACGCTGGCGCTATTAGCGGTGGTGCAAATAGCCCTACCGCCAAACCCCCCGGTGCTATTAGCGCCGGATCACTGGTTTGGCGGAAGGGTTATTGCCCATTCCCCATTGGGCCCAATGGGGAATATTCGTGCTATTACCACTGGCGGATTTCCCGCCGGCGGTAATCGTGCCAAAAATCGGCAATTTTGCCGCGGATTTCCCCCCAGCTCACAGCTGGGAGAAAATCTGCCAAAGCCATGATCTGGCGGACCTTTAAATGCAGTGGTAATAGCGCTACCACCGCATTTAAGGGGTACCACCAGACTCGTGATGAGGCCCATAATGTCTTTTTGAAGACCTTAAAAGTATGCAGTCTTGTATTCTACAGAATTATGATCAAAGTCAAAAGACACATCAAAATGGGAAAATGCTCTTTTTAAATCTTGGGGAAACCGGCGAGGGGACATATCTGGCCTTGCTTTCATGAGTATACGCTGCTTTCTTGGCGTCTTGCATTGACTGGTATGGTGAGACCTGATGTCTAACCTCTTTTTCAAAGTCTGCCCATGACAGATTTTCCTTTTCATTAAGACTTCCTATGATGCTAGCAGTAGCAGAATCAAGCGTTAGGTGAAAGTACTATCTATACTGTTCCCAAGGTTAGTTGAAGGGTGTTAACTATATCATGCACTGATTCTAAGTGATCTTCTATGCAACAATCACATCCCTTTTTAAATGGTTTAATCAAAGCTTTGATGGATTTCACTATTTTGATGGGTCTACTTGGCACAATATTCGGGAAAGTATTATTCTGTTGCTCATTCCTTTTCTCAGGTGGACAGGGTTGATGGTAACCAGTGGCGGGTGAATCAAACCCCCCAAATGGGCTACAATCAGGCCTAGCCACAGTTATAGCCATCGGTACATTGTTCCCTCGTGCAGAGTTGGTGCTAATCTCAATACCATTAAATGTGGTGCCTTGTTGTTTTTCCTTTAATTTAAAACTAGATATTTGCTGTTCCAAATCTTTGCACCTTTTATGAAGTCGGTCTATCTCCTGACAAAGGTTAGAGTTCTCACCATTAATCTTATTAATGACGGCTTGCATTTCATTTATTTGCACTTGGCACTGATTAAACTCCCTATCCTTCTGGTCATTTTCATTTAGCCTTTTGGCAATTTTTTGTTCAATAGTGTGAAATTTGTTTTCTCTCTCCATGTTATTCTTTTGAAGCATTTGCATCTACAAAAGGGTGTCATCTTTGTCCTGTCTGATAGTGTCTATTACTCCTTTTAATTGTTTCATTTCCTGTTCACTCTCCTTAAACTGTCTCCTTCTCCGAGACAGCTGTTTGTCTAATTCGCTGCATTTAAACTGCATCTCTGTGTTATGTGACTCTAATTCCGATTTTAAACTCTTTGTCTGCTCACCTGCCTCATCCAAACTCATCTGTAACTTAGCAATTACTTCAACATCATTGTCCTGTAATCTTAAAGACCAATTTAAGAGGAACCAAAGCTTCGCACATAGCCTTGTTAAGCAATCTTTTTCAGCATTTTTGTCTGAAGCTCTAAAGAGTCTCAAAGGGCAGACTTGGACAATGCTGTCTTCTTCAAAAATGTCATTTAATGGCTCTTTTTGCACCTCCCCAGATATGCGATCTCGTCTAAGACAGCATTTTCTGATGACCACACCCCATGGGCAAATAATATTGCCTAAAGGAAGATCACCAGCTCTGAAAAAAAATGTGCTTCAATTTGGGACATCATGACACTGTGAGCAGCGCCACACTATCACCTAATAGAGTTAGTTCCCTTTTCAGCGCACCAAATGGCTGGGCTAAACACACTTGCCACGGCCAGCAACTGCCTCAGTCTGTTCCCACAAGGCCAACGCACCAAAATATGTTAGGGATTATGTCAGAGGGCTAATACATGATATGATATGATCGTTTATTTATATAGCGCCTATACACAATGTGTGTCAAAGCACTTCAAGGCAAGGCCATGAACAGTAAGGATATGAAATTAACTATCGTACTCGGCCTGACGACATTTCAGATAGTGCAAGAGCTAAGACATAGATATGGAAGGGAGGGGGAGAGTGGGAAGGAAATGGAAACAGACAGGCGACTACCATACTAGGCCTGACGACATTTCAGGTAGAGCCGGAGAAAAACAAAAGGTGAGGGAGAGTGGTGCCGAAAGGGAGGGGAGGAACAAAACAAGCGACTATCATACTAGGCCTGGCGACATTTCAGATAGTGCTGGAGGGGTGGTTGGGAGGAAAAAAACAGTAATGGGAGGGTGGGGGAAACAGACGAGGCTGCTATCATATTAGGTCCAGGGACAATTCTGATAGAGTAAGTGCATAGAAGAAAGTAAGGGGAGGAGATAGGAAAAGGGAGAAGGGAAAGGAGGAGAGAAAAGAGAGTAAGCAGTCAAAAAGAGTGGAGAAGCAAGAGTGGAGTGTGAATACAATTGCAGAAGTCAGTAGTAACACATAATGTTGCAAGCCAGGATACAAGATGAAGATGGGAACAGCATGATTCAGGGCCACCATGAGTACAAGATGCAAAGGAAGTCCAGCATGAGAGTTGAGTGACGCACCGTGAATTAATGAAGTCCATAAAAGTCAAATCCAGCATTGGCCACAGGACAGTGATGGTGAAGGAAGGCACCAGGTGGGCGGGGCTTGCTAAGTGGTGAAAAAGAGCAGAAGGCAGGAAGGTACCAGGTGGGCGGGGCTTAGGCCAGGTGACCTAGATCCACTTGCACCTGCTCCCCATCTGCAAAGGAAAAGAAGCTGTAGGGCTCCTTACGTAGGGAAACAGGGCAGCAAGCAGGAAGGCACCAAGTGGGCGTGGCTTGCTAAGTGGTAAAAAAGAGCGGGAAGCAGGAAGGCACCAGGTGGGCGGGCTTGCTAAGTGGTAAAAAAGAGCAGCAAGCAGGAAGGCACCAGTTGGGCGAGGCTTGCTAAGTGGTGAAAAAGAGTGGCAGGCAGGAAGGTACCAGGTGGGCAGGGCTTAGCCAGGTGACCTAGATCCACTTGCACCTGCTCCCCATCTGCAATAACATGGGTGGTATTTTAGTATCATGGTAAAACAGTGATAACATGGTAGCTCAGCGTATTTATAGTAATGCCTTATATGATGTGACAAGACTTCCCCCCCTTATTTTTGTATTCTGTTTAGGGTTGACTGTAAGCATCAGATAGCAGACTTTACACTTCCAGGGACAAGACAGCATTAGCTGTTATTCCAGTCACTTATTTACGAAACTGGACTACCGTCTTTAACAGATTGTTCATAATACACTCTTTATTATGTGCAACAAATCAACACTTCTTCTGGATACATAAACAGCCTGTGTTCATAATAAAACATTAATTTCTCATGTTTTACCCAGACCTTGAACCCAAAGACAGTAGACAGAGTGTACCATCTAAATGAAAAGACAAAAGCAAATAACATAGCAACAAGCTATCTCTTTTTTCATATTTCGTTATGCCACAGTGTTCTCAATTCCAAATGCGAGAAAGAAAAATAACATCTCTGTTTAAAAAAATAACAGTCTAATTATGACTGGCTGACTGAGAAGATAGCACACTCTCTGCATGCTCCTCAATTCCACAGATACTCACATTCAATTGTGAAGCCTCTGCGCAATTATCAGGGAAGCCCCCTCTATGAAGTGGATTATCTGCAAATGGGAGTGTCCCAGATATCGCAGAACTTTCTCCCCACGAAGGCCAGCTCACAGACCCAGCTTCATCTAAAGGCCTGCACTGCCTGGCTCTGCTTTCTATCTGCTACTCTCCCGTTCTCCTCCGGATGGCAAGAAGAAGAATGACCCCCACCTCCTCATCCTCCTACATTTATGGACTAGCTCTATCACTCAAACTACCTCCTGCCCTTTTCTCCTGACATCTATAACATCTGCGCTAATTTCTCTAGAAGCATGGCTTCAAAAAAAGAATAATTTTGCAACACACTTCGTCTCAACAATGGGACTGGACAGCACATATTTTGTGCACTGAATTACAGCCAGCAAATTGCACGTTTAAACTTCCACTGTAAAACCTCTCTTTTTTTTAACCATTTCATCAGACTCATTTTGCACGGTTTTTGTTAAGGGCAAATCATTAATTACTGGGAATTGTTAGTCAGTTAATTGGGTTAATAGGTGTATACAGTGCAAGCTGTACAGATGATCTATTCACCCTGCAGTGGCTCATTTAAATGTGCTCAGTGTGCATTTCCATTTTCTGTCTTTTTTTTGCATTCAGCTTATTGCTTCCACTGAAAGTAATGCCATGTATTACAACATCCAGTTTACTGCCCCCACGAAAATAATGCATTATCTTTCCATTATCTTTCCCTACAATGCCCAGTAAAAATGGACATGTTGCAGTAAGAAATAGCTAGACTGGCCGCACCAAAAGGCCAGTCTAGCCACGTAATAGCATATCATACTTGCTCTATCATAGATGCCCAGTAAAAAGTGTCATGCCAAACAAACAGCTAGACTGGCTGCACCAAAATACCAGTCTAATCACGTAATACTACTTATCAGCCTTTCCTTATCAAAGATGTCAGGCACACATTTCTTGCCACAGTAAGAAATGGCTGGACTGGCTGCACTAAAATGAAAGTCTAGCCAGTTAATGAAACTTATCATGTTTTCATTATTATAAATGCCCATAAAAAATGCCATGCCAAAGAAATAGCTAGACTGGTTGCACCAAATTGCCAGTCTAGCCAAGGAATAACACTTACCATGTTTGCTTTATCAAGGATGCCTTGCAAAATGTGCCGCATTAAGGAATTGCTACACTGGCTGCACCACAATGCCAGTTTAGCCAGGTAACACCACTTATCATATTTGCATTATTATAGATGCCCAGTAAAGAATGGCATGCCAAATAAATAGCTAGACTGGCTGAAATGACACCATGCTTGCTTTGACATTTATTATGGGGAATCTTTGATAAAGTAAGCTATGAGCAAACTACTTGTTAAGTACCATGACTGTCTCTTTGTAGAGATGCAGTGCCATGACACCACAGGTGAGATTTTGCAAAGGCTTACAATTTCTGGAAGAGTAGTAGATGTGAAGACTAGATTCTCAGCAGGCAGATTGCAGAGGATTGATTGCCTGCCAGGTTTATCATGTTCTTCTCTGGGGTCGACAGTTACTTTTCGGGGAGTGGTATGTCCCAGAAACAGCCTGCTCATACACAAAACATAAGTGATGAGCTGGGGGATCTGACGATCCTCTGTTTATACCTTTTGGGACCTACTTCACATAACGGGTGGTGCGGCCCACAGCCCACATGGTTTCCCTAGGCCCATCCTCTAACCTAGAACATGGCCACTTTTCACATACCTCCCCTCTTTCCACAGATCCCCCAGTAGTATAATCTATCGGATGTCAACTCAAGAAATTCAAATTTACCTGTAGATCTCCTGCCCTACGAATATCCATGAACAGCTTAGAGAGGTCCTGTTTGATGAGGAAGGAGGGAAGACATAGTGACATAGTGAAAGCTTCAATTCTTTGAAGGGCTTATGATTCTGCTCAGCCAGCTCAATAGATTAGGTCGGGGGTCACTTCTCATCCTCGAATCACCTAGTTAGCAAGGAATAAGGAGAGTTATCACTGCATCTGATAGTGCAGTGATTACTCTCTTTAGTTCTTGCAAACTAGGTAATTCGGGCATGATTGGTGAGAAGCTGGAATTGTCTGCCAGTGGGATAAACCGATAGAGCGTCTATAGCCCACTTGGCTGACAGACACTCTAGCTCATGGTTGTCCAACTCCATTCCTCGAGAGATAGAAACCTGACAGGTTTTCAGGATATCAATCATAACCAGTCATGAGAACAAATGTGCATACATTTAAAATCATTGTATAAAAATGTTATCGCATGAATATTAAGGAGTGATATCCTGAAAATACGACATGCTTCCGGCCCCCGTCGGCCTGTAGTTGGACAAGTTTGCTCTAGCTGTATGGTTGTATGGTTGCATAATTTGTCTACCTGGGAAACACCTTTTTGCTGAATATATTCTATGGGTAATTTATTGCTATTTAAGTCCTGTAAGTCCTGTAAGGGAACTGCTTGAAGCTCTACCACTGAGGCATTCCCTCAACAACTTAGAGGAAGCCCAGTCTGATGAGGAAGTGGTGAAGAAATAGTGAACACTTCAATTCTTTGAAGGCCTCCTAACTCTGCTCATTCCATCTCAGGAGATTAGATTGAGACATCTTTAAATGGTCAGTTAGTGGACCATCAATGTTAGAGAAGCGTGGAAGGAATCTTCGGTAATGTACCAGCTATCGAAGGAAGGTTTGTAACTATTTTGTTGTGGTTGGTGGGTTAATTCTTGGAACTGCTTCTATTTGCCTACTTGTCCTGATTTTGGATGGACTAAGGCGTTCTCTGCTTGAAATCTGTGATGAAGTACCCTGCTTGTGTCTTAGGGTAGAAGGTGGGGTGGCGACAGAAGCCAGGTGCTGTCACACGTTCCATGATGCTGTGCCCGGGTGTTGTGCGTGGGATCCATTTGTCTACCTATCATGCCCAAGACCTTTGGCAGGGCACTACCACATGGGACCTGTCTTAATCTCATCCCAATAAGAGGTTTGGTGTTGGTAAAACCCTAATATGTTATGCTGCACCCTCGTGGTGCAAATTCTGTAAGAATCAGAACTCAGAATAGCATTACCTGCTTACGGGTATTGTGAGGTGGGCAGGCATTTCCCCAAGGGCTTCTATGGCTATCCCAGCAGGGCCATGGAAGATGCAAGAGAGCGTGCATGTGGTCCACCCAGCTGTTTACAAAAAGAATGATACAAACTGAAAACAGCAGCAAAGCCCTAAATCAGCTAGCCCGGTATGCTCCATGGCAGCATGCACACAACCCACAGCCCACAGTCCACAGCTGAATTTAACAAAGCAATCCCATTACATCAATCACAAACAAGACCTTATAGTTCCCCTCGGGTGATACTGTCTGTAAAGAGGCCATCCCAAGGAGAAGGGTCAGGACCCTATTAAAGGACAGGGTGATTATGCCAAGGTTTGGGAGCTAGTGAGAGAGAGGAGGTTAGGGACAGAGGCACGAAGCATTTGAAGGGGAAAAGGCAGAGGAATTGTACATGGGAGAGGAGGTGAGGTGAAGTGGAGAAGGGGAGGGCTGAAGAGGGAGACTAGAGAGAGGTGACTGGTGAATAGAGGAGAGGCGAAGAAGATACAGTCTATAAAGAATGCAGGTGGAGATTACATTTGTCGAAAGTGTAGGGGAGCATTAAAGAGGAGGTTGGAGGCAAAAGCAGAAGGTGGAGCATGTAGAGAGACACACATTGAGTGTGCACTTAGAATATGCATTGAGCTTTGAGTATAGTGCTTGGTATGAATGAATGTGTTAGGCACTACATTCGAGAATAGAGAAAGCATGAAGCCATTCAACTGAATGAGACACACAAAAGTGCCGCGGAGTGCAAAGTTGTTATGGTACACTGTGAAAGATTGGAATGCGTAAACAGTTTGGTTGATAAGAGGTCGCCTTTGCCTTAGTAGAGACACAGAGAAGGAGGCTTTAACAGCCTGGCTGGTGCTTCACAGACAGAGAGAAGGTGGAGGTAGGCGGCGCCATGGAGAGGGACTGCTTTGTAGGGAGAGACGTGCAGAAGGAGAGAGCGAGTGAATGGAGAAATATGAGGAGATGGTAGGATGGCAGACAGACAGAAGAAGGCCATGGTATAGATATGTAGAAAATGTCACGTTGACCAGAACACGCAGTGATTGAAATGTGCAATAGATACATCACAGACATTTAGGCACTGCTCACATTTAGAAATGCTGACAGACAGAAAGAGAGGCATTTTAGCTTAGAGAGAACTAGTGTAACCATGCATATGTATACGTCATTGAACAGTATAATGAGAGGTGAGGCTCTGAGATTTGAGGTAGTAGCTGCTCTCTGCTGGTCTGCTCTCTGAGGAAAGAGGGAGCTGGTAGTTCAAGATGCTAGTTGGAGTTGGAGATGGCACACTGACACTCTGAGAGATCGAGAGATGACTTGGAGAGGTGTTTGGGAGTGATTGGATGTACTTCGGGAAGCGGTTTTGGCTGATATGCAGATGGGGAAACATTCTGAGCCGAGTTGATCAGATCGACCTGGGAGGGATCTGGCAGAGAGAGGCCTGGCACTGACTGACTGGCTGGT
The DNA here is from genome assembly GCF_040938575.1 of Ambystoma mexicanum. Classification (NCBI taxonomy): domain Eukaryota; kingdom Metazoa; phylum Chordata; class Amphibia; order Caudata; family Ambystomatidae; genus Ambystoma; species Ambystoma mexicanum. The sequence continues at coordinate 423,688,213 of NC_090934.1, read as the reverse complement.
TGCAGAGTTAGCAGGGGAGGAGAGACAGAGCAAGACAGAGGAAAAAGGGGAGTATTGCTGAATAAGACACGTGCATGGGGAATTAGAACAGACTCTCACACAGAGCATTGGCTGACATGATAGATGGGGTAATCAGACATGGTTTGTCTTAGAGAGAGAGTGTGAAGTATGGTGTTGAAAGGAGAGGAATGGTGTGGAATGGAGTTATTAGATTGCTTGCATTAGAAGCCTGTAAGGCTTATAGTAATTGCATTGCATGGTAGATTTGCACCAAAGCATACAAGGTGCAAATTCGAGATTTGCATTGGATTTGCTATGTATGAATAAAAGTGTTTCTATTGTTGAATTGATTAATGTATATTTGTATTTTTTGTATTTGTTTATTTGTATTGCGCACCCTTCCCACGGACATCAGGGCGCATGTTTGGAAAAGGTAGTTACAGATAAGTGTTACATAGATAGGCACAAGTTACATTGTATAGACATATTTACATCCAGAATAAGAACATGAATAGGAAACATTACACGTACATGGAATGGCCAAGCGGTCTACGTATACAGTATATACAGTGAGTAGCCTGTTTGCGGGTAACAGCTGCATGAATTACAAAACGGAGGCCAGAGCATCTTGTTCGTGAAGCCACCATTTAGTTTTATTTTTAAAGGATTGGATGGATGGAACATTCCTAAGATCATTGGGTAGGGAGTTCCAGAGCTTAGCCGCTAGGACTGGGAAACTCGAGCCTCTAGCTGCCTGAAGCTTGAAACTGGGAATGGTTAGTGTGTGCGCCTGTACAGATCTCAAAGGTCTGGATGCTGTATGTTGTGTGAAGCGTGTGAACAGGTAAGTAGGTGCAGCATTATTTTGTGCCTTATGGGTTAGAACAAGTGCTTTGTGGGAGATGCGAAGTGTAATAGGTAGCCAATGTAGGTTGCGCCTGGTAGAGGAGATATGGGAGCGCCTGGGGACGTTAAGAGAAGCCCTAATGGCATTGTTCTGGGTGACCTGAAGTTTATCAAGGTTTCTTTGACTAGTCCCTAAGTAAAGGGCGTTGCAATAGTCAATTTTGGACATGATGAGGGTTCTGGCGAGGATCAGGCAGTTGTCCGTTGTCAGGAAAGGGCGACAAGCTGTGATGAGTTTACACGTATACGATGATGCTGAGACTACTGAATTTGTTTGTCTATTGAGAGAGAGAGTGGAGTCTAGATAAATTCCAAGTGTTTTAGTGACGTTGGTGACTTTGATAACATTTCCATCAATAATGAAGGAGTTGTATTTGGGGTCGAGTTTCGTGAGTTTGGGCTGAGAGCCTAGGATTAGTAACTTTGTTTTCTCATCATTAAGGCAGAGCCAGTCCTGGATGACAGAGTAGACTGAATTGAGTGCGTTAACATTGGTTACATAGTCGCCAGAGATAGGGATGAGTATCTGGGTGTTGTCCGCATAATTCGTGTAAGAGACACCCAGATAGTCAAGAATATCAAAGAGCAGTTTAGTAAACACGTTGTACAACGTGGGCGATACAATATGTGTTTTCTTTGTGTCTTATGTTAATGTGTCCATTGGAGTAAGGTAGGAGTAATCTAGGAGTAACACAGTGCACAAAGGCCCTGAGATACAAGAGCGGGGGGGCATAGTGATCCACACCCCCTACAAGATTGTCTAAGACTGACAACACACCGCCCACGCGGGGCTAGGCCAAAGGTAGATTTGTAGCATTTCGCACAGACAGACGAACCGGAAGTAAACATCAACCCGAAACACAACCTTTTTGACCTATTCAGCAAAGAAACAGAAACAACATAATCAAAGGCACAACCTGATGGAAAAACAAATAAATATCAACTCAAAATATCAATGCCACCACGAAAGGACAAACTACCACCAGAAAAACAAAAGATACACTGCAACCTAGTGAACGCCAGATCAATGTCAAAACACACAACAGAAATACACGAACTGCTAAGCGATGGAGGGACAGACATGCTATTTCTCACCGAAACCTAGCTAACTCAAAACATCAAGATAACAGCACACAATTCCCTACCCAACAACTTGAAAAATAGGAAGAAGCCTCACTGCTGCATGCAAGGACAAGCTAAAGATGTCAACAGCACTACCACTAAACATCCCAAACTGCAAATCACTCCTCCTGCACTTGGCCTTAGATCACCAAACCAACCTGTCATTCCTTCTTATCTACAGGCCAAATGACATACAGCGCTACTTTACAGACACACTTGTGGATGCCTATGTTAGGCAGAATCACATACAGTACCCTTTGAGAACACTACATACAATTAATACTACAAGTGTCAGTACAATTTCACCTTTGGTACAAGCCTGTACTAAACAGTTATGTGGTAGCAGTGGCTGAGCAGCCAGATTTATCTCAAGAGTTGAGTGAGCAGTAGAACAAGTTACACAAAGGACCCACTAATACAGTGATTCAAATATACACTTACTCAAGGTTTCTTGGTAAAAGAATATACATTTATTTACTCAGTCAGTTAGAAAACATTACACTAGAATAAGCAGCTCAATATCACCCACTAATAAACCACAAAAATCCAACCGGTAAGTAAATGAACAAGTTTAGCTACAAAATGAAGTGGGAGCAAAATGGCACTTCAGATACTTAATAAAGGAGGGAAAAGACAAGGTTACAAGAATAGACAGCTCAAATACATTCATAGGCAGGGCAAAGGGTTTCAGTTAAATGCAACCAGCAATTCTTCTCAATAGGCCTGGGCCAAAGTCAATGGTTCAGAGTCTTTTGTGTAGGATTGCACAGTTCTGGTAATTATAGTTTAAGTCTTTGCCACAGATTTTTAAAGAATTTAGCTAGGCGAAAAGTTTGACGAATATTTAGGGAAGGACAAGCCTTCGTAGTTGACGAAAGTTTCACGCACTTTCTCGATGGCCGAAAAGATTTCCGGACCGTGTTTGCACAGTACCTTGTCAACGAAGAAAGCTGTAGCTGAGGCAGTTGTTCCTGGCAGTTCGAGCAGATCTCGCTGTTCCTGAGCTTCAGACATGGAGACAAGAAGGAGGACGTTGGGAGGTTCCTACGCTGCCCAGGGAAGAGGCCAAAAGCTGTAGCAAGATGTCGGTTTAAGGTGCGAGTGCCTTAAAGACCACAAGCTGGTTTCCTTCCCTCAGCTATCCGGTTTTCAACAGCACTCTAATGAAAATTCGACCAGATGGGGATGGTGTACAGGTGGCTTGGTTGGTCCCACCAAACTCAAGGGAAGAAGTTAACCTTGAAGGGCTTCTCTGTCATTGGAGTTTCAGGCAATTCGGACCTGCAGCAGGGCTTCACCAGTTGTCTAGGAGTTGCAGCAGTCCTCTTCCTTCCTCTCCTATTCGGTTCTTTCGTTCCACTGGTCGACTCTGCTTTGCAAGTCCCAGAAGCCTGCTTTTAAACAGTTTTCCCCCATTCATTCCAGCCTGGCTGTCACTCACACAGCAGGGTGGCTGTCCTTGCCGGACAGCCAGCCAGCCAATCACACCAGAGTGCATTCAGGTCTTCTAGGAGACTAAGCACAGGGAGTTTCGGGCACCTCCCTCACATCCTTTCCACCCCAGACACCCTGGCGCCAGAGGAGGGCTTCAGCACTGAATCCCGCCAAAGGACAACGAACAAAGGGACCAAACCTGGTTTAGCGCGCAGAGACAAACACAAGAAGGACCTTTCCTAAAAGAAATGGCGAAAAAAGTTGACCGGCGTCTGTTTTTACAGATAGGTTTTGGGCGCCATATTGAAAAACATGGCTGACACGATTTTTAGCTACTTTTAGAAGCTTTTTAGTTTGCGGTCGGGAAAAATCCTGGTAGTTTGATCTAAACCGCTGCCACTAGCAATTTAAAGTAGGAAAGGCTAACACTTGACTGTTACATGAGTGTTTTGACTCAGGGAAAGCTAGGCAACCCCTCCAGCATTCTATAGGAAGATAGTGTGTGCTGGGTTTTTAAATTTAAAGTGACTAGTGAAGTCAATTTAACTTTACATGCTCTGAGAGACAGTAGTCAGTCCCAGAGAAGGTGTTTAACCCTTGGTAAGTCTGAAAGACACCCCTGTACCACTGCACTGAAGGTGCTGTGTGACACACAGGAAAAAGATGATGCCGTGGAGTTTGTTTAAAACACCATAACCAACGAACACAAAAGTAAAACACACATCAAAATACATGGAAGAGTGGGAAAAAAGGCTCACACTCTTCCCAGGTAGAATAATCTAATCCTAGAAATCCAGCAAAGTTGCTGGGGGTCTCATAAGGTAAGGGAAATAAGCACATTTTGAGAATCCTCCATAACAGCCTACACCAACATTGCAATTAAACAGAGAGATTTCAAAATCTATATGAAAGAAGAAAACATTGATTCACCTGAAGCTCTAACAAATCAGCTAGCAATGATGCATCTACAACAATTGGTGAACGGAATGATTCACACAGCAGGCCACACCCTAGATACAATCTTCTGCAACAAAAACCTGGTCACAACTGTACCTCCAATGCAAATCCCCTGGAACGACCACCTCATTATACCCTTTGTGATCCACCCGACAATGCAAATACTATTAAACCTCCCAGAAAATCCTCCAATTCAGAAAAGAATCTGGAAATCCATAAACATTGCGCCCCTAAATACCAGATTGGAAGCCACAACACCATTAATCACTGAGTAAGACTCATCCAGCAATGAAGAAAGAACAGAGACAATCCAAAAATGGATCATGAAACCACTAGATGACATTGCACCAGAAACATCTTTCACCCCATCACTAAGGAAAACAATGGTGAGATGGTACACATACCACCTCAGAGCACTGAAGAAAATGAACAGGAAACTGGAAAAATAATGGATAAAAAACTATGATTAACAGAAATAAATCACATTCCAAAGACAGTTATGACCATACAAAGCTGAAATATCCAAAGCAAAAAAGACATGCTATAATGAATGGATCACAAACTCAAGCAACACCCAGAAAGAGATGTTCAACATCATCAACGAGCTAAGAAACCCAACAGCATGCAACAGCACACCCACAACATCACAAAAACTATATGATGACAACATTACAACCATCCAGTAAGTCATTAAGAGCATTCTTAAAAACAACAACCCTCCTAACCAGCCAATGCCGGAACCATCTACAAGACTAAATAACTACCCACCAATTTCAACATAAAAAGTCGACATCCTAGTGAGCAAAAGCAACAGACCCCTGCCCATTAGACATATACAAGACTATCCTCATCCAGAAAACACCTGCAGACAATTTCCTCAACCTCTTCAACCACTCACTAGCAACAGGAACTACCGACCAACCTCAAACAGCCAATACTCTGCGAAACTCCTAGAAAGCTATGTTTACGAACAAGTCCCGGAATATGTAGTAATAATAAATTGAATACTAGACAAGGCAAAAGTCGGCTTGACACCCATGAGAGGAATGGAAACAGCATTACTATCAATATGGGATGATCTAAAAACCAATGCAGACTCTAACATCAAATTGACATTAATACTACTTGATTTATCAGCAGCCTTTGACACAGTCCACCAAGAAACCCTCATCAAAAGACTTGAAGATATAGGAATCGGCAACACAGCGTTACTTTGGCTAAAATCCACCATGAACGAAAGAATGGAAGCAACTTAGCTAACCGCCTTTAACTCAACCTCCTGCACAACAACTTGCAGAGTCCCACAAAGCTCATCTCTCTCTCCACTACTGTTCAACATGTACATGATGTCACAGATCAGCGTTCTCGCTGTACCCTAAAGCAACGCTGGCAAAGCTTGCCATATTCAGTTTGTGGGTCTTGACTGTGGAATTCCAACATGGCGGCTGTTGTTTCAGTTGACGGTCTAGTTGTTGCACCACTCATTACAACTGCTGACGCGTGTACCCGGAACCTACTTCTGCGGTGCCGCATAAAGGTATGGAGGATCCGGAGACCAGCACATCGCTTTGTTTTTAGCAAGAAGCTACCCGTGAGTACTGTTCTTAGCCTCTTTGGGTGTTGTATGTATGTTGTATGTATATGTCCTTGTCATTCAATCCAAATTCCTTCTCTATACTTATCTATTTACTATAGACACCCGCGACCGCCTGATTCTTTCCCGATATCCTGACTCTTACCTGAGGTATTCATCGCAATGATATCCCAAGAATCCGTTGCTGATATACACATACCAAAGTAACAGTGTACGTCCCTTTGATGAACCGCGCTGATCCACCAACAGGGTTTTATTCCCTAGAGGGTTTCCCTGTGACCACTCAAACTCTGAGGACATCTGTCCTGTCCTGTCATTATTCAAAGGATTGCAAGGGGACACATTAATTTTCTTACATTGGTTCTTTGCTGCAATCAGGTCAGTTCAACTTGTCTTTATATGCACAGTGTATTTACATGCTATTATAGGTGACCCCTCTCCTCAACCTCATCAAAAGGCATGGCCTCACCTTCTACAACTATGCAGACACACAAATCATCTACAATATCAATGCTAGCGAAGAACAAAAGCCAACCCTTACCAACTGCCTCACAGAAATAAACCATTGGATGAGTACCAACAGCCTTAAGCTCAACCCGGACAAAACAGAAATCATGATCATGTCCAATGACCCGTTGAACCATCACCACATTCCATGGCCTACTGAATTGGGAAGCTGACCAGAACCATCCCAAGCGGTCAGAAATCTCAGGCATATTAATGGACAACGGCGTAACACTGGAACTGCAAGTCAACGCAGTTGTAAAGAAAGGCTTCTTCCACCTACACACAATCAAATGCATATTTTCCTTTTTTTCGCCTACCCACATAGAACACTCGCTGTCATTTCTCTTGCCATGTCAAGAATAGACTACGCCAACAGCATCTATCTTAGAATGCCAGCCTACCTTATCAAAACACTACAATGAATACAGAACACAGTAGTAACACTACTGCTCAGACTCACTAAGAGAGAACACATCACATCAGCACTGAGAATCCTACATTGGCAACTGGTCAAGAAACACCTTTTCTTCAAAACACTCTGCATAGCACACATGGCAATCCATGGCCAAGTATTCATACAGGCAAAAATGTCCATCTACAAACCAAACCTAACACTAAGGTTCAGCAACACCATTCACCTCAAACCTAAACAATACTCAAAGCAGAAATTTGGGGGAACATCATTCTCCTGCATAACGGTGAGACTTTGGAACTCACTCCCAAAGGAAATACGAACAACAGAAGATCAGAAAATTGGTTAAAGCATGGCTCTTTAACTCAGCAAGCTAAATAGAAAACATCATTGATGGGAAACTACCAGCACATCACAATAGAAACACCAAAAACAACTGAGACCTGATGAGCCGAAACAGGACCACCCAAAGAAATACAGCATTCTACTGCAAATCGCCACAGAAGAATATTACCTTAACGAATCAACATAACCTTGCATGCAAGGACTCGGATGCCTCCCCACTAACCCTACTAAAAACACTCTACAAATCTACATACTCATCCTCAAACACGGAACAAATCACACTCATACATACTCAGCAGAGAAAAATAACTTAAACCACCACATACTGCACACTAAACCAATCACACACAAATCACCCCATACACACTCATGCACCAAACACCACATAACGTCTACCAACAAAAAAGAAACAGCACGCAGACTTTTTTCCCAAGCTGAAGCTACCAACAGCACATCAAAGCTCTCTTCCCCTTTTCCCTCTCAGTCTCACTAATTAAGCCCTCCCAGCCCGCCTTCCTTTTCAGATCTGCCAGAGCACCAGGAGACCATGAAAATGGCAGCAGTGCGCGTTATAAATCACCATAACATAACATAAGATAGCCCCATGTAATACATTCAGTATGTTTTTAACCACCAGTCTTGTGTTTACATGCAGTAGAGAATGATGTTCTAAGCAGTTCTTGTAATGTACAAATGCTGATGTGCTAATCACGATGTTAAAAAGGTAGTGTTTAAGTCTTGCATGCAAGATGACATTTGTGCATTTCATGTATACCTAAATCGCTACCTCGGAATTCTGTACAGCTCCTGTGGCTCAAATGGGGTATTTAGGGGGCTGGAATGGCTTGAACTAGAGCAACAACAAAAAGATTGGCAAGTAGACCCCCTTGGTGCTGGTGGTAGACCCTGCAGCAGTCTCGTCCAGCACTCAGGTCTTAGACTTACTTGCAAGCCTGTGCCTCTTATTTTGATGCACATGAGGACTTCGCTATGCTAGGGTTGAGGTCTGGTCTTTTTTTTGTCCCAGGAGTCTACTAGGGTGATACCACAGGTGAGGTCTGGCTGAGATTTGCAGAGGGATTATTTTGTGTACGGTCACAGCTTAGTTGTTGGAGGCCCCAGTGTCGATGTTCAGGAGTACCTCATTTGCCACATTCTAGAAGCAGGTTGTACATGCCCATGCTGTGTTTTAAGATCGAGCATTGCTTGATGAGGAGGTAGCTTGTCCTTTGCTCCTGTGTCCCTCGAGTGTCTTGTTGCAGAGGTTTTGAGGTTGCCTGGTTTGAGTTCACTGCCCAGCTGCACCAGTCTTTAGTGTGTCTTTGGTGTGTTTCTCTGGGCATTTTGGTCCTGTTCTCTTGGTTACACAGGTTAAGTGGGCTAATTGTTGGGACTGGAATCGCCATGGCTTGGTCATACATTGCTTTAAAATCAGAACATTAATGGTAGAGTCCTTCCTTCGGGATATACAATGTGTGTGCTGGTGGGTCTGTAGTTTGTGTTTTGCAGTACCTGTCCTTGAATGGGGTATACACGTGTCCGGAAGTTGAGTGCTCCTGCTGTTCCCCTGCCGACCTCATCATTCCCACTGATGTTTTAGGAGGCCCTTGTATTCGTGTCGTCCGGTCTCACCCTTCTCGGTTGCTCTCATGTTATATGAGGGTTCCTGTCAGGCGCGCATCGTCATTGGGCTGACCGGGCTGAAGCCCCCCACCCCCACCCCCACACAAATGCTAGCTGAGGGGGTGAGGGGGCTTCCATGCCCTTTAACAGTTCAAAGGATCAGGAACATGCTTCTGGGCGCATTTTGTTTTTCCGAGGCAAATCTACTATCTGCTCGGCTCGGATGTTTAAGCACTGCCCGTCTCCCTGTGTCACAGCCCCCCTCAGACACACAGGCTGCGTCCCTGGATCTGCAGCTAGTGCTGTAGTGAACTCGACAACACGTTTCTTTTGTCATCAGCAGCATAGCCTTTCTTATGCATGATGGTGAATTTCCAACTGAAAGACCACCATTCATCTTGCAAATGTGTCTTTTTTTTAAATTCATATATTTACAAATATTGCAATATAAAACACAGCATTCGAAACATAACAACTTTCACAAAAATTATGCATATAATGAGAAAACATTTAGGCGGAGAGAAAGAAAAAAAATAGGGACATTCAGTATTTAGAAGAGATCATTAAACTTACTCCAAATCCTCTCATAAAGAGATCGTTTGCATTTCATTTTATAAATCAATTTCTCAATTCTTGAAGGTTTATGCATTTCGTCTGTCCCCAAAGTATGAAACGTTTCACAACAATTGCACCCCTAAAAAGAAATGTTTAATGGGCTGAACAAAGATCACTAATTTCAGAGTCATCTCCTAGTATCATTGTCTTGAAGTCTAAATTTGGATCCCCACCAGAAACCTGAATACAAGCAGTACATACTTCAGACCAGAAGCCAGAAACTCTCACACAGCTCCACAACATATGTTCCATGGAGCCAACAGCATTCATACAGCCCCAGCATTCATCACTATCAATCATCCCTCTCTGTTGTAGCTTCTCTGGACACCAATAAACACTGTTCACTATTTTGAGTTGTCTCGTCCGTTCACCTAAGTTCAAAGAACATAATGAGACATCCCTGCAAATGTTTCACCAACAATCAGATGTGATCTCTGAGCCAATTCCCACACTCCAAGTATTCCGTAGCGTGTCGTTACCACAATAATTCTATACAATCAACCGGTACACCCTACTCGCTAAGCCACCAGTCTTGTTCTCAGAAGTTGCCAGAAAAATATCCCAATTGAAAGTATTAGTCCAATCAATGGCACCCACACATCTCTTCAAACGCCTGTATGCCGAATCCGTCAAATCCCAAAAATCCCACCTCTCCCTCAACTCATTAGCAGACATCCAGCGGTCATTCCTCACCAGATCGCCAATTTGTTTAATGCCAACAAGAAACCAATCTGGGCAGAAAATTGTTTTGGTCTTGTCTCTGATTTTAGGTTTCAGCCAAATAGAAGACTTTGAGCACCTGAAGCATCTACACCGAAATGTGACAACAAATCACTCCAAGCTGTGCGCAGAGATGTCGTAACCAGCGAACTGCAACCATAATCTTTAGTATTAGTAGACAACAAAGCCTCCCGTAGTAGAGGACCGAAGGCATTAGATTCCGCTAGAGCCCACTGATCAGGTTCAGGACACAAAAAGGGGATGAAAGCATGAGAAAAAAAGGCCAAGTGATAAGCCCTGAAATTTGGAACTCCTAATCCACCCTCACAAACCGGAAGTTGTAGTTTCCAGATGCTAAGTCGTGGGGGTTTTTTATCCCATAAAAATACCTGAATGAGGCAGTCCAAATCCTTCCAGTACCGATTACTAATTTTCAAAGGAAGCATACTCGTTACGAAGCTTACCGTAGGAGACAAATTCATCTTAAGGGCGTTGAATTTACCCCACAAAGAGAGATTAAGAAGCGACCCTCTATCAAGATACATCTTGCAGTCCTGAGTGATCGCACGCATATTCTCATCGACGACATCCACAATCAAGGACGTTAACCAAATGCCTAGATATCGCAATCGCACATCACAACATTTGAAACCTAATCCAGTCACCAAAGTTTTGTCACAGCGTAAAGTAAGAGGCTAAACTTCCAATTTTAGCAGGTTCACCTTGTACCCGGAGGACGTGTAAAATCTCATCAAAATTTGCATCAAACACGGGAGAGATTCATCCAAGTTTTTAAGGACCAACAAAAGATCGTCCGCATAAAACCACGTTTTCTGTGTGACACCCCAGCAATCCACTCCATCCAGATCAGGGGCATTTTTCAAAGAAATGGCCAATGGCTCAATTGCCAGAATAAATAAAAGCGGGGAAAATGGGCATCCCTGACAAGTGCCTCTTTCTAGAATAAAGCTTTCCGATCTGATTCCATTTGTGTTAATATCAGCCGAAGGCCTAGAGTACAAACGTTCAATCCAAGATATAAACTCAGTCCCAAGATTCATTTCCTTCAAGACTGAAAACAAATAGTCCCAATTAAGCGTGTGGAACGCTTTTTCAACATCGAGGGACAACACGGCAGCATCACAATCCAACTCATTGGCTTTCTCGATAGTGTGATACAATTGCCGAATATTACTGGACATTCGTCTATTCTTCATAAAACCCGATTGTTCCTTACCAATTAATTTGGGAAGAAAGGGTTCTAATCGTAAAGCCAAAATCTTAGCCAGGATTTTATTATCACAATTGATGAGACTGATAGGGCGGTAGTTAGCCGGGAAGTTGCTGTCTTTTCCCTTCTTCAAAAACACGGAGATAGAGGCATGTCTTGTACTGTCAGGTAATACCCCTACCGATCTACTATCAACAAACATATCTCTCAAGAGTTTGAGAGCGGAGTCAGGGAGAATTCTATAAAATTCACACAGAAGTCCATCACGACTGGGTGATTTGCCAATATTCAATCTAGAAATCGCATTCTTCACTTCATCAACGGTAAGGTCCGCCGCAAGCAGTTGACACTCATCATCAATAATTTTGGGAAGCTGGAGATCTCCAAAAAAATCAATGCCAGAACCAGAAATATCCCTCTCATTACGATACAAATTCATATAGTAATCACGAAAAAGTAAATTAATCCTTCGCGGATCAAACGTAACCCTACCATCTGTGTCAATGAGTGAAGCTATTGCAGCCTCTGACATTCTCTGTTTTAATCTATATGCGAGCCATCTATCGCATTTCTCGCCTTTTTCAAAGTAAGTGCAACGTGAAAAAAATAAACTACGTTTCGCACTGGATGATAAAATATCACTCTTTTCCTTTTTAAGCTTTTTCAAGAGTGTCAATTTCAGAGAGTCTGACGGATCAATCATCAAATCCCTGGACAACTCAGTAATCCTTACTCCAAGAGCTAGTCTAGATCTCTCCTCTTTCCTTTTTTTTACTACTCGACAGCCCTATACACACACCACACATACAACACTTGAAAGCCTCCCACGTGTTACATATACTAACCTCATCAGATCGGTTTTCCATAACAAATAAATCAGCCTCAGATTTACCTTTTGTCATAATATCGTCATCCAGTAGAATTGAAGCATTCAGCTTCCAAGAAAAGGACCTATGACATTGAAATTTGAATGATAAGCGCATCAAAACAGGGCCGTGGTCACTCACTGAAATATATATCACTGAAAACATGACTCTCCTACACCCGTCTATCTGGGTTAACAGGCACCAATTATCTTTCAAATTATGCTCATCCAATAACGACAACAGAGCTCGATGATGAAAATCACTCCGATACACACCTCTGACGTTACTCCTATCTAGCAACGGGTCAATTATAGTATTGAAATCTCCCCCAAGAAGGATGTTGGTAGAATTCAAATCAAGAAGTGTCTGGGCAACCATTCTAAAAAAGAACCATTGTCTGCCGTCGGTGCATATACATTACAAAGAATCGTCGGCTCCCCCTGAATCTCAACCAACAACGCTATCATCCTCCCTTCCTTGTCCGCACATTCTCTCAAGATTTTAATAGGACATTTTTTGCGAATCAGAATTGCCACTCCCCTCGATCTAGACGTAAAAGAAGAGCCGTAGGCCAAACCTACCCATTTTTTCTCAAGATTTGGGATTTCGTCAGACAAAACATGTGCCTCCTGGAGGAAGCAAATATCAGCTTTCATGCATTCAAAACTGTGAACACCTTTTTCTTTTTGAGGGGGTTATTAACACCATTAACATTCCACGATACAACACAAAAGTCTTCACTGCCCGCATTTACCAGGGTGGTGGCCATCATGTCCCCACCAAAGATAAGAACAGTAACAAAAACAAAAAATAAAAAAATAATAAAAAGCAAAAATGAAGAACCAATAACAGAATGATCAAGACCACAAGGACAATTCAGCCTAGAAAAAACAAAAAAGAACATCAAGGAGGAAATCTCTAGGACCTCTCCCAAATCCTAGATAAACTCATAAAATAAACAGTGCATTACAAACCTCATCCAATCAAAGAAAGGGAAAATGAACCCCCATTGACAACGAATCTGTATAAAAGGCTATCCCCCATAGTCCGCATAATGAAAATAATTTAGTTCAAAACCAAATCCCCATTCATCAGCATTAAAAGAATAATAGCAGAAACAGGCAATAAAAGACTTGAATGGAAAAAACAATTAATATGTGCCAATAGAGAGTCACATATAGACTATGCCCATAGCTCTCAAGAGATGATATATATGAACAGCTGAATAGATTGTAGAGTCAAGACTAGAAAGACAGGACTAAATATGAAAGACGTAAGGATACAGAGGTCTAGATTAAAGTCAAAGAAGCCGAGAGAAGGCGAGAAGGTAAGGATAAAGGGCAGAATGTAGCAATAGTAAAAGTACATTAACACAAATGTTCTTAAAACCCTTTCCTGGTGCCTAAATCAGACATGAAAATAAATAAAGTTTAAAGCATATCAAGCAGTTTCAAATCCAAACCCACCATTCTCATACACCAGGCCCGATCACCAAAGATCAATAAGTCCAATCAACTATCCAACACTGGTGAGGTCCGCACGGTAAAGAGAATCACATATCTATTCAAACATGCAAAAGCAAGTGGTGAACGCATCCTGACAGTGTCTTTGTGGCGTAACTACATTTATGACTTAAAACCCAGCAAAACCTAGAATAGAAATTGCATCCATAGGATCACAGGCATCAGGACACTAATAGATCCCATGCAAATTAATAAAACTCGAACATTTCTGTAAAATAAAATTGAAATTTTCCACAATGACACAGTTCGAGTACATGACAGATCATTGAGGATGCATATTCCAGAAACCCACACGATCCATTCTAAATTTTCCCCATGTATGATATTGTCAAGATAATGCGGTATTATGAAAGGCAATAAGCAACACTCGAACACACAGATGCCGCATATTTATGAAGCCGCTCACAGCAGAGCCCAATTCCTTCAGTGAAAACCAAATGTCAAACCTGTGTCATCAAAATAGCAAATATCCAGGTACACAGATTGAACAGCGCTGTAGCATTATTAAATGGTCTGAGTACGTTCTAAGCATAGTGAAGCAATCCATACCAAGTAATGAAAATGACCATGCCACTGATGCCATGAACAGCGAGCCACATCCATGAGAACGGTTGCATATCATGTGGTCGAGCATATCCCAAGCTTCCAAGTCATCTTGCAACTAACCTCCAGGTCATGTTGATCAGCAAAAGCCTTGCCCCGCCTCTTCCTCCGGAGATGAAATGGATGTCCTGCTGGCCTGTGTTCTTAACCGCCGGGTGATGTGAACCCTCATAGGCGGCATGTAACATTAGCCAAGCGTGATGCACGCAGCAATTCCATCCACACACTCAGATGAAGCAGTCTAACGCAGCGCGATTCTAAGCTGCTTCGGGTCCATGACGATTCCGTGTCGCAGCGTAAGATGCATGTAAGCAGGTCAGCTGATTGCAGGCCTCCGGGTCCTTTACTCCAAAGCCACACACCACCGAAGGAAAGCGATCCGATACAGCAGAAGCGTGACAGCAATAGAAGATAGGCATCCACCGTTCTCAGAAGTAAGGTGAGCAGTGGCATTCCAATGTGTATATTTAAAAGTAAACTGACAAATCCCATCAGTGCCATTTTAAGGGTTTAAAGACGGAAGAAATATAGTAAAAAAATATAAAAAATAATGCCACATGAAATATAAAAAAAAAATATTACTTTAACAGACTAAAAAGGGAGATGAACCAGGAAATGTGATGTAACATTGTGTTGCCCCTGTGCATCTGTTCGGGTGCATGCCAGATGTTCACCCCAAGGTATCTAAACATATGTTTTTGCCACCTGATCCCGACCTTCGGGAGGTCCCCTTCGTTCTTATTTATCAGCCCAGCTAGCGGTAATATGCACGACTTTTCTGCACTAAAGCTGATCCCAGTTATTCGCGCAAAATTCTGCAAAACATCTAGGAACACCGGTACATTGAGGTGTGGGTCTCTTATGTACAGCAGTACATCGTCTGTGTACAGTGATATAACATCGCCTTCCCCGCCTACTCATATACCCGCATCAAAGAACTGTTTCCTGATATATATGGTGGCAGGTTCCAAGCCCAGAATGCAAAGCATGGGTGACAGCGGGCAGCCTTGTCTAGTGTCACTTTGGATGTCTCACAATGCCGATACCACTGCTTCCCTTATCTCTGGCTGTTTGTCTGCTATCCAGGAGTGGTGTGCTGCCAATGACCTCTGCCTTAATGCCAGTAAGACTGAGATTCTCCTCATCGGCACACCCACTCCCTCCTTCCCTTCAGCTCTCTGGCCGGCCTCCCTTGGCCCTCTTCCTGCTCCCACCTGCAAGGCTAAAAACCCCGCGATCATCTTCGACTCTACACTCTCCTTCTCTCCTCACATCTCTGACGTCTCTAAGAAGTCACACTACCAGCTGCACCTCCTCAGAGGTATACTTCCTTTCCTCAGCCTTTTTCTAAATATGCCTGCTTCTACTCTCCGGCCTCTGCAACTTATCCAGAACAGGACCGCGAGACTTGTCCTTGGCCTCAAGCCCAGGGATCGTATCTCTCCTGGACTGAAATCTCTGCACTGGCTCCCAGTGGCTGCGAGGATTAAGTTCAAAACCCTCTGCATTGTCCATAAGGCCTTCTGGGACCTGGGGCCTCAATACCTTGAACTCTCTCTCCCTAAACACCTTCCCTCTCGAGCTCTTCACTCATCTACCTCAAACTCCCTGAGTCAGTCGCTTCTCCAAGCAACGAGTTGGTGATAGGTCTATTTCTTCGGCTGGTGCCTCCCTCTGGAACTGCCTCCCCGCTTCCCTGAAATTTGAGGAGAATCATCTTCGATTCCGGAAGCACCTCAAAACCTTTCTCTTTGCTTCTGCTTTTTCTCCTCCTCTCCCTTGCTGACTTCCTGGCTGACACTGAATTTGCACTGGTTACGTGGTCACCCTCTGATCTCGGGCCCAGGTCCCTTCCCCTGCCAGTCGCACTCCTGCACTGCCTTCCCGGCTTCCCCGGCACCTGGGGACTGGTTCTGTATCCCTACAGTCCCACCACCAGCACTTGACACCTGATGGCTGCACTTCCTTGCACTTGCCACCTGTGGGCCGTACTTTTACGTACTACATATCTTTATTTATTTATTTTGTTTGGTTCTTATCCCGTGTACTGCACTGTTCTCTCCCCCTTCTCCCTCGCATTTCTCCTCCTTCCCCTTCCCATGCACTTGCGCGATCTGACTGACACCTGGCCTAGTAGGATCGTTGTCTGTCCTCCCTTGTTCCCCCTCCCATGCCTCGTTGTGCCTTGAAACTATTGTGTATAGGCGCGTTATAAATGCCATATCATATCATATCATATCATATCAGACCCTTGCCACCGGTGCGTTGTAGAGTAGCTTGATCCACCTTATGAACTGATCACCCAGCCCAAATTGACTCAGAGTAGCAATCAGCCACTCCCAATATATGGAGTCAACCACTTTTATGGCATCTAGCGAGATCACGGCATAGCTTTCCCGCTCCCCCATTGTCTGTGCTATAATGTGGTGTAGCCTGCGTAGGTTCCCTGCCGTGTTTCTGCCTGGCACGAACCCATTCTGATCCTCATGCACTATGAACCTTATTACTTTCGACAGCCGTTTAGCCACTATGGTCGTAAAAATCTTAATGTCGTAATTTAACATGGCTATCAACTGTATGAGCTACACTCTGCTGCAGGCTTCCTAGGCTTTGGGATCGGGACAACCAATGTTTCCCTCATGCTTTTCGGTAGTATCCCTGTGTTATAGACCTCTTGGAACACTTTGTGTAGGACCGGCGTTAGCTCCGAACTGTATGCTTTATAGAATTCAGGGGGTAGCCCGTCGCTCCCCATGGTTTTTCAGGTGGGCAGTGATTGTATTGCCTCGTTCACGTCTTCAACTGTTAGTTCCGCGCACAGCATTTCCCATTGGACTGCGTCTAGTGATGGCAACCCTATCTCCTCCAGCGTGTCCCGTATGGTTTCTTGGGGGGCCTGATTGTGAGATTCTTAAATACCGTCTGTGATTTAATGTCCATTGTATGATTGTTCGACTTTTAAAGGAACTTATATTTAATGCTCAATGTTGTGACAAAGACAATTAAGAGAATCAGCAAAATGGGTGTAGAAGGAATGCTTGTTTCTACATCTTTAATGACATCGAATATGCTGTACAAAACCTGTTTTTAGTGTGTGGTTTTAATAAATGTTTGATTTATGTCTATGAGTAAGACGGTTTTTGATCACACAACTACAAATCTGCATTTTGCTTTACTTTCACTTTAAAAATGTGTTATTTTAATGGATAAACATTACTTTGTGTATTTTTGTAAAGGTTTTCTTTGAAAAGCAAAAAACAAATAAAAATAAAAAATAATATATACCTTTTGGCACCCAGAGATTCCTGCAAATGCTGTCTTTTGCTGGCTCATGCGCTGTCGCTGCTCGACATTCTCTTTCATGTATGCAAGGCCTGACAAGCCATTTCCTCTCCTTGTGTCGTAAATTGTACAAATCTAAACATACAACTGACTGGTGGCTGGTCAACGGCGTCGGGTAGTTTTGTTTAAAAAGAAAGACACGTTTTCCTTTTTAGTTTGGGCTACGTGGTCTTGACTGAAGTCCTGATAAAAACAAGCATTGGCAAAGCCAACGGTTTTGGCGTGTGCATAAGTATTTGGCATTTGCCAGACACTGGTGTTAGATGCACAGGTACTCGCATAATTTTGCACTTGCTACCATCAATGGCCAGTTAATAACTTTACGACAGTGCAGTGCCTGGCAAGTGCCTTTCCCATACCTACATCAACGCCCAAACTGGTGCCATTGTCAATGCTTGTTTTTTAATGTATTTGCCTGTCTGTCTCTGGGTTGAAGGCTCACTCTTACATTGTCAGGGCAGCCTGTGACAAGGAATAGCAGGGGTAGATTTGTAGGAAGCTGCATATATTTACTAAAAGGGACCCAAATACAATCTTAAATCCCTTTGATGAAATGAAAATCAAATCTCTCTCTCTCTCTCTCTCTCTCTCTCTCTCTCTCTCTCTCTCTCTCTCTCTCTCTCTCTCTCTCTCTCTCTCTCTCTCTCTCTCTCTCTCTCTCTCTCTCTCTCTCTCTCTTCTCTCTCTCTCTCTCTCCTCTCTCTCTCTCCCTCCTTCCCTCACTCCCCAAATGGGAGGAAGGCTGGACATCCACGAAAAGTATCTTTTGACATGACCAGTACATGTCGGAGCACACAGCTACATTTAGAAAGTATCTGCAGCCCACATTTCTGAATCCTCTGGTTTCGCAGACCCAGACGGCGCACATAATTGTCTTCACACCACTTTGTGAAAAGTAATAGCAATGCGGCACAAACTGTTTTTTATTACTGTTTGCTTGAAAATAGTGCTCTCTTTCACTCCCTTTTCGGGCTCTAATGAAATTAGCTTGCATAAATTACTCCTCCACTAGTCAAAGCAACGAATAACATTGAGGTCCTTTTGTTGCAATTCTTTGGGGTTTGTGTCACTGTCGGTGCTGTTTTCTTTTGTGGGATTGATCTACCAATGCTGCCTTGAGGCGACTCAGCCGTCAGAGTGAGGCTTCCCAGCAGAGAGCATGAGACCGCTGTGAGGGCATAGTTCGGCTTCCATGCTCATGTGTGCCATGCCCTCTCTGTGGAGGAATGCTCTCCTGTATTGAGTGAAGATTTGTCTGCAGAAGCTGCTCCACTGACATCAGTCTTCTGTCTATGGCCTGGATGGGGGCTGAACATGGCACTAATACAGAAAAGGAATGGGGGCCTTCGATAACAATAGTAAGGTTACCTCCTATCACTGCATAGTTGCCAAGCCCTAACCGTGCACTAGACCGCCTGCGTCATGGGCAAAAGCTCAGATTAATGACAGTAGATACACTAAGAAATTATTTGTGTTTTTTAAATGTAAGTTTTGGGGTCCTCTAACATTAGCTTCAGGCTCCAATGGGGTCCTCCAATATTACCACTGCTGGCAAAGCCTGAAGTGCTGTGGAGGCCCGGCTGTTTCCATTTAGTCAGACCCCCTAGGTAACTCTAATAAAGACACCTTTATAAAAAATAGCTTTTGTCCCTAAAGTTTGCCATTGTGCACTTGTGACCACAATTAACTCCGCCCACCCTAAGCTCCACCTCCATGAACCACCCACCTTGGGCTCTTTGTTAGGTGCTGCCCACGGGGCCCTTTGCCTTAAATCTGGCACTGGCTTTCCTCCAGGACTCATTCAGCATGCAGTTAGAGCAGCACTTTGCTTGCAGTTGTTGGGGTAAAAAAAGCCATTCTGATGTTGGCCTCCCACTCTATACCTTAACCCTCATATTGTGTTCTTGAATTTAAAAGGGATGTAGGAGTGCTGTGATGAGAGAAGTGGGCAGCCTGTAGTTTGTCGTGGAAAGGTGGTTGGTCGGAAGGGAATGGGCCGAGGGGCAAGTAAATGGGCTGCTATAAATAGGACCCTTTTTGAGGATTTTGAGGAAGCATTGGGCGAAAGGAAACGTTCTGAGCGATTACAGGGCGGGGTGAATATCTTCTACATGCGACCCAACGCTACACGCGGCACTGTTCGGATTCTGTTGCTGCCTGCGGTAACCCTGCGCCGGCTGTGGGTGTCTACTCGGCTATTCTAAGGTGCAGCCAGGAGTCGGCACAGGATGCCACACGGTGCATGCACATTGAAAGTTTGGCAAAATAAGAAACGCAGTAATGGTGAGGGTATTTATTTTGGGAGTGTTTCAGCAGCAATTTCTTTACCGGCACATTTGTTTAAATCAGAAAGCCCTCTGCAGAGCATTCATCCCCAAATAATCTCACACGTGGTGCTGACTATGGGGGCTTGCGGTTTTCAGCCCCCACCCGGGCCCAGAGACAGAACCAGCAGGAGTACTCCTTAAACGTGTCTTTGTTTGCTCTGGCAGGGATTATTTCTGACTGCGAGCAGAAAAAGAAGGTTCATCAGTTGTGTGATCGTGGGCCATTAACACCTCAGCCTGACACTCCCTCCTTCCTGCCGTCACAGGCTCAAGTAGAGGAAGTGTACAGGCAATCTCCAAAAGCCGTTTTTTGTGTGCTTAAAAAACAGTACTCCAACTTCTCTAAAGAAACAGACTAAATTACAAGGTAAACCATTTTCTAAAACTGAAAACTACAAGTTGATGTAAATTGCCATATACATTTTGTTACATGTTTTATGGGATTGCAACGTGTATTCACATCATCAATATAATAACACTATTTGTTGTTTGAAATACTGGCTGAGAGCAGGTGATGTTGTCACTCAGGCATATTAAAAACATCTAAAGGTAGCCCATAGGAGATGCTCTGTGAGTTCCAGCTTTTAGGCCCTCATTGGATTGCATTCTGGTACATAGAGTCCTGTGTTTTATTCTGGGACAAATAAACTATGATCACTGTGTAAGAATACAGAGTATGAGTTTAAAAAGCCAGAACTCACCACAGCTCCATCCTTTACCCAGGACAACCAAAGATGCAACAAGAAAATGCGCAGTGCGATGTGCACAATTTTTCAGGCTGTGCAACCAGAAAACCAAGGCTTTTGTCTGTGTGCTCCTGGGCAAATCATTCTACCTAATGCATCTTATTTTCTTTGGCTGCCTAGAAGTAATTCTGTGAAGTGTTAACAACACAAAGAGGCTCACTCATACATAGTTCAATAGACCACAGTGTTTGCTCCATGAATAATAATAATGTTTATCATTTATATGTTGTCAGTTTTGTGCTTCCCTTTCCTCTTCTACCTTCTCCGTGCACCCACTTTTTGCCCTGCTTTTCTTACTTTCTTACTTCTTCCCCCACAGAATACGGTCCGGTTACACTGGGTGGGGGACACAATATGCCATTTTCTAGGACAAGGTACGAGTGCCATAAAACCACTACGGTGGTGATTGGTGTAGTAAAAGTGTTTTATGATATAACATTAAAATACATGGCATACCACATGCTGATTTGTCTCATAGCATGATCATTGCTCATGGCAACATCGATTGTGAGCCATGGTACCCTCCAAACACAAAAGTTCAATACATGAAATACTACAATGTTTAGTTGGTGCAGGGGCGTGCTCGGGCCTTTCCTGTGTATGGAGCATGCACCGATTTTACTCGAAGCACCCCCATCGGACTAGAAACCATGATCATGGGGTCTCCATCTGCTACACAGTTTGTGAGTGGTGTGGTTTGGTGTAGGAGAATACACTCATTTAGACATTAGGGTTCCATGCCTAATTCTAAGACTTGCTACCCTGCACACTTTGCTTCTGTTTTTCTCCTCTCTCTCCCAGCATACAGGACATGTGGGGGCTGACTGCTGCTTCTGCATGTGCCTGCTCGCGGGCACAGTACTGCTCCCAAGAGGCTAACTCACTAGCAGTTCTGTTGCTGGCCATACCTTCCCAAACAGTAGGCCATGAGCCACTTCAATGTGACTCATTGTGTCAGCCTCAGAAGGATTAAACGATGGGCCTGCATATCCATCATACAAATGTACACACAGATCACTGCAGCAGGTGCATCAACCGAGTGAGGTACCTTACAAATTGCATTCAAAGGGTCCATTCAGTATATTTACCTGTAGGTGCAAAATAAAGGTTGGTGTTTGAGAAATGTAATACTGAGGGGAATGAGGAGTTAAGTTGAAATAATACAATGTAATGTAACTGGGTTTTCTATAGCTCATCTTCCTTTTGAGCAGCCTTGTTGCACTACAAAAGCAATCAATTCAATGATCTAAATTAATCACCATCCCTATCATTGCTTCTGGCAACATTCTATGCCAACTTTATTATCATGTCTGGATCATTACAGAAGGGGATTGGCACTTGCATGCCAGGCTTGGTGCAGAGAACCAATATGTGCTATGTAACTCCATGGTTATCATACATTTGAAATCTTCTATCACTTTTTTACTTTTGGTGAAATGTAGACTGTCCTTAACAAAAACCCAGTCCCACCCAGTGAGTCACACTCAGGAATGCATCTGTGTTGTCACTTCCTGTGATGTGACACCCTGTGATGACCCGTGAGCCGTCAGAGCCCCCTGTACATTTTTAAGTTGGCACCCATATCCCTCACCCTCCAGCACATTGGCCTCAGCTTTGGCTGTCCTAGGCCATTGTATTAGGACACTTGTGGCTTTAATGAGTGACCTTCCTGTCCTAGGAACCATTAGTGTTGTCAGTGCTGCTCTCCACCACTTCTGCGGGACTTTCAGAGCCACAATTTCTTGCTCTGCGAAAGAGGTGTACCATCAAATGTCCCACCTCTTTTACCAAGCAAGGGTATAACACTCTAGCACCACGGGGCATGCCCACCTGCTGCACAACTTTCCCCTTTCTATGGAGTCTTAGACTCAGGCAGAAAGGAGCTAGAGTAGAAGAGAAGGGGCAAGGTGATAGAGCAGTGCCAACCTTGGCAGAGAAGGAGCACGCCACTGGAATAAGCAGAGCGAGATTTAGGGAAAAGGAGATGGAGCGGTGCCAGCCTTGTCAGAGAAGGATCACACAACTGGAATAAGCAGATAGAGATTTAGGGGAAAGGTGATGGAGTGGTGCCAGCGTTGGCAGAGAAGGAGCGCGCCACTGGAATAAGCAGAGAGAGATTTAGGGGAAAGGTGATGGAGCGGTGCCATCCTTGGTAGAGAAGGAGCGTGTCACTGGAATAAGCAGAGAGAGATTTAGAGGAAAGGTGATGGAGCAGTGGCAGCCTTACTATAAGTAACCTGGGTCTTCAATGGG
Source organism: Ambystoma mexicanum (assembly GCF_040938575.1). Taxonomy (NCBI): domain Eukaryota; kingdom Metazoa; phylum Chordata; class Amphibia; order Caudata; family Ambystomatidae; genus Ambystoma; species Ambystoma mexicanum. The sequence goes on along the minus strand of NC_090934.1, from coordinate 423,665,087 downwards.
GTCTGATCTTCAAAAAGATGTGCATTTATTTTATAAGCAGTGTGTAGAGAATAGCATTCAATACATGTGCTGAGCCACGCGCGTCGTCAGGCGAGCCCCTGCCTCACAGTTATCATTGGAGACGGGTGTTTGCGTGACGAGAGCGATGGTTGACTGAGAGGGAGAAGGAGCGGTTGTGCCGGCGGGGTCTGTTATAATAAACGAGTATAAATCTTAAGTTCATCCGTGTCCGCCTCTTCACTACAATTGACGACGAGGGAGAGGACCGCACACAGAGCCCGCGACGGAGCACTTCCACTTCAAGGCCACACGTTTGTGAGCTCCGGCGCCTCCTGTGCCTCTGACTGGGAGGGAGCACAGTGCGAGGTGCCGGCAGAGCCTGTTAATGGCTCGCTCACGAGTGGCAGCAACTTCAGGAACCCTGCCCCGCTCACCGGCCTCCGATGGCTGACAGGTGAGGAGGGGCACTGAGGGAGCGGGGAGGTGAGCGAACCGCACGGCAGGAGAGTGATTGCGGCTGCGCTGTTTAAAATCAAGTTGCATCTTAAACCTTGCTTCCTGTGACACGCCCACGACCAGAGACAAAACATGCCCTATTGCCACACGAAAAAGAAAAAGTAAACAAACAGAGGCTGTTCTTCTGATTGGAACCGAGAGAAAAAGTTGCAGTCGTACAGAGGAGTTAAAATTTATGCAAAATAAAAACAGTGGAAAAAGAAAGTAGAAATAAATCTCTGTATTGTCTGTACTGCTCCAAAATTAATATTACATATTGAGAGGAAATAAGGGGCACCAGAGCTTCTCAACATGGCAGCAGCTAGCATGGCCCCACCTCCACCCTTCTTGATGGAACCTGGTGTCCCACCAATAAGATGGGACAGGTGGAAGAAATTATTTGACACTTACTTAGTGGCAATTGGAGGGGATAAATTTGCTGCGTCCAGAAAAGAAGCAATACTTCTACATAATTTGGGCATGGAGGGTCGCAGTGTATACGATGGTCTCCCTCAACCTCTGCTAGAAGGCCAAGGTGAGGTGGATCAGTATACCTTGGCAGAAAGAAAACTGGAAATTCATTTTGAAGCAAAGAAAAACATATCGTTCGAGAGACACAAGTTTTTCCAGAGAACATAGGATCCAGTGAACCAGTAGAGTATTTTATTGCAGCATTGAGGTCTCTGAGTCACACATGTGAATTTGGTCAATTAACAGACTCGCTGATACGAGATCAATTAGTGAAATGCACTAGTAACTTGAAAATACAGGAGAGATTGCTGACAAAAGATGCATCTCTGGAGGTGGTGGTGAAGACTGCCAGAGGGATGGAGCAAACACATAAATACATGGCGACCATGAAAGGAGAAAAACAAGAAGGCGAAGTGGCAGCTGTGAGAGGAATCCGTAGAACCAATATGAATAAAGAAACCAAGTGCTACAAGTGTGGCAGCAATCGACACATCTCCACGAGCGCATTTTGCCCTGCAAGAAATGCTTCGTGTTTAAAATGCAATAAGAAAGGGCATTTTTCTAGAGTATGCAGAGGAGCTAACCAAGTGAACTATATTGAACCAGGGATGAGAGTGCCTGAACAAGAAGAAAGTGAAAGTCCACTTCAAAACCTACAAACTAAACATGTGTTGGAGATAGCGGACCTATCAAACAAGGGGAAATCTCCCACCAATGTATTCTTGATAAATGGAAGAGTTGTCACGCTTAAGGTGGATAGTTGCTCACCTTGGACTTTAGTATCCAAAAAGACTTATGAGAACTGTCTGCAGGGCTCAATCAATGATCTTAAACAGCACAGCATAGAACCGTATGCACACGCCAACGTTAGAATCGAGATTTTAGGAAAATTCCAGCAACTGTTGAATACAAAGAAAGAAGTTGTGACTCAGACATATATGTGACACAAGAAGGATCCTCCCTGTTAGGGTGGAGTGAGCAACATAAACTGGGTATACGTATACAAGCAAATGCGGAGGAGCCGGTAACCATTGCAGAAGTTAATGACAAGTGGGAAAATACATTTTCTGAGGTGTTCCGACCAGGGTTGGGGATTTGAGCACGAAATACGAATGAAAGCTGGTGCAATACCACGAGTACATAAAGTAAGACCTGTACCCCATGACTTAAGAGGAAAATTGAAGGCAGAAATTGAAACTCTGTTACAGAAGGGCATTATAGAACAAAGTGAGAGTTCAGAGTGGTTGTCTCCTATTGTGGTGCATTCTGAAAACGTGTTGCAATAACCTATGTAGGGATGTACTACTTGACAAACCATGTATCGTTGTACTACCTACCTATGTCTATTTCTATGCCATATTTATTGTTTGATATATTATCACTGTATGCAACTTATGTAACCATTGCCTTAAGGAATGCGCCCGGTAGCCTCCGGGCCTGGTCTGCGCTATACAAATAAAATAAATACAAATATGAAGCCCAATGGACAATTAAGACTTTGTGTAGACATGAGAGATATCAATAGGAACATTTTGATCGACAGACATCCTTTACCGATAATTGGAGATGCATTATCCACATTCAAGGGAGCTAAAGTTTTTTCGGTGATCGACCTTTCTCAGGCATATCATCAGATTCCTTTGAAAGAAGACTGCCAGCATCTCAAAGCGTTCATAACGCCTTTTGGATCTTTCAAATATTGCAGAATGCCATTTGGACTAGCTTCTGCAGCCTCTGTGTTTCAGAGAGTGATGGATACCATATTGGAAGGGATAGAGAACATCGTGAAATTCCAGGATGATGTACTTATATATGCAACTTCTGTAACTGAACATGATGAGGTGCTGTCGAGAGTGTTGAGCAGAATGTCTGAAGTGGGTTTGACTGTAAGGAGAGAGAAATGTAAAATAGGAGTTGACAGAGTGGAGTATCTGGGACACAAAATTGATAAATGTGGTGTGAAACCTAAGAGGAGTTTGGTTGAAGCAGTAAAAAACGCACATGAACCTTCCAATAAGGATCAAGTGAGGTCCTTTTTGTTTGGGCCTTGCGGAATATTATCATAAATTTGTTAAAGATTTTGCGATAGTCTCTAGCCCATTAAGAATGTTGTTGAAAAAAGGTGCCAGATTTGAATGGTCATCGGAGTGTTCTGCCGCATTTCAAAGCATTAAGGATGCAATTAGCGCAGCCCCCTCGATCGGAAAATTCGACCCATTAGATAAAACAGTATTGGTGGTAGATGCTAGTGTGTTGGGACTAGGAGCGACATTAATACAATATGGTGTAGGAAATGACGAAAGGCTAATTGCTTTTGCATCCAGAGCGTTGAAGACACCCGAGAGTAAATACTCTGTCATCGAAAGAGAGACGTTAGCTATGTTCTGGGCCATCAGGCACTTTAAATACTTTTTGTGGGGCAGACGTTTTATGGTCAGATCTGACCATAAACCTCTAGTACAATTGTTTGAGAGTGGAAGGTGGGCTTTAGGCTCTCCTAGGAAAAGCAAGTGGGGATTAGGATTACAGGCATATCATTTTGAGATGAGTTTTCTGTCGGGAAAGAAAAATGTAGTGGCAGACTGCCTTTCCAAGCTGCCCATTGAGAATAATACTGTTAATGTCGATGAGAGCGAAGTTCAGGAATCAGTTGTCCCTGAAGTTTTGGATGCAATTAGCGAAGAGATGTGGTCAAAGGGAGAATAATCTGATTTGGAGTTAAAGTTAGTCAAAGAGTGGACTGTGAAGGGATGGCCTCAAAAGAAGGATTTGGAGAGGAAATTTGATGTTTGGTGGGAGCTAAAAGAGGAATTGAACATGTATGAGAATAAACTGAGGAGAGGGAGGTGGTTTGTTCCTCCAGAGTCAGTCAGACGTAGTCTATTAGAACTGGCTCATGAGGGTCACCCTGGTGAGGGCGCCATGAAAAGGAAATTGCGAAAGGATTATTGGTGGCCTAAGATTGACAAAATGACTGAGGGGTGGGTGAAGGATTGTGTGTTATGCCAAGCGAGTGACAAGACCAAAGTAGTGAGTGAGACCCCATTAGTTCCCAATTCTGTTCCTATTCAACCTTGGTCAAAGGTTGCAGTGGATATCGTGGGGCCTATAAGAGGGTTAGGTGGGGGTCTAAGATTTTTGTTTGTACTTGTGGATTACCATTCAAAATGGGTTGAGTGGGAAGTGGTCAGAGAAGTCACTGCAAGAAAGTTGATAGCATTTCTGGAAAAGATATTTCTTAGAGAAGGAGTTCCAACTGAACTGGTATCGGACAATGGTGTTCAATTTGTGTCAGAAGATATGAAGACATTTCTTGGTAGTTACAGTATAAAACACACCAAAACGGCATTGTATCATCCTAGAGCGAATGGTCTGGTTGAGAGGGTAAACCGTTGGCTGAAAGAAGGTTTACAATTGGCTATGAGAGGGAAACAACCATGGAGAGAGGTTTTGAATGACATGGAGTTATGTAACAACGCCACATTCTGTGACGGGAGTGTCACCGTTTGTATCCCTCAAAGGGAGGGAACCAGGAACAAAATTGTGTCCGGGTTGGTTAGGTGTGGCCAAGGTGGTTCAAGTGGATAGAGCACGCATAATGAGACTCATTAATGCCAACCAAGAAAGGAATATAGCAAGTTTCAATGTTCGGGAGAAAGTGAAAGAACGTGAGTGGAAAGTAGGGGAGAGAGTATATGTGAAGACCCCCAGGGTGGTGAACAAATGCTTAGAGAGTAAATACTTGGGGCCTAAGAACATTTCTGCAGTAAAGAAGTCTGTTGTAATTTTGGAAGTTGGAGAAGTATGGTCTAAAGGGAAGATTGCAAAAGTGCGTAGAGTGAATGAGAGAGAAGAGAAAGTAGAGAATCGTAGAAGAGGTGACTGTGAGAAGAAAGATGAGTGGAAGGAGGACGAAGTCAAGAATACAGGCAGGTCGAGGTCTAAACCCATCTGGTTAAAAGACTATGTCAAATAAAGCATTGAACAGTGGTGTTTTATTAAATACATTATCTTAGGTTTCTAGTATAGTTTACAGTAGCAGTTATGTCTTGATAGTTTCCTAATTGGGGGGAAAAAATGTAATATGTTCTTTTGTAAGTTTGGTGTGTGAAATGTTTATTTTCATCTAAAAGGGGAAGATATGTAGAGAATAGCATTCATAACATGTGCTGAGCCGCGCGCATCGTCACGCGAGCCCCTGCCTCACAGTTATCATTGGAGGTGGGTGTTCGCGTGACGAGAGCGACGGTTGACTGAAAGGGAGAAGGAGCGGTTGTGCCGGCAGGCTCTGTTATAATAAACTAGTATAAATCTTACATTCATCCGTGTCCGCCTCTTTACTACACAGTGCTTCCTCGAGACATACCCCGGGGTACATACAAGCCCTTCTGTAAAGATTGGCGTAGGAATATTACCCTTTGGATGCTAAGCAATTGCCCCTCACCATGGAATAGAAGTGCTGGGGCAATAGTTACTGATCACCAATGTCCTCTTCCTTCTGTGGGGCCTCACTAAACATCTCTGCTGCCAGGGGCGGTCCTAAGATTTGCGGGGCCCTGAGCGGCAAAGGATGTGAGGGATCCCTAATTTGCATATATAATCAGTGACATCACAGAAAATAACATCACGGAATGAGATTTAAGGATCATGGGAAGTTACATCAAAACGATTTTCTAGAAGTAAACCAAGAGACAAATAAACTTTGTGGTGCCCAGTAAATGAATGGTCACTGTATTTACCTCTGTGGAAATGTGAGTTAGGCTTTCTTTGAGTAGCGGACACTGTAAGGTAAATCAGTGACACTGTAAGGTAAATCAGTTCTAGGGGCTTTTCATTTTGGCAAAAAAGCTGCGGCGGCTGGTGAATTTTTTAAATGCGGTTGTATAAACTTTTTCTATGAATATGTGGGGGCGATTGAGTATAGTGAGGGAGCCCAAAGCAACCAAGCGGGTTTCGGAGCGTCCTCCCCACTGGCCCGCATGCTGGCAAAATCTTTCAAAATATGGGTTAAAATTGTGCATTTTTCACAGTACACTTTCTGGAAAAATTGGGTAAACAACCACACAGTTTCCAGTCGTTTTTGTAGGGTACCACATGAAAAGATCAAATAGATGCCTATTCACCAACAGTGCACAGGAGTGTTTTCCAACGCATTGGCCTGCTGTCTTTGCCCACAATATATGCCAGCAGCTTCCATTGAAAAAAGAAAAACATGTTCATACTGCTCGTGCCTGCACATAGTATGCTAGCTATATTTTACAAAAAAAAGGGGGAGTCCCCAGCGTGTTCAGTGGGAGTTCGGGGCAAGGTATACGATAAACAAAAGGTTGTAACTCTCACTGTAAAATGACCAAGAGGTTAAGGTCCAATTTTATATTCAGTTTTCCAAACCAATTAATGTTCTGCTCCTAAGGAGTCAGATAAATAGGAAATACCAAGGAGAACAAACGGAGCAAAAGTATTGACCATACATTTTATTTTTTAATGAAAAAAGAGAGAAAAATTGGTTAAAATCTTCAATGTACAAAAACATAAGTAAAAAATGTTCTGAGCAATGCAGAGAAGATTTTTCGCATGAGGTGTTCAGAAAACAAACAATGGAAACAAAAATGACCACATAAATGATTGACATGTTCAAACAGAAATTATTCAAAGTATAAACAAAAAAAGGGGTTCACATTTAAGCATACAAATTACAAAATTAGACTTGGAGTTTTACAGTATTATTCAAACTGTCTTGTATCAAAGGTTCCTATCCTTTGTCTGTATTCATGATCAAGGTATGATCATGTTGGGTAAAGCTGCCTGGCAGCTACGATATTTGCTGGTATTCTCACATAAGAACGTATTCATGTTTGTTTTGCCCATAGTGCTAGTCATGATAATATGAGGAAACATGTCCATGCTAGCTCTTTCAACATGTCAGAATCCACACTTAAGAACATACTCGGGGGGCGTGGCCAGGCGGCACACCATGCGGACGTGCCTCCTCTGAGCTCCGGTCTGAAGCGCCCAAGCCAGTCGTTTTATCCCACCCACATGAAGAATTTCAGCCCCACGAGAGAACCGAACTGAAAGGATATGCTGAGGGACCTGCAGCTGAACTCCTGAGGCGGTAGACCCAAGATTAATACGCTTTTGAGAGCCGTTGATCCTGGCTCCGGGAAATCCAAGATGGCGGAGCGCGCCTTATTCTACCGTCCTGACTCTCTCGCCCGGGCTGCGCCGGAGTCGGGGGCTTGACGGAGGGCTGCGGCGGCGGTGATAGATCCAAGGAGTTGTGGCTGGAGCGGACACACGAGCGGCGGCGGGCCCGTCGGAGAGCCTCTGTGAGAGAGCGAGGACCGAGGCGAGCGAACCAGTGAGGGATCGGAGGTGGTGGAGCCCCCGGCGGAGGGAGATACGTTCGGAGAGCTCCCGCTCTCACAAACCAACCACCCGATCATCCCTGCAGCAGCGACCCTGGGCCCCCTGCGAGCCTCACCCGAGACGGCCGCCCTGACTGGAGACCGGCGGCGCCTGGGGGTGGCTGCGGCGAACCTGACTCCCCGGCTGCCCTCGCTCGAGTGTCGGAGCGGACGGGTTTCCCTCCCCGGGGCGCGGTCCCGATCGGGCCCCTGAAGACAACGCTCCGAGCCCTGATGAGGAGCTAGATCGAGCTCCAGCTAACCTTCTCAGCGGGTGAGTCCCACTGGGATCGGATCGCGGCGCTCGCAGCCCTGCCCCCCCCCTCCCCTGGCGGCGCAACACAGGGCGACACAGGGTGGACGGGTCTACTGGGGACCTCCGCTCGGCCCGGCCCATCCCAGCCCTGGCCTCCGGCACTGGAGCCAGATTTGAACCCGCGGTGCCTGCACCACAAAGCTGGACCATGAAGGGCCCTTCAGAAGAGACTTTGCTTGCCTCACCGACCCGACAGATCTAAGCACTGTGAGCCCACCCTGCTCTCCTACAGCCTAACTACAGCCACAGACAGCACGGACACCAAGTATTCAGGCGCCGAAAGGAAGGGGTCACGGATAAAACATACCAGGAGCCGTGAGGCCTGGTGAAAGGGCCATTGTTCAGAAGAAACCCTTTGGCAGGGTCTAAGCACCCTGGTATAGCCTGCTTGAAATACAACCGCACTGGGACACAATAGACAAAAGCTCACAACAATACCACAATACGGACTGAGTGCTCTTACACACCCCTCTCCTTAGGAGTCTGGGGATTCCACGCGAAGCCAATCGGCGCCCTGGAGATGCCCAAATCTGGGTCTAAGCAGAAAACACAGAGTATACAAGCTTACCTAACGCTCCACTCAAGAGACCCACCCTCTACCCCTGCTCCAATCCCGGAGCTGAACACCAATATGGCTGCGTCCAGAGAGGATATGGAGAGTATGCTCAGATCCTTCAAGCAAGATATCACCCAGGAAATAAAGAAGGAGATTAAAACCTCCAAGGACTCTCTGGCCCAATCACTTGCTGACCTGACCTCTCATCTGGGAGGCCTGGAATCCAGGGTCAATGATCTTGAAAACGTCACCTGCGTTCAATCCCATGACAATCAAGCCCTGGCGGGAAGAGTTAAGATTATCGAAGAACATCTGGAGGACATATGGGCAAAACAAGCCGATCTTGAAAATAGATCGAGACGAAACAACATTCGTCTGCGTGGAGTTCCTCGGAAGATTCCCGACCGAGACCTAGCGGAATACGTTGAGACGCTCTTTAGATCCCTCCTGGAGCTGCCACCGAATGAGGAGCTAAAATTGGACAGAACACACCGTGTGTATTCCTCGGCCCAGTTGAAGAAGAACTTGCCTGCAGACGTACTTACCAGGGTACACTTCTACCGCCAGAAAGAGGACATCATGGCGGCAGCCAGGAACTCTGACTCGATCCGATTCCAGAGCACTGAGATACACCTATTCCAGGACCTTGCCCCATACACCCTGGCCCGCAGACGACGCCTGCACAGAGTGACGTCCTGGTTGAGGGACCAGAGGATCCGGTACCGTTGGGGGTTTCCCTGCAAACTCATATTCGAACTCAACAATCAACACCATGTAATATCCACTGAGGAGGAAGCGAAGAGCTTGATGGAAGAGCCTCCTGACGGGGCTGACAGCGGCCCACGGCCCCCGGTGGACGACGAGCCCATATCACGCCCGGCTCCAAAGTCTAGGAGGGGAAGATCCCGCCGTAGGCCGAGGGACGCGACAGCCCCTAATGGCGAATCAGCTCTGAGGAAGACTTCGAAAACCCCTGGCGGGGCCCCTTCGCCGGCATCCTCGGAGGGGAAGAGTTGGGCAGAGATCTGTACAGACTGAAGGTGAGAGAGCGACTTTTGTTTTAACCTCACCAGAAGAAAGGTCCCCTGCGAGGACACCATCCATCCCCCGCCGGAACCTGAGGCGGGAGCCCAACTGTGGGAGCGAGGCGCATACCTCCCAACAAAGTTCTCCCCTATGTTTCGAGATGGTTCTACCAACAAGGTTCTCCCCACGCTCTGGTATGCTACTCCCCCCTTGTTTCACCCCTCTCTGTCGGGTCCCATTGAAGGCCCTCAGGCAGTTTGTTACCTACAATTAATGATCAATTCTCCCGTGTTAAATCCCAGTTTAACCACGGCAATCACTTGCCACCCTTGCGTCTTAAGTTCAAACGTAGTCTGGGTTCTGAAGTTCTCTATTTGCAGATGGCTTGGGCGCCAGACCGGATGGCGCCCGACAAAGATATTATCCAAATCAACGTACCTTGGGGACTCCGATCATCGCGGTTCTTGATGGGATTGACTAACGTATTTGCTGCCACAATTTCTTTTTATAAGTCATTTATTGAGTTTTTTATGTTTTGTCTCCACCTGCTGACACCAGAGAAGGGCTATATTCTGACCCATCACGACCCTCACCCCGGTTGGACCTCTATGCCCCTCCCAGGGAAATGTATTCGTCCAGCGATGGCTAGAAGCTTCATATTACCCATTGAACCTGAGCGACTGAGTCATGGCAACCCCTAGCTATAAATTTATTTCGCTTAACGTGCAGGGCCTGAACTCCCCCCTGAAGCGAAAAGCACTCCTCCATAGATTGAAGTCTTTAGACGCCTCCTTCTTGTTTCTTCAAGAGACACACCTGTGCCCAGCGGACGAATTCCGCCTGAATGACAGAAACTACCCCATTAGATTTTTTGCATCAAGCGGCCTGAAAAAGCGGGGGGTTGCCATCTTGGTGCGCAAAGGGATCTCTTTTAAAACTAATGGACAGTTTCGGGATGAGGAAGGGAGGTTCCTGCTGGTCAACGCTACACTAGATGGCCGCAGGGTCACTCTAGTCTCCATCTACGGCTCAAACTCTAACCAAAGTCAGTTCTTCACAAAGTTGTCCAAAGCTCTATTTGACCACGCTGAGGGGGAGGTAATCATAGGCGGGGACTTTAATGCAGTAATCAATCCCATGGCTGACAAAACGCTGCCCCCCACAGTAAACGATGGGAACAACTTCAAGGCCCTCACCTCTATACCGAGAGAACATTCCCTGATCGAAGTATGGAGATATCGTCACCAAGAAATTACACGTACTTCTCACCAGTACATGGCGGGTTCTCAAGACTCCATATGTTTATGATTGCCGACTCATTGATCCCAAATGTGTTGGAAGCAGAAATCCTCCCAGAGGCGCTGGCGGACCACTCCCCGGTCCTATTATCTATCTCACCCCCTCGAATCACCCCCCCCACGAAACCTCCCTGGAGGCTAAATGACTTCCTACTAGACGACCCAATAATTCGGGCCCACATCAAAGAAACTATAGAGCTATACTACAGTGAGAATAACACGGGAGACGTGAGTTTGGGGATGGTCTGGGGTGCAGGGAAGGCGGAACTAAGGGGCCACCTAATAGAACAGGCTGCTCAACGGGGGAGATCCAGGAAACTGCTGCGGGAGCAATTAGAGGAGGAAGTTCTCAGACTAGAAGGGCTACATAAGAGGAAACCCACTCGGCGCACATTAAGGGACCTGAGGGTGGCCAAAAAAGCGCTAGAGGCACATCATGTGGGGAAAGCGGCCCATAGCATGATGCGCACTAAACAATTTTTCTACACTAAAGGGAACAAAGCAAACAGGTTATTAGCAGCCAAAATAGGGAAGCAGACTAAACAAAACAGAATAGACTTCCTAAGAGATAAGACAGGTAGAGGCACATTTTTAGAGGAGGGTAAATGCTGCATCATAAAAGACTACTTCACGGAACTCGCCACCCCACACATAGGGAACCCGGCCCTCATTGAGGAGTTCATAGACAAAGCAGAGCTCCCACAAATACCCCGATCTTTGAAGGACTCCCTAGAAGCTCCAATAACCGGGGAAGAAATAGAAGCAGTCATCAAATCTCTCCCCAACGGGAAGGCCCCGGGCCCAGATGGGTTTACAAACAAGTTCTATAAAACCTTCGTGAAGGAACTCACACCGCATCTAACCACTTTGTTTAATACCCTGTGGGAAAAGGGGTCAGTCACCACATCCATGGCTGAATCATTTACCACCCTAATACTAAAACCTGGAAGAGACCCAGCTGATTGCACCTCCTATCGGCCCATAGCCTTGCTTAATACTGATGGTAATATCTTCAGTAAAATCATAGCGCGCTGTCTGGGGGATGTGCTACCTAAGTTAATAGATCGGGACCAGACGGGCTTCATCCAGGGTAGATCGGCCCATGACAATATCAGAAGAGCAATTGACCTGATAGCCCTTGCCCCCTGCATGCCAGGTCCTCTCTCCCTATTGTCACTAGACGCCCATCGGGCCTTTGACAGCATGTCATGGAATTACCTACACTCGGTCCTGAAGGGGTTTGGGTTTAGCCCGCATTTCTCCAAGCTGATACTATCCAACTTCCAGATCCCCACCACCCAGGTACGAGTCAACGCCCTGTGGACGACGTGGATACCTCTCGGCAGAGGGACTAGACAGGGCTGCCCCCTATCTCCGCTGGTATTTGCGCTCGCAATGGAACCACTAGCCCAACATATCCGCCTACACCCCGAAATTCAAGGGTTCAAACTGAAAGATCAGACGCACAAAGTGGCCTTATACGCAGACGATGTGCTCTGCTTCCTGCAAGAGGCCCAGACCTCAGTCCCCCCACTCATGGCCCTGCTGGACAAATTTAAACAGACCTCGGGCTTCTCAATAAATGCGGCCAAATCGAAGGGGCTGAACCTGTCCGAAACCCCGGAGGTGTTAAACGCCATACAGAACAAATTCTCCCTCTGCTGGGAGACCGCCAAAATAAAATACCTGGGAGTGTTTTTGACCGCGAGATACTCTGACCTGGTGAAGGCCAATATTCCCCCACTATTTAAAAAAGCAAAGGAATCACTAGTAAAATGGGGCCCCCAGGAAATTTCCTGGCTGGGGCGAATGTCAGCTGTTAAAATGACCCTATTGCCCCGCCTTCTCTACGTATTCCAGGCGCTTCCAGTCTATATCCCAGAGCGAGACCTACATGACCTTCAGAAAGCCACATCTCAATTCATTTGGCAGGGTAAAACGCCTAGAATCCAGCGCAAGATCCTCATTAGAAGTCGACAGCTTGGCGGACTAGGGCTCCCGTCTATGGTAAGATACTATCGGGCATCTCAGATAGCCCCTATCCTGATATGGGCGCTCCAAGAGGACCCCCCTAAATGGTGAGATATAGAACAGACACTTACTACGACCCCCCTATCTCATCTCCCTTTTCTGCCGCGGGATGCCCGAGCTTCCCAAGTTCCACTCCTCCCAACCACATGCGCCTCACTCAGATGCTGGGACAGACAGCTCACCCTAAGAGGACTGACCCCGGGTCTGGGCCCTATGACTCCGATCACCCAAAACCCTATCTTTACCCCGGGGCTCCAACCTAGATCATCATGAATGGTCGGGAAACAAAATCTTGAGACTGCAGGAGACATACGCGGACGGGGTCCCCTTAACATTCATACAGTGCAAGGAGAAATTTAACCTCCCAGAATCCGAAAGGTTCAGATACATTCAGTTTAGGCACTGGATCACCAACCCACTAGTTAGGGAAGCCGCCAACAGACCCCCCATAGGCCTCGAACTAACTGCGACTGAAGGTCAACGTGCCCATAATGTAGCCACATGCTATCGTCTTACAGAAATAGTCCCAGAGGAGGAGGAACTACCGTACATGGTATCATGGGGGAACAAACTGGGGAAAGAGATCCCTCCTGAGGCATGGCAGAGAATCTGGGCCAGAGCACACAAGTCCTCCAGATGCACGACAGTGAGGGAATGTGCACTCAAAATATGCTACAGATGGTACTTCACTCCGCAGAGACTGCATGCTATGAATATTGAATACCCTGAGACTTGCTGGCACGGGTGCGGGGCAAAAGGGGACTTGGGTCACATGTGGTGGCACTGTCCGATCATCCAATCCTTTTGGCTGGAGATTCGCTCCAAAATCAAAGACATCTGCGGATCCCTCCTCCCTATGGACCCAATGGTGATGGTCCTGGGAGATTCCCCTGATGACGGATCATACCCGCAGTCCGGCCCTAGAGCGCAGCTCATTACCCAACTCCTGATGGCAGCCCGCCTTACACGCGCGCACTTCTGGAAAGAGCCGGAGGGCCCCTGTATTGCACAATGGTGGGTCAAAGTCTGGGAAATCCTGGGAATGGAGAAATTAACAGCTACATTAATGAATCGTACGGACAAATTCCGACAAATCTGGGGCCCATTTCTAGATCATGTGGAAGATAAGGAACATATGTTCTTCAAACCAAAACTAATCAAATGTCTCCTCCAGCCCTGAGAATCTTACTAAAAACAAGGCACATAACTGATCTAGCACCAGAACGTGAGATTGCCAGGCACTAAGAACAACAACCGGACCACGGGGGGAGCAGGCTGAAAAGAATGTGGTGGGTAGTGTTTTTTTTTTTTTTTTTTTCTTCCTCCCCCTCCCTTCCTTTCTTCTTTAATACACAATGGCAGCAATACACCCCTGAGAGTAAGTACGATGTTACAAAGGAATAATAATGTTCAAAATGAAATATCAACCCACTGTTAAATTATTTAGCCTCAGTGATACTCGCTGAGCTCTAGGCAGAAGAATAACAATATGATGTAATGTTGAACTGCACTCAAATACCATTGCCTTTGTTTATACTGTTAAAGACTATATTGTGAACAGATATTTCAATAAAAAAAGATCTTGACAAAAAAAAAAAAAGAACATACTCCTGTTGAATTTACCTACAATGGCAGTAAAAATATCATATCAAAAATCTGACAGTGCAAAGATCCAATCAATCTTTAGAAAAAATACAATTATTCTTTAATATCATTAGACACAGTAAAAACACAATAAAAAACAATCATGAGTACAGTTCATAATACTATGTACAAAAGACTATTATAGCAGTAGTGTGACCAATGGATCATATATGATAATCTCTTTACAATAGAGTATGTTAGTTGAGGGATTGAAATCTATTTCTAATTCCTTTTTAGGTTACATGCCTATAGCACCTGCCCTTCCTATATAATTATAGAGGGTACATTCTCAACATGTTTCTGTTAAAACTCTAGTAATAGCGAACAAGATAGGCGTCACCTTCTATTGAAAGTAAATCATGGCAGAAGGGATAGAACACGTACCCAACCTTGCTTGTGTAACTCGTGTCTGGGATATCATTTGATTCAGTTTATTATTTAGTTGCCAAAAATGGGATTGCACTTTAGCTGTAGATATAATGATACCCAGATAGGTGTATACATTGACTCTTTCAATAGAGATGTTTTGTACAGTCCAGTTAAGAGGAGTGATTTTCCTGTTTCTATGAGGAAAAACAGTCATCACCTTCGTTTTTTGTAAATTAATGGTTAATAGGTTATTTGGAGTGTAAATGGACACATTGTCCGAGAAGTGTTAGAAAGCAGAATAAGGTCGTCAGCATACAGCAAGACTGGCATGGGTTTAGAAGCTAGTTTAGGTGGATCACCCACTACCAGAGAAAAGGAAGGCATGTACAATATCTGCCAAAAAGAAATTGAAGACAGAAGAGGCCAATACGCAACCTTGCTTTAATCCGCTATAGGTTTTAATAGAGCGTGACAACGAGCCCTGCATGGTCAGCCTAATTTGTATACTTGTATTTGAATGCAGTGCATTGATCAATGCTATGAGATTAGGTGGGCAATTAGCAGCTTCAAGCTTTTGAATTAGTATTTCCCGTGAGACCGAATCAAAAGCAGCACGGAGATCAATAAATACCAAATAGATGGGCTGCTGAATTGCTTGGTGATGTTTTATAATGGAAGCCAGGGCAAAAAGATTAATTGAAGTTCCCAAACCTTGAATGAATCCTGTTTGACTGGGAATGCGTTTAGAATGTTGCTTAGTCCAGATGTTGAAGTCTCTCAGCACAAAGCGTGCAAACAGCTTCCTTGGAGCGTCAAGAAGGACGATCGATCGATAATTTGATGCCCTTCTTGAAAATGGGCACAATAATAGATTGACCCCAAGATTCAGGAATTAGATTTGAAGCAAGTATCTGCGAGAATATATGATATAGAATGCAAGCCCACTTTTCAGGATTCTGTTTAAAGATGTAATTCGAGAGACCATCTGGCCCTGGAGCCCTCGAAGGGCTAGATTTTTGAATAAAATATAAAACATCTTCCTCAAGAATTTTAATTTGATGGAAATCTGACATGATTCGAGAGGAAGGCAGCAGAGATTGAGTTGGTAAAGCAGACAATGATGTGAAGTGAGCAATCCAAGTAGTTTCCAAGACACCCTTAATTTGTACTGGAGCTTGACAGTCTTGATTAGCAATATTCAAAAGTGACCAAATGTTTGATAGATTCTTCGATGCCATGGCAGCTAACATATTTTGACCATCATGCTGGAGCTGGGTAGCTCGATAGGTTTTAAGCCAATTCCTATATCTGCATTTCAATGTTCTCAAAGTTGTTATCCTTGCAGTAATTGGTAAATGTGAAGCCCTTCGCTTTTGGCAATTGAGCCATGTTTTTTTGCGCTGAATTTCAAAGTCAAATGTATGTCTAGGAGAAAAATGGCGATGTGAATTCATTCCAGTTGTTATTTTAAAGGATTGCAAGATCGAAGTATATGGTTCATAGTCCCAGTTTAGTTGCAGGGTGGATTGGAGAATTAGATGTTCGAGATCATCCAGGGCTTGATGAGACCAACGCAGCCTGGTTCTTGCATTATTGGGTATTACAAAGGTTTTAAACATAGGGCATTTTGTCTATAATGAACAGGTCTTAGAATTCCAAAGTATAGACGGTAATTGGTCACTCGAGGCACACTGAATGATTTCAAACTTAGACACCTCAGAAAATGTGTGGATGTCAACTAGAGCAAAGTCAATAATAGAACTCAAAGAGCCTCGCCGCCATGTGGGCCGAGGTGGAATATCACCATCTACAGCACCATTTAACATTATGAACCTTCGAGTTTTCATCAAATATTTCCATTTAAAATACCCTTGGCAATTGCCATGCTTGGATTCCGATAGACGTTGAGCATTAAAATCACCAACCAAAAAAGTGTTAGTGATTTCTGTGGCTTGCAGGATAGTGTCTAATAATAGATGCAAGTCACGAAAGAACTTTACATCCGCCAAGGCAATCGGATTGCGATAGATGTTTATGAGGGCAATAACACCCCCATCATATTGGATTTTGACCAGCTGCAGGTAGTGATTGTGGGCCATCCACGGACTAAGTTGGAGACCTACTCCACATTTAACTGAAACCAGTAAGCCTGATGAGGGACTGCCAGCAGTACCTGCTCTAGCAGGATTAAGAATGATATCATAACCGCTCCACAATGGTGTTTATAACAACCAGGTTTCCTGCAATGCCATAATATTATGACTCAAAATAATTGGATCAATATTTGTCATTAAATGGGAGAATCCTCAGGTGTCCCAGCTCCCTATCAGATGTGAAATAGGGTTAATTTGCAATGATGGTTATTGCTGGAAATTCCAGTCTCAAGACTCTCTGTTTGTCTTAGAATTAGAGAAGACAGGTATTTGATGAAAGCTTTCAGGTTGTGAAGATGGATAAGTCCTAGGCTTCTTGGTTGGAGTCAAACCTTGATTCGGTTGAACAGACGTCGCATTATGCAAGTCAGTTTGAGTATGAGGGTCGACTGCCAGGAGGAAGCCCAATGCAAAGAGCTTCATTCTGGCTTGCTATATAATGTTCCGAACTACGGTGTAAGACGGCTAAAGGCGAACCACCGACCAATCCTCCTCATCCAGAAACTCAACTTGGGAAATATCCGTTGTGGTAATATCATGCAAAGTATCAATGTCCCCAAAAATGGCTAACACACTTGATCTCGAAAGATCATATATGGGAAATGGTGCTAAGGGACATTTTAAAATAAAACAGTGATGGGTATCAGAAAGCAAGAGGTGTTTTGATGTTGGGGGCTTGTCTGTAGTTTTAGCATGTTGAAACTCACTATGACTTTGAGTACGATTTATGCGAGTAATAAAATGAGTTTTTACCTGTGGATTAGTTGAATGAATAGGTAAAAGATTCGGATGAGAGGTAGCAGAAGCAGCAGGTGAGCAGTGATTTCGTTGCTCAGCTAAATCTGTTGTTTTAAATTTAAGGTATTTGTCCATTGATCTTTTGATTTCTGCCCGAACATCCAATAAAATAGCATTTGTTTGAGAAAGACTCAGGGAAGAAGAGTCTATAATGGTTGGTGCAAGAGGAGTTAAAGTTGTGACTTGTGTCACACATTCAGTAACAGAAGGCAATGTTATAGTTAACGTAGGAGCTACAGGTTTGTTAACTGCCTCAACAATTTTAGAAGTGACAACCGCAGTTTGGGGTTTGTGTACAACAGGAATTTCTTTCTGTGAAATGATGACGTCCAATAAATCATTCATATGTTCATAATCATTATCGGGAAAAGGATCCGATAAGCGTTTTAATTTCCTTGTTTTAGCAAGATTATTATATCTGGTTCGCTGGGCATGAGTGACATTGGTTGTTAAAGCCTTTGGAAGGCGAATATGCTTAACAAATTGTCTGATGTTAGGCCTAGTTGCCAAGCTATGAGTTGTTAAGTTTTTAGATTTTTTCGTTGAGTGACTGGATTTGGGAGGATGGCGATTTTGAGTTGGTCTAAAAAATTCCATATACAGTGGGTTTAACCGAATTAGTCTCTATCACTAAGTCAGTAGAAAGGTCCGCAGTAGCGGAAGGGGTATCCACCAGCGCACAATGTGTATTTTCAATTGGGCGAATAACATCAGTGAAACAAGGAAGTATAGAATGACGTAAAGATTGTTTTTGTCCGATGTAAGAACAAGTATTCACCGAATTTACCATGTAGCAACTAGAGTTAATGTCCTGGCTCAAGGGCAGTGTGGGTGAAGTGTGTATGGTGTAAGGTGGCCCTTTTGCGTTCATCTTAGCCACCAATTGATCTAATTGTTTCGACTGATGAATGCTCTTAGCTTCCAGAGATTCAAACAATTTCAGCATTGAAGTCACTGAGGAGTTAATATCATTTAACGTTATTTCAATCAGCATGTTAGCTTGAGTTGGTAAACCTATTCCCATCAAGTGACCAACAGGGGCAAGAGAAGGTCTGCGCGGTGTCGGCTGGATGAACGAGGCCGATAAATCAATAGAAATGTCTGGCTGCTGCTCAAATAAGCTAGTAGAGTGATACAAACTGCTGTTGATTTCTTTGGGTGCCTTCAATATTGGCGATGAGTGAGATTATCTCCCGTGGGCAAGCTGATGGGCAAAACAGTTATGTGCAAAGGTACAGCATTTATTTTTTCGATTACTACCATCTCCTGTTGGTTGGGTGAATGAGCATCCACGCTGCCACTGGAAGTGGCCGGAGGCACATCATCCAAGTGGGAGGAGACGTTTGAGTTTGAACATTTTCTGAAGCATTAGCTAGAAGATAACATGCTTTCTCGGACGCAAGTGCAATTTGGGAATCCGAAATTGAGACATTTAAAGGTGTGGAGGTCCAATCAATACATGACATCACATTCATTGACATTTCATTTACGTTAGTAAGTGGGAAAGGTTCACCTTCAGAGATGGCATTAGGGTCAAGGCAAGTAGGATAAAAGTCACGGATGTCACCACAGGCCATTTTTTTTCCAGGAACAAAAGCAGAAAGTCCACTCAATTTCCTTTTTAAGGCAATGGTGGGAGAGGGTCTGGGCGGCGTCGGTTTTAAGACGACCGAAGCACGTGTAACTACCAAGTGCGTGGGCATGCCTGTAGTTAAAGTGTACATGCCATTGATTAAAGAAGAAAGAAAAAGAAAATAAAATAAAAATAAAAAATTAAAAATCCAAAGTGTCTTCCGTGTTACAACAATAACTTTTTCGAAGGCTACAAACGCTGAAAAGCTTAACCGCTTAACAGCGTAACAGCAGAGTTTAGGAAGCTGACTTCGGGAAGCGCGCGCTCGAGAAGCGCCACGTCCCTGTTGAAGTAGGTATTGTGGGTAGGGAGGAGGAGTCTGAAGCCGAGCTCCAGTTTAAGTTCCAAACGAGGCAATCAGCTAGTGAAGAAAGAGCAGAGCTCCTGCATCATACAGCGTAACAGCAGACTTTAGGAAGAAGACTTCGGGAAGCGCATTTAAATGTCTAAATGCGCATTTAGACATGAAGAATATTACCTGTACCATATAGACATGAAAAACATAACATAATAGATATATACGCTGAACTATAACACAAACGATATACATATATAGCTTGCTAAACGTAGGAACACAACGGTAATGAGTAGCCATCTTGAGTAAAATGGATGACAGAGCTGTGCTAGATTGAATGGGAAGCCTCGAAGAAGCCCCGCAGCTGTGGGCGACTCTTGTTGATTTAGCTAAAATACAGATCTGTGCAGGCCAGACAGTGGTTGCCCAGCCCCATTTCAGGGTTACTGTGAAAGACGGGAGGTCTGCATGGCTCCGAAGAGAACAGAAGATAATAATTCCCAAGCGTAAAACATATTTCTTTTAGATTAAGTAGAGAACAAACAACCTTTGAAAGCCAGGTGTCCATTAAATTAAAAGCTTAATACTGCATGAGGAATGGATCGACCAAGTCTACATTGGCCAGAAGGGGTAACTACACTCGTATTACTATGAGCTAAAATACCAGTAAAAGCTGAGTCGCATAATTTCAAACGCGGTCTCCTCACACGTGACCTATAATTGAAAGACAGTGCCTATTTATTAACCAGACACAGACCGGTATATGCTCAACACAACTACCCAGAACAATAGATGCCGGACAAGGCCAAGTACAAAGCTAGATGCCCTAGCCTGTGGCATAGGAAAGAAGGGATGCTTTCAGATTTAATTGGAAGAAGCAGTTCCTTGAGTCGCCCCCTAGCACTATTTTTATTTTGTAAATAAGAACGAAAGGAAAACCAGTACACAAAGAAACTAACCAGATTGAATAGCATTGCAGGGTACAAATCACGATCAGGAGAATCACAATCAAGGAGAAGGCAGTAAAACAAATACAAACCCATCACAAAATAATTGGGTCCCTCACCTATAATCCCTCCCCTCCCACTTCTCCCATATTTTCGACAATTTCTGTGGCCAGCGCATTATACCCTTTTTTTCCCCCAGGGCCATATATCTGTCCATTCTAAGACGCATCTACACAGCCCAGGACACTCTGCCATGCTCCACATTAAGGTAATGGTTCGCTTCATCAGGAAACAGCATTGGATACAAACAGTTTTTCATACCTAGTAAAAGCCTTTTCACCTCACACCCCAAGGAGCAGCCAGTCCCGAAACGGCATGTATTGTATTGAGACATTTCTGCCAGAAACAACAAACCTGTGTGCATTCTCAATAATAATATTAAAAAAGGTGCCTTCCATCCCCTGGCACCTCAGACAATCGGTGCATTCCGCCTGGTCCCAACTGAACAACAACGTGCAAGAATAATGTATCCTGTGGAGTATTTTAAGTTGTATAAGCCGTATCCTTGAGGAAATCCCTATTTTTCTGGGAGCCTTCAAAGTCTCCACCCAGTCCTCAGATTCCAGTGGACCCACATCTCTGTCCCATCTGGCCCGAGATGAAGCAATTCCCTGGCCCCATATACAGCAAGAACCTGGTATAAGGTGGAGATGACCCTGGTATCTATGCACTCCGGGGTGAGATTGGCCCCCTCCCCCAGCACTATTTTTGCTCATGTGCTGAAGACCTGGCAAGTGTTCAAGGTTGGTAAGACCAATGCCAACCAATCACAATGCTCAATGTGATGCCGCCCTGTAACTGTTGCATTAGCCAAGTACCTGTTGCTAAAATTATGTCTTTTTTACCTTTATCAGTCTAGGGGTGGTCCAAGGTGGGACCATCAGATAGTTTTATCCAATGAAAAGACTAAACCATATATAAAATATATGTAGACAATTCATCTTAATTCATTTAAAATTGCATTGGGAAACCTAGGCCCTTTCCCCACTATTCAGAACTCTCAAACGTAGGTGTGTTCTCCTGTTTTTAAAGATGCATTGTGAAGGTATTTAAAATTGCATTGTGATACCTATGCCCTTTCCCCACTATTCCGGATTCTCAAACTTAGGTGTGTTTTTCTCCTGTGTTTTTTCCTGTTTCTAAAGTTGCATTGTGAAAGTATTTAAAATCTAAGCGTCGGTCGTCCTGCCCTATTGTCAACTTGTCCCGTCTCTGTCCGTCTTTTCTGCTTGCACCCTGCCCTGTGTCTTTCCCTAGTGTTCTCCCTTTCCCACTCCCTTCCTTATCTCTACCTCTCCCTACCTACTCTATGGTGCACTCTGTCCCTCCCATCTTTTCTAACTGCTTCTCTATCGACTACCCTGCTCTCCTCACTAAATCTGGTAGGAGGAAGTTTAAAAAGAACATCCTGGTCTCCAACCCAGGCCTTCCCATCGCTGACACCTATACCAGTGCCTCCTCCAGGCAAACTTTCACCGACATCCTCTTTGTCATTCCCTCACCAGCCTTATGGACTCTACATATGTCGCTGTGCTCTCTCCCTTCTCGCCCTCTCCCATTAATGGTGGTAACCGGTGGGAGGTCCTCCAGGCCTCCTTCCACTTCTCTAAGGTCATCATTAATGTGTATTTGAATGGCACCGTCTTGGTCCAAGGCCCTCAAGCCAACCTTCCCCTCTTTGATAGACGCTTCCCGCTCCTCATCAATTTCCTTTCTTCTCCTGCTGTCCACTCTATCCCATCTACGGATTCCCCGCCTCCACCTGCTGTCTCCTCCTTGGCTACCTTGCCCTCTCCTCTTTCCTCTTCTGCCCCCCCCCCCTCGGACTGCTACTATACCTCCGCAGGGCGTACCTCTGATTTGCACCCCTTCCCGGAAGTGTTTCAAGGACGGCAATCTTCTCCATATTGCCACTCTAAACTCTCGCTCAGCTGTCAAACAATCCTCTGACATCTGGCCCCTCCTGGATGAACTTGACCTCAATGTTCTCAGTCTCACTGAGACATGGTTCATGGCCAGCTCTGTCACAAGCTTTGACACTCTCCTCCCTGATGGCTACAAGATCCTCTCCGCTCCCAGATCCAACCATTCTATGCAGGGTATACTTTGGATGCTCTGATCTCTTCAGACCTCCCACTTTCAATCCCTCTCACCACTCCTCTCTCCTGGAGTGATCACTTTCTCCTTTCCTCCCATCTCACCCTCTCTACCCCTCAGGCCAAGCCAACTCCAGCACTGCTACCTACCTTCTCAGTTATCTGACCCATAAAGTGTGTGTCAGTGGAGGCTTTCGCTGCTACTTTCTCATCCTCCAACCCCCTTTGGCTGACTCAAACCCTGACACAGCCCTTTCCATGCGCCACTCTGCTATATCTGATACTCTCGATGTTCTTGCCCCTGTCTTGAGGTTCTGCTTGAAACTCAAAGCCAAGTGCAACTCTTGGTACGGCTCAGACCTCGTCACCCTTAAACGCAAATGCAGGGTGGCTGAGAGGAAATGGCGTGCTTCCTGTACGTCCACTGACAAACTGGCCTGCTGCCTACTCCAAAGGTAATACCGGCTATCTGTCTGAACCAAGAAGAGAATCCACATCCAAGCCTGCATCTTAGCGGCATCTAACAACTCAGCCAAGGATCTGGCCAATCCTGCTGCAGTCTCTACCTTTCCTGTCCCCTCCCAGGCCCTCTGCATGGCCCTGGCTTCTCATTTTGTCTCTAAAACCCAGGACATCCTGTCCTCTCTCTCTTCCTCTCCCCCTCCTGCCTCTACTCCCTGCTCTTCCTCTGGCCCCTCTGTGGCCACCTCGACTACCTCCTTCTCAGCCTTTCCCCTGTTCTCCTCAGACAAGGTCTCTAGACAAGTCTAATCTATGAAAGTCTCATCAAAACAGGCTCACCCCTGTTCCTCCAAAACCATTAAGGACCACATTGACACCCTGCCTCCTGCTCTGGCTAATTTCTGCAACCACTCCTTTGCCACTGGAGTCTTCCCCTTCCCCCTGAAGCACTCCCTTGTGCACCCTCTTCTTATGAAACCCTCTGCTGACCCTTCTTGCCCGGCTAACTATCGTCCAATCTCCATTACTCCTTTCCTGGCAAACTCCTGGAAAAGCTGGCCATCTCCCAGCTTAACCTTCACACTGAATCTGTTGGTTGTCTCCATGACCATCCGTCTGGCTTCAGAACTGCCAGAAGCACGGAAACTGGTCTACTGAACATCCGTGAAGACCTGCTCTCCAACCTCAATTCCAACACCCCCTGTGTCGTCATCTTACTTGATCTCTCTTCTGCCTTTGACATGGTCAACCATGCCATCCTGCTCAACCATCTCCGTGATAACCTGGGTATCACCGATCAGGCCCTGGCTTGGCTGACCTCCTTCCTCTCTGATCGACCCTGCCAGGTCCAACTTGGGTCCTTCGTCTCCTCTATCTCTCTATCTGTGGTGTTCCCCAGGGGTCTAACCTCTCTTCCTGGCTGTTTAACCAATACCTGGCACTTCTTGCCCACTGCATTACCGCTCTCTGCCCCAACTTTCAGTGCTATGCGGATGATACTCAACTCATTTTCAGGCTCCCTTCTGCCACCTCTTCTCCTTCTCTCATCTCTGACTGTATGCCCACCATCCAAGAATGGTGTGCCGCCAATGATCTCTGCCTTGATGCCAGTAAGACCGGGATTCTCCTCATTGGCACACCTGCTCCCTCCTTTCCTGTCACTCTTTGGCTGGCCTCTCTTTGCCCTCTTCCTGCTCCCACCTTTGAGGCTAAAATCCTCGGGTCATCTTCGACTCCACACTTTACTTCTCTCCTCACATCTCTGACGTCTCTAAGAAGTCACACTACCAACTGCACCTGCTCAGAGGTATTCTTCCTTTCCTCTCCTTCCCGCAGGAGCTCACTGTGTCCGGAGCACTGGTTCTCTGTAGCCTGGACTACTGCAAAAGCTTCTTTCCTAATCTGTTTGCCTCTACTCTCCGCCCTCTGCAACTCATCCAAAATAGGACTGTGAGACTTGTTCTTGGCCTCAAGCCCAGGGATCGTATCTCTCCAGGACTGACATTTCTGCACTGGCTCCCAGTTGCAGCGTGTATTAAGTTCAAAATCCTCTGCATTGTCCACAAGGCCTTCTGGGGCCTGGGACCTCAATACCTTCAACCCTCTCTTCCTAAATATCTTCTTTCTCAAGCTCTTTGCTCATCCCCCTCCAACTCCCTCAGGGTTAGTCGCTTCTCCAAGCAGCGAGTATGTGGTAGATCTGTTTTCTCTGCTGTGGCCTCCCTTTGTAACAGCCTCCCTGCCTCTCTGAAACTTGAGAAGAATGATCTCCGTTTTCTGGAAGCGCATCAAGACCTTCCTCTTTGCTTCTGCTTTCTCTC
Source organism: Ambystoma mexicanum (assembly GCF_040938575.1). Lineage (NCBI taxonomy): Eukaryota > Metazoa > Chordata > Amphibia > Caudata > Ambystomatidae > Ambystoma > Ambystoma mexicanum. Next base: position 423,640,210 of record NC_090934.1, on the reverse strand, counting down.
CTCCTCTCCCCTGCTGATCTCCTGGCTATATCTGAAACTGCACTGGTTACCTGGCTACCCTCTGATCTTGGGCCCAGGTCCCCTCCCGCCAGTTGCACACCTGCACTGCCCCACTGGCAACCCTTGCACTCGGGGACTGTTTCTGTATCCCTACAGCCCCTATTAGCACTTGACACCCAATGTCTGCACTTAACCTTGCACTTGCCAAAAGCTGGCCACACTTTTATTTATCATTTATTGTCTTTATTTATTTCACTGCTATCCTATGTACTGCACTGCCCTTTCCTCTTTCCTCCTGCACTTTTCACCTTCCCCCCTCCCCTGCACTTGCGCGATCTCAATGTCACTTGGCCAAGTAGGATCGCTGTCTCTGTCTTCCCTCTGTTTCCCCTCCCTTGCCTCGTCACGCCTTAAAACACGTCTGTAGGTGCTTTATAAATGCCATATCATATTATATTGTATCATATCATATCCAACCAATCCCTCAACCCCATAGGTTTTTGCAACTAAGATTATGGTATGACGTCAATTATGACATATTGGTATTGAAAAAACAGAGAGCTCTTGAGACTTGTGGGCTTATTGCTCTCCCTGGTTTATGTGGATTGTTAATGAAGCAGCTATTGCCATTTACTTTGACTATATCCGTGATTGGGCGTAGTCTTCTGGCAGCCCATTACACATATTTGGTCATGCAGTTTCCCAGCCTGAATGCTCAATGGGCCATGCAAGGCTGAGGAAGAAAATGCCCTGTCCTTGCCTGGCCGACTGTGCATGCATGCCAAGGAGCTGGAAATTGCAAAAGTAAACCACAGTTTGCTCTCTGTGGTGACTCCTTCATAAAGGGTGGTGGGTCGGCATTATGGATGGGCCATCCCCACAAATAAGACACACTGAGATAAAATGATTTGCCTGGGAGCACACACTTTTGTTAAGTGATGAAGTCCGGATTTGAGACCACTCAGGCATTTGAACACATATTTTCCCAGCTGTAATTAGTAGTCATTTTATTTGCAACAGTTCATTCCGCAACTTTGTTTTGGAAACACATCTGACTGTGGGCTGCAGTGCAACATAATTGTGACTCTGCTATGCTAACTGAAGCAAAGTGTTGTTTTGGTAGCCGTTTCATAGTTGCTTTTATATAATGGTGCATTGCAATCACCAAGACTCATTTGTCTGTCCCCTCCGCCTCGCTTCTCCCCCCTCTCATGTTTCGCTTTTACCAATACTTTATTAAGAAGACTTGAAAAGTGCACACATCATTAAAAAAAGTACTCTGACAAGTATATAAATCCTTATACAAAATTGTTCAGCAAACAGAAGTATAATTTTATCATTGTATCTTCCTTGAACTTAACTCCCTCCTATCTGACTTCTCCCTCTAAATCTACTCTCTCCACGACCAACTTACCCACTCCGGTGAGAACTCTCTTGACCTTGTCTTTCTCTCTAATTCACTCTCCTCCTCCGACCTCTCCATTGACCCCTCAGATCACTCCATTGTTTCCCTCTAACATCTTGCAACCCCACTATTCTACTGCTCTTTTCCCCTCTTTAATGATTAAGAGTTAAGTCAGGCAGGACTTTCTTGTCTCTTACATTGATGATTTGAGGGCCTCTCTCCTGTCTCTCCCCCCTACTCATACCTCTTGCATTGACCGTGCTTTCTCTGACTTTCACTATGAGCTTATGACTAAATTTGACTAATAATATCCTGCTCGCACATTCACACCTTCCCGTCCCCATCCTCCACCGTGGATCATCTCTGAAATTCAGAGCCTCCAAACAAATATGCACCAGACCTATGATGCTGGCACAAACTCCAGACAACTACCCTAGTCTTTGCCTAAAAAAAATCCCTCCCTGGCCTAACATGTGCCCTGGATTCTGCCAAATCATCCTACTTCACAAACCTAATCTTCTCCCCTCTCAGCTACCCCTGCAAACTTTCATCTACCCTCCAATCTTTGCGCACACCTCCCAAGCCAATTTCCATCAACTCCTCCCTTTCTGCTAATAACTTTGCTCACTAATTTTCCTCCAGGATCCCTTCCCAACCATCCTTCTGTCAACCACCTCCCCCTCCTTATCTCTTCTACTCTTTAAACTACTTCTCCACATCTAACCTATTAAATTACCACCCATCCTTTGCAATGCCAACCCATCTTGCACCCCTATCGATCCTTTTGCCCCCCAAAAGGTCAAAGACGGAGGTTCTGATTCATGGAAATTTTTGCGTGTAAAACTGGAATTTGCGTGCCATTCTGCGCACAAATCCCTTTTTGACAAATGGGGATTTTCACACAGAATGGCACGCAAATCCCTGTTTTATACGCAAATAATTCCATAAATAAGTGTCTTAGTCTCAATCACTTGCCCATACCTCTCTTAGCTCTTTAACCACTCTCTCTGATGGAGTCACCCCGCCTTGTTCAAATCTGCAACTGCCTTACACCTATTGAAGAAACCCTCTGCTGACCCAAATGGCCCAGAAAACTATCACCCAGTTTCTCTCCTTCCCCATTATTCAAAAGTCCTTGAGTGGGTGGTCTATGACCTTGAGGACAATGGCCTTGGAGATTCACTTCAATCTGGCTTCCATAGTAAAAACTCCACTAAGACACTGCACTCATGTGTGTCTCCAACTTTCTCTCTAATGCTTATCACTCCAAACTCTCTTCTATACTATGGGACCTTTTGACACATTCAACATTGCTGACCACTCCTTACCAAAGAGGAAGCGCACATGTGCTCGAACCGCACATAGCGACACAAGACCAAATTAAGGCAAATTCCTGCAACTCATGCCATACCTTATTTATGATCGAATGGAGTAAGCAGCTCTCTATCGTTTTTTTTAGTGGACCTACTCTGCACCTAGCGACCTTCATCCCAGACACCTTAAATCCAGAGGAAGCAGTTTTTGCACACTTTCGAACTTAAGGTATGCATACACCACAACTATGTCTCTTTGATGGTGAACTCTCAAACCGTCCTTTCATGCAGACCCTTTTCTGACCTCATTTCATTATCCATAGGCCACAAGAGGAAATAGATCACATCTTCCCTAAGCCATGCGGAGTCAGTTAAAACGCCATCCCTCCCAGGTTTATCACCCAACTATCCCACAGTTCCAGACAGATCCTAATCTATCCCTTACTGACTCTTAAGGTCACATCATCATTCTCCAGAAATAACTTGAGGTTATCCTCCCAGAACATCCTCAACTGATCCTTACCAGGTGAATGACTAATGGGGTTACATGAGAGCCATAATGAACAAACCTAATAGCTAATATATTACTGACAGCACAGTCTTTCTAATGCACCTCATTTTGACAGCAGCCTCACACCCTGTTGCCATCCCAATGCTGACATTACAGTTCCACATTTGCACCCATTCCTGACAGCAATCTCACACCTTGTTGTCCCATTTATGGCAGTACAGGTCTGCTAATGTCCTGGGAGGATAGCTCAGGGGCCAACATGCTCGCCTTGGAAGCAAGATGACATGGAGCACCACAGGTTCTAGCCCCGGGTGTGCGCTTAGAAACCTCTGCGTATTAAGCGCGTTAAAAATAACCTATCATATCATACCTCATTCCTGACAGCAGACTCACCTGCTGTTGTCCCAGTAAGCACAGTACAGTTCTGCTAATGCACCCCATTCTTTTGTTTAACCTTTATTTTATTGGCAATTTGGTAGTGTACAACAGATAGTATATGGAATCAAACAAAAGTCATTTATACACTGATAATCATAGGTTTTTGTAGATGTGGAAAAAACACAGTCCTTGTATTCGACACCATCAATAGTAATATGTCCATTATTCGTTGTGGCGGCTCTCCCTCTAATCTGCATTCAAAGCCTCGGCCAAGTAGCAACGAAACTCAGCTCAAATGAGCCCAGGTCAGAGCCACCACCCATTCCCGCTCCCAGGCTGGTTTTTTATCTTTCCACTTCATGAATGCATCTTTTGGCCATCATGCAGCCCATATTTACAAATGCTTGGTGCCTCTTGCACTGCAGATCTGCCCATATGCCAAACAGGGCTCCGAGCGGGGTCCGCTCCAACTGGGACCTCATCACTCTGGACAAGGTATCTAAGATTTTGTCCCAAAAATCTCTTAAGTGGCAACACTCCCAGAACATCTAGGGCAGACATGCTCCTCAGGTTGGAACATTTTGCTTAGTCTGGCGGGGGTGTAGTATAATCGATTCAATATTTTGAATTGCATGATCTTGAACCCAAAACTCAGGGATACCCTCCTGGTGGGGGTGCACATGTGTGACCAGTGGCGTCCATAAGTTCCATACCCATTTCTTCCGACCAGCAAGTGTGTGCATGTGGGGCTTGGGGAACCATTTCATTAACACCATTCTATAAAGGTTGGGCAGGATGTGTCTGCAGGCACCAGAGGTGGCTATGTACACCAGCTCCAGGGGTTTCAGAGGATTCATTGGGGTATACCGACCATCTGGTTGCCGCTGCTGATCGGATCCTGTAATATTGAAGCAGCCCCCCCAGTACCCACATGCCCAGACTTCCATGTAGTAGGCATGATGAATTTCCCTTCAGTGCATAGATCCGCCAGTGCTCTATAGCCCAATCCCTCCCACTTTGACTGTACCGCTCCATCCCACGTTGTTCCTAGTTCAGGAAACTTCCACAATGGGAGCCATCATTAATAAGGACGGTCAACCCTGGTAGGGCAAATATTGCCCACCAAGCTCTAATTGTGGAGGCAACAGATTGTATGGGCAGTTGTCTTTGTAATGCTGGTCCAGCAGCAATGACCTAAGATCTGAGCGACTCGCTGCTAACGTCTCTAACTGGACATGGGGCCGGGTTGCTCTTTCACATACCAGAATGTGACAAACTGGGCCAGGGTGGCTATCAAATATAATTCTAGATAGGGGTCTGAGAACCCTCCCTTCTCATATGCAAAGGTCATCTCTGTCTATTTCTTCTGGACCGCTCTGGAATGCCAAAAGAATTGTGCAAATGGTCCCTGCATCTTGATAAAGTAAGATTTTCCCGGCCAGAGTGGGATATTAATGAACATGTACAACATCTTAGGTAGTATTATAATTTTGATCAGGGAGAGTTTGGCAACAGTGGAGAGTGGGAGAGATTTCCATCTATTGAGTTTGTTTTCTACACAGGTTATAGCTGCCTTGTGATTGTCACACAGCAAGGTGGTGCTTGTTCTGGATACCACCACCCCCAGATATTTAATGTGGTCGGGGGACAATCGAAGAGGAAAGGCACAGTGGATTTGGCACGTATTATCTGTGAGCAGAAAGATCTCTGATTTGGAAAAATGTATGGCGAAGCTGGAGATTCATTTAATTTCGTGAAGGATTGTGTCCATGTTAGTCTGAGGGTCTCTAAAATACAACATCATCAGCATACAGGGAGATTATCTCTGGAGGGCCAGCCAAGTGGATGCCATGTCGCCCGTGGCGCTCTCTGATAAAATCTGCCATGGGCTCGATGTCAAGGGTGAAAAGGATCGGGTAAAGGGGGCAACCTTGAGGGGTGCCTCTTTCCAGGTGGAACTGCTTAGATACACATGAGTTAACTAGTACCCTGGCCAGTGGTTGTGTATATAGTAATTTAATATATTGTATCATTGCAGGACCTATCCCCATCTTTCTCAGCACCACTAGTAAATATCCCCACGATACTACATAGAAGGCTTTTGGAGTATCAATAGTCACTGCAATGCAATCAGCGTCAGCCTCAGGATCCATTCTAGCCATGATGTCAAACAACCACCTAACATTGAGAGCCTAACATTGAGAGCCTAACATTGAGAGCCGTAAATTTTCCAGGAACAAACCCGTCCTGATCGCAATGGATAAGATGCAGCATCAGTGGGAGAAGGCGGTTGGCTAGAACCTTAGCATAGATCTTGGTGTCGCAGTTCATGAACGAAAGGGGCCTATAAGATCTGCATTCATTGCTAGGCTTATTTGGTTTTAGAAGTACTGTTATCACAGCCTCCTGGAGCAACTCAGGAAGAAGAGAATTGTGAAGCGACTCTTCCCAAACCCAAAGCAGTTTGGGGGCCACCATTGCCGCATATTCCTTATAGAACTCTGCAGTGAGACCATCTGGACCTGGAGCTTTCCCCTTGGGCAAGCCGTCAATTACCGCCAGGGGTGTTGCTAGGTCTGGAAAAGATTAGGGACTAAGCTAATGTCGAGACTGGTGGGACTCAGGGCTAGCTAGCATTTTGGTTGTAGCACCTAAGCTTCTATCCGGGGCTACAACCAAAAGACCCAGGGGTATAGTCCCCTAAGGCCCCCCTAGCAACGCCTCTAATTACTGCCATGATTTCTTCTAGCGTAATGGGGGCCTCGAGACTTTCCCTATTTTGGCCATTATGGCGTGATAATGGGATATCTTCTAATAAGTAATGAATGGCCTATTCCCCATGTGGCGTCTCCACAGTGTATAGGGATTTATAGAATTCACAGAATGTCCCAAACACCTCTGCACCTGTTCATCTAGTGGTGTCTCGCTCATCCAGAATACAGTCCACCTGGGCCCGCCCTCTCTCTGTCTGAACCAGTCTCGCCAATGTTCTACCTCGTCTGTCCCCTTCCTCATATCTTCTGCCCACCTGTGGGCGGGAGAAGTAATGGATTTCCCTATGAGCATGTGCTTCTTCCAATTCCGTTCATATTTGTGCCAGCACCAGGGGATCTGAGGATCAATGGTATTCATTCTTGACCTTTGTAAGTGCAGTTTCAGATCTCTCCAGGTCCCCCCAATAGCCAGCGGGAGAAGGCTATGGGACAAAGCTGCTGTTTGCCGCTGTTCGCCAAAGGAGCTACACTGTGGAAAAAATTGTGGACAATTAATACATAGGTAAGAATATCACATAACGCCCTTATACAAACCATCCACAGAGATCACTGGGCGTTTCTACCAGTGAGAATCCACCCACCCTGCCCTACCTACTTGCTGCTCCCTCATAGACTGAACTGTTGCGATTTGAGACAGAAAAAGCCCCTCGACCTTCACCACTTCTTCACATGAATTTATGTTAGCTCTACCGATATATCACTTGTGTTGCAATCCCACACACCTCCTGCGTACCTCCCATTGTCCTACATAGTTCGCGATATATAAGCGATATATCTGCCCATACGCAAATGGTCATGGGCTAATGTGTAATTGTGCCATGCGGTCCTAATGACCCTGCTCATAATTATGTCCCCCTTGTTTCAAGCCTGCCTCCATAGACGCGCTGGCACCTCGTGTAAACCTGTATGTGTGAATTAATTGTCGCTGCTTACAATCACGCACCCTGTGATTCTTGCCTATGTACTGGCACTCTGTGTAATTATGCCACTATAACTATGCCTCTGTTACTTAACTATGATTTAACCGCCTCAGCCTGCAAGCTTGTGTTATATTGCCCTCTGATATGATATACTGATTCCTGCACATACTTTCTGCCCGGATCTCTGCTATGTATGCACTGTTACCCACTGACTCCGGCATTTAACTGTGTGATATTCGTCTGCGTCCGCAACTCGATTGCGATTTAAATTGCCGCTACCTTAATCACGTGCCATATTGTTTGAACAAATGTGTTGGTACACTTAACTGTCTATGAATTACCCAACCCTGCCTTTAATCACTCTCCACAGTGTCTACTGCACCCACGTACGATCTGGCATCTTATAACCTAACTGCGATCTCTTTGACTCTGCTGACAATCATGTCCTTTGAGCTACGCTCGCACTCACGCATGGATAGGTATTGTGTATACATGTAAATGTGTTCCAAATGTGAGTCTACTGACATATCATCTTGATCTAGCATCTAACTATGCATATGTACCATATTAACCTCACATGGAAATCTTGTTAACCCTTACGCTAGTTATGCTTTACAGTCACCTTGCCCTAGGCTTGCCCTTAATATCTTAGGAAACATGTCTCTCTCGGCTCTAGTTATACTCAGGAGCTCACCTACCTAAGCACATTACCTCTGCAGCATCTTTAATAAGTGTGCTAACTATGCACATTCTTACCTCTTGCACTTCCTCCTGGCTTCAAGTGCACTGACCTGCACCCCTATAGGCACTAGAGCAAGACTAGCCTAGTGCATGCAACAAGGTCAGCTAGCCATACTTCCCACTAATTACCTTCAGAGGAACCTTGACCTTTATAGCACAGAATGCATGTCACTGCCTTTCAGCTAATTGCACTCTGGACTACTTTGACATTTATCACTAACCCTTTTTACCATACCATTACGTCAAACAACATGTCTCTCAATACCAGGGTCCCCACTCTAGGCAGGGAATATACCCCAGTTGAGATAACCAACATTAACCACATCCTTAATCCACCAAGAACAAACATCCCATGCAACCCTACGCACAGAAACATCAGACTTCATTGGAGACTAACCAAATTATTCGAACTGCGTGTCAGCCTCGGCACCTCTACCAATCTTCAAAGTAAGATCCTCTCTAATAAACATGAGACCCTATCCAAAAAAATGAATCACACCAACTTAAGCGCCACCACCAAACTCAACGCGAGAACACCTAATCATAACAAACCCCCAGTATCAACTGTTGATCTTAGCAACAAGGTACCCTTTGCACCACTGACAGTGTCCCCTGTTCCTGTCCTCAAAGGAGCGCTTATTAATGCAAGATCCCTCGTAGCCCACGCCATAGAAATTGCTGACTTGATACTAACAGAAAATTACGACTTCTTGGCCATTACTGAATCCTGGCTACATCAGGCAGCAGGCCCTGCCCTGATGCTGGCAGTGGCAGCTAACTATACTAATTTTAGAGAAGACAGAGCCAACATCCGTGGAGGAGGCTTAGCTATTAAAGCCAAATCTAGTCTAGCACTGAGAACAGCAGCCCCCTGCAAGTTAACTCGTGCGAATCCCTCACAGCCAAACTGTCCATATCTAATTCCCAAACGATCACCATCCACCTAATATATAGACCTCCAGGCTCCATTGGCTCATTCGAGGAGGACCTATCCATGATCCTTTCTGATCCTCGGAAAAATGCATCCCAGACACTCCTACTGGGAGACATGAACCTGGGCTTCAACAATCCCATAGACTCACAAGCAACATCCATAGCTAATGACCTCTCTGAGCTTGGCTTCACACAGAAAGGGACACAGCCAACCCATGTGAAGGGTAGAACGCTTGATTGGGTGGCTGACTATAACTGTGACACCACCATTACAGACGTTAGACCCCACATATGGACTGACCATTCACTCATAGCATTCACAGTAGATGCCAAAACCAATACATCTCAAAATAACTCCATAGCACCTCCCACATTAACAAGGAACAAAAAGAACATAACCTCTGACAAACTCTTACCATTGATACTCCCTACCCTAAACTCTCTACCAGACACGCTAGATCCATCGATCCTAGTCAATGAATTTAAGAAAGTCATGACAGAAGCCCTCGACTCTATTGCCCCTTTAAAAATGAGGAACAGCAAATTCAGAGCACATCTCAATGCCTGGTTTACTCAGTACTTAAAAACACCTAGAAAAGAAAAATGTAAACGTGAATCTACCTGGAGGCTTGAGCCATCTGAGATAAATAAAGCCAATCTGATAACTATTTCCACTAAATACAAAACTGAAATAAGGCGATCTAAAAAGGAAAGTTATGATAACAGAATTTCGCAAGCAAACTCAAGCACCAAGGAATTGTTTGCTATACTAAAAGAACTGGAGAATCCAATCACGGTACCAGATAATTGTATTAAAGATAAGAGTTGGTGCTCTGGCATACAAAAGGCCCTCATGGACAAAATTGCTACTCTCCAAGTCAAAATCTCTAATAAAAAACAAAGCATACCTGCCACATTCCCTCAAACTAGCACGCCACCCATTCTGCCTAAACCAGCGCTTCGCTTCAACTTCTTCAAAGTCACTGTACTACAGGTTGAAAAAATCATACTCTTGCTCAAACCTTCAAATTGTCGCAGAGATAAATGTCCTGCCCAAATCATAAAAGACGCAGCCAGAGACCTAGCACCGTTCATCTCTGAGCTCATTAATGCGACATTTACATCTGGTACTATACCAAACAACCTCAAGCAATCATGGGTCCTCCCACTCCTGAAGAAACAATCACTTGACCCATCCATACCCACGAATTATAGGCCTATCACAAAGATACCATTCCTCTTAAAGATTTTAGATAGGGTGGTCTACCTACAAGTTCAAACATTCCTGGAGCGGAATCAACTTCTGGGCACCCGCAATCAGGTTTCAGGCCACAGCATGGTACCGAAACTGCACTCATCGACCTTAAGGCCCAGGTCGACGAGCTAAGAGACAAAGGCAAATCTGCACTATTACTTCTTTTGAACCTCTCGGCAGCGTTCGACCTGGTGGACCACAAGGTCCTCTGTAACCATCTAGAGTCGGCGGCGCACTTCTCTCAACAAGCCATTGCCTGGATCCAATCCTTCTTAAGCAGTAGGACAATGAGCGTCTTCTCTGCTACAGCAGCAGCAGACCCGATCCCCATCACCTGCAGTTTTCCTCAGGGATCCTGCATGTCCCCCACCATGTATAATGTATTTACCAAGCCCCTTTTTGATGATCTGGATTGTCTCTGTGTCACCTACACTAACTATGCAGATGACACCCAGATTCTCATTCCACTTACAGGGGACTACAATAAGGATTTTGCCTTGGTGAATAGTATATACCTCATCATCCAGGCATGGATGGCACTCCATGGTCTATGCCTGAATGATGACAAAACTGAACTCATTATTCTGGGGACCACAGCTAACATGAACAAACGTAGCCACAAATACACCTCCTTTGATATAGATGGCAATATGAAAAAGGTAGCCAAGGACGTTAAAACCCTAGGCTTTTAACTGGATTCCAGCCTTACACAAATAGCATAATCCACAGCCTACACATGTAAGCTGATCAGGTCGGCCAAATCCTTCCTTTCAACAAGTAGTTGTACCACATTGGAAAGAGCACTTGTGCTGTCCAAACTGGACTACTGCAATGCACTATACCTTGGCTCCAACAAATACATTACCAGGAAAATTCAAACCCTTCAAAACAATGCTTTAAGAGCAGTGCTAGGAATAACTAAAAGAGAACATATCTCGGCGGCCAGGAGACAGTCCAACTGGCTCTCCACTATCAATAGAATTCAACTAAAAACTGCTTCACTAACATTCATGTGTCTCAACAACGCGCCACCTCGATATTTGACAGATAGAATCAACAGAAAACCCACTATCCGACCCACCAGAGCGGCCTACTCCAACTGTCTGACAGTCCCCACTTTCAAATTGACGAAAATAGGCGGCAACAGCTTCCCCTTTAAAGCTGGCCAATTCTGGAACTCCCTCCCACCATTCCTAAGCGGACCAAAGTTACACAAACGTCAGGCTAAACACTATCAAATGGCTCAAAGAAAATGATCTTTAGCTTCAGCATGACCTGCTGTACCCTCACTGCCACTGTTATATTCAGCCCTAATAATGCACTGTTTTAGCCACAATTGTATCCTACTAGTTAATGAACTGTTTTAACTACAAATGTATCTCACCTGTTTATACCGTATTCCAATTGTTTTCTTCATTTGAACATGTAAGTGGCAACCCACACTTGTATCATACTAATTTTTCCTGTCCCTGTACTGTAAACCATCTTGTACCCTGACTGTATTTGCAACTATGTAAGCCGAACATATACTTGTACTCGTGCCCTGATACCTACAAATACAAATAATAAAACAAACAAACAAACTATACCTTTTAACGCTTCCGATTTAAATCTCAGGGCAACCTGTGATGCTCCTTCTCAATTTCAGTGATAGTGTCACCGGGGAGTGGTCAGACAATGTGTGGGGTTTTATGTCGACTTCCAGCACTCTTCCCATGAAAGAGCTGAAGATCTGGAACATATCAATACGGGAAGTCATATCATGCACTGAGGAGTAAAAGGTATATTCCCTCATCTGCGGGTGTGTCATGCACCATGCATCGCACAAGGCTAATGATTGTATATGGGACAGCATTCGGTGGGCAGCTCTGGGTTGGGGCCTGGGTGCTGCATTTTTTCTGTCTAGTGCAGGATTTAGAATCAGATTCATGTCCCTCCATAATATATATGATCCTTCCAATAATGTAAAAAAAACTTGGGGGAGTCAACATTGGGACCGTATGTGTTTGCAAGTACCAGTTCAGTACCTTCAAGGACGCAGTGAACCGTCACGCACCTCCCCTCAGGGTCAATGTGTACTTTTTCCCCCACAATCATGGACTGTGAGGAGTAAGACGTAAAATACCTATTCCTCCCCATGTAGGGGCAATACTACGTCATATTCCTTCTTTAGCATGGGTTTCCTGCAGGAACACATTTGCTCTATGCCTATGTACATAGGACATCACCTTTCGTGTTTTAGTGAAATTCCCCAGACCATGGATATTCCAACACATTATTCTCAGCTGTTGTACCATATCCTATGTGTCATCACATGATTTATCCTGTGTTTACTTAGAGTCTGGACTTCTGTGTAGCCTAGAAATATGCCGCCTCAGCACTTCAATTGCCAATATTTTAAATGTTTTCTCCCCCAACCCTCCTGAACTGCGCAACTGGCTCACAACTACACTTCAAGGCCTATTATAGCGCAAGGCCATATTTCCCCCACATCCACCCCCACTACCACCCCCCAACCTGCAGTGCACTGAACCCTCCTTCCCCTACCCCCAACTACTCCCAAGTTCCAACCGTGCCCAAGGGGTTGTATTTCCCTAAATGCAGACAAAGCAATGGGGCTCACTGTTGCTGCACGGCACTTTACATTTGACTAGGGATGTCACATCCTTTATTTATAGTGTAATTAGTGTAATGAGGCGGCGGTTACACATAATTTACTTAACAACTCGTATGATTACCTGAGATTGGCAAACGTGACACTGGGCCAAGGAATCCTTCAGTCGGGTATATTTCCCTCAGCAGGGTCAGCAACAGTGTTGTTTATAGGGATCTGAGCTTCAATGAACTTCACGGCTTCACTTGGGACTGTGAAAAAGCAGAGTTTACCCCAGAATTGGACCCTTATTCATGCTGGGAATATAGCGTATTGTATGTTGTGTTCCCAGAGCATTTTCTTTACACCAATAAACTGTCCGGGGCTCATGCTGCACCGAGAGTGAAAAATCTGGGAAAATGCGAATGGTTTGGGAACCTAATCTGAGTTCCTTCTTCTCTCAGGCCAAGCACAGCAGATGATCCCTGTCTCGGTAACTCAATATTTTCACTACGATGGGACTGGGGAAGTCACCCAGTTTGGGCCTGGGGGCTAAAGCGTAGTGGGCTCGTTCCACAGCAAATAAGGAGGAAATTTCCGGGTGACCCAGAAGATCCTTGAGCAGGTTCTCCATGGCTGATTCCATGCTTCCAGTCAGGGCGTCTTCTTGGACCCCAACTATCCGGATGTTATTCCTGCGTGAGCGCGACTCTACATCATCGCATTTGTTTTTCACAAATGTCATGTCTCTGGTGAGGGTAGCAACAGTGTCCTGGAGGGCATGTACATTGTCTTTAGTAGTGCCTATCCTTGTTTCTGCCTCAGTGATCTGGGCCCCTTTCTGTGCTAATTGAGTGTGCACGGACGCCACATTTTCTGTTATGTCATCGAGTTTTCATGCACAGCGGCAAATCCTTTCGCCATTTCTTCCATCATACTTGTCAGATCTGGGGAAGGTGAAAGCTCAGGGATCGGAAGGGCCGGGTCAGGTTGGGTCTGACTCGATTGTCATTGCTAGCCTCTGGGAGTGGATCTTGCGAATTTGTCCATAGCTCTGGATTTCTTTCCCCCACTGGCTCCTTTTGTCATGGTGAATTATGGGGATCCGGTTCTGGGGTTCAGTCAAGCGGTTTGGTTAGGGCCCGGGCCTGCGCTCCGGCTATGAGGCTGCCAGTCTCCCCTTGCATTATGGGGAGCTTCACCACTGTGAAGGATGTTCTGTGGCCCGCCTCAGAGGCCCCAGCGGTACAAAAGGGGCGAGACCGCAGTCTCTCTGTTATGGGGTTCTCACTTTACCCTTTGGTACTGGTATGTGCACAGGGGTTCCAGGTGGCTCTGGGGGCTATTCAGCATGATTTATTCCATGACTGCTGGGTCACTCCGAGCCATGCACTGTTCATCGTGCAGGCCTCCCCCTGGGCTTGTTGCTTGCTTGCGGTGCGGGCTAGCACTTCCCACCTCATATAGATTATTTAGGGTCTGGGTCTGCTTTCTGGCTATGATGCTGCCAGTCTCTCTATGGGGGAGCTCCACAAATGTGTAGGATATCCTATGGGCCGGCTCGGGGCTCCGTCTGTAAAAAGGGGGGCATGTTGTCTCCGTCAGTTATGTGGGTCCCACTGAACCCTGTTGATGCTGGTATGTGCACACGGGGCACAGAGGTTTCAGGGGGCCTTCCAGCGTTATTGTTGCCCTTACCGTTATGTCCTTCTGGGTTCTGCACTGTGTGATTGGGGTGGGGGTAATGCTCCTCACCTCCTACAGTCTTTGCATAGATAAGGCTTCTCGCAGGGATCCCCCGCTGCAGGCTGGGCTGTCGTCCTCGGTGCCAGCTCTGCAGCTTGTCGCCTCCCCCGCTTCAGGGCCGTGATGCCTGTACAGCGTGAGTGGGATGGGCGGGCTTGCCCTGCCAGCCGCCACCAAAGCGCAGGGCCCAAAAGGAACCAGGCAGCACACGGGGGCCCCTGGATGCCGGTTTGCTCTGTCTTGCCAGATGCAGCAGGCAGTCAGTGGGCGGTGTGAGGATCGCTCGATTTCTGAGGTGAGGGGAGGGGATCTCTCAGGGTTCCTCTGATCTCCTCTCACGGGTCGTGTGCTACAACCTGTCTTCATCACGGGATCTCTCTCGTTGCAGCCTGGGCAGCTAGAAGGCTGTAACATTGTCTTTGGGTGCACCAGTGTTGTGGGGGCACATTGCGCACCCCAGCAGAAAGGATACTGCCGGATAATGCTGCCTCTCTACTGGATATTCGCACTGGTCTGCGGAGCTCTTGGGCCTGGCAGTCATCTTCCTCGGCTGCTCAACAGCGCCCCCAATGCACCTCAGTCCTGATGGCAGCCTCACACCCTGCTGCCATCCCAATGCTGGCAGTACAGCTCTGCTAATGCACCATATTCCTGGCGGCAGCCTTGCATGCTGATGCCATTCCAATGTTGATATTACAGCTCTGCTAATGCACCCATTCCTGAGAGCAGCCTCACATCCTGCTGTTCCGAAACTGATAGCATTCTGTCCATGTCTGACCTTTGAATATCCAGGACTGTCAAAACGATATAAAGTTCTGTTCAGCAGCTAAAATATTAAGATGTTTTTAATACTGCATTTTTAAAAATGTGTTGTTACAATTCAGTGTGCAATCCACGTCTGCATGCCGGGGCTAGGCATGTGCAGCATGTGCTGCTGCACTTGGCCCCGCGCTCATAGGTCCCCGTGCAGAGGTTGCTGTTGACTCCCTCTCTTTGCAGGCTGCAGCGCAGGCTGTGTGCTCAGAGTACCTAAACTTGTTGCAGAGCACTCTGAGAACACATGCGGCACACGGTGCAGCACTCCTGATGACGGAAGCTGTTTTACCTTCAGGTTTGGCTCCCTTTTGTTTCTTCTGTTGAGGCAACTTGTCACCTGTCAACCTCCTGCTGCGACGCTGGCGAGACAAATGGCCCCCTCCCAGTGGTCCAATAGGCGCTAAGGGCCCCTTAAGCACTTCTGATCGCTTGCTCATCTTTCTTTTTCTTCCTGACAGATTTTAACTATCAGCTTTGATTGTTGGATACCAAGGCTTGAGCCTCATTACTCCATCTTCTCGGGTTGAGTATGAAGTCGTGGGTTGGGGTTCTTTATGGTCTGCATGGACTTGCAACAGTGGGACTGGTTTCACTGGGTCTTTGCCGTGATGGGCCGCGAGTTGCGGTCAAAAGAGTTTGCCGTGGTGGCAGTGAGTCTTCTGATCAGAGGGTTTGGGTTCTGATCCAGTGCTTGGTAGATGTTCTTGTACATCTTTGGTAGATGTTCGTCCAACATCTCGATGTCCAGTTCTCTTTGAAGGTATGCTATCCTTGTGAAGAGTGGAGCTCCAGATGCTATCCACAGGGCCTTGTTCTGGACTATCTGAAGACTCTTTCGGTGTTACTCATTGCAGGTCATCAATGCCGGGGAGGCATACGTCAGGGTAGGTC
Organism: Ambystoma mexicanum; assembly: GCF_040938575.1. NCBI lineage: Eukaryota > Metazoa > Chordata > Amphibia > Caudata > Ambystomatidae > Ambystoma > Ambystoma mexicanum. The sequence continues at coordinate 423,623,934 of NC_090934.1, read as the reverse complement.
TGATGATCGCCTTGTAGACATTGATCTTTGTCCACAGGGCCATGGACTTGGTCTTCAGGAGTGGGTACAGTGCTGCCATCTTCCCTGATGCCTACTGCTGAGTATTCACGATATGGCTTCTCCAATTGAGTTTGCTATCCAGGGTGATCGCTTTCTTAAAGTAGAGCTTTTAAAGTGGGTACGATTTACTTGTGATGGCCTATTTTAGAGACCATTGTTTTGGACAAGGCGTTATTAATGTGTTCAGAACTGTAAAGGGGCATTTTTATTTTGAAAGCACATGCAAAGCAGCAGTTAACTGCCTAAAACCTGTGCCTTCCTCCAGGACAATTAAACATATCCCCCAAAACCCTCCAACAGTGCAGGCCTGTCCCCCTCCCAAACCTTCAGGATGACACGTTGTTGACAATATGGGCAACCCAGGTAGGCTTTCATCTACCAATACTGTAATCCCCGACCCGGGGAAAACCAATAGAAGTTGCTAGAAGAGCCATTTAGATTATTGAAACTTGACAATAGGTGTTTTTTAAAAATATATATTACACGGTCCATGGACCCATTTCCCTGTTCTCTCCGCATCAATGAGATTTGTGAAGCCATCTTTGATGTCATGGGTGTTAGTCATTGCAGTGCAAAATGGTGGCAGGAGTTACGGTTGCTTAGTTTACCATAACTGGTGAATTTCTGGGGGTTTCGGGTTTTACCTGTAACCATAACATCCCTGTAACAATGTTTTTCCATCGAATTTCATAGGTTTTTGCTAGTGCAACTTAACCATAACGTCCCTGTAACAATGCTTTTGTTAGTGATACATACATATATATATATATATATATATATATATATATATATATATCATTTTTATTTATTTTTTTAACCATTTTTTCACTGCTGCCCACCCATGCATTGGTCATTATCTTGTGATGTCACTTTCCATGATGTCATCAAATGCCAATTAAGCGGCCCTGCACTTAATTTGCTGCACTTGGCCCCACAAATCCCAGGGCCTGCCCTGCACGTCTGTTATAAAAAAAAACGAAAGAAACGAACGGCTTTTCACGAAACAATTGTGAACGACTATATGCCCAAAACCAGGTTCGTTTTTTTCTATTGCCAAGAAGCCGCATTGGGCGTAATCGCGTGCTTCACAAATGACCTGGCAAATAATGCATGCATGCAGGCGGTGATTGAATGAAAGATGAGGAGCACCACGTGAGACTAGTTCGCAGCTCATGTCCCCTGTGAACCCGAGTCCTTGGTATTCTTTAGAGAAATGAATCCCCGAGGCCTCCGCCGCCGCAGGAGCGTTTTTACAAGTCCAGAAATGCAGCGGCAGCTCAGGAGATGCTCAGCGGAGCGCCTGCCCCGGGGATGCACATTCCAGCTGCCGCAGAGTGGCTGGCGAATCCTGGCTACTGCCAGCAGAGGGCAGCACAGATATACACATCAGATTATACACCTTCACCTCACTGGTTGCACGTGTTTTTTTAAACTAATAAGTAAACGCATACACACTAACAGTCAAGCGATTCTCGGCTACTCCGCTCTCAGCATTCCTTTCTGCAACGCCAGTTAATGCCTCTGAATTCTCGTTTGCTCTCTCTCCTTGTTGCTTTTACCCATAAACCAGGGTAGAGCCTGCACTTTGCAGTGCTGTTTCTGTAGGCTCTCTCCAATTATGTCATACGAGAGGGGGTGAATGGGGAGCGCGAGGGGGTGCATGGGGAGGACATGGGGTCCATGGGGGTGGCCTTGGGATGCATGGGGAGGACATGGGAGGCGAGGGGGTCATGTACTGAATGGTCGTTGTTGTGTCTTGTCATCCCTGCCATCAGGGACGTCATTTCACCAAAATGCCAGGGGTAGCGGAAGTGACATCACACGACCCTTGACCCCTGATGACATCACGGGAAGTGATGTAATTTGACCCCACCCCGAAGTGATATCGCGGGAAGCAATGGAACACGACCTTTCACCCGTTGACAAAACAGGAAGTGGCATCACATAGCATTGTACACTACGAAAAATATGGTTACGATATCACTATAATGTGATGTACATTTCATACCTGAATGCATCGCCATATGTATCGTTAATATCAGTGTGTATAGGCCCATATTACCAAATTACTGTGATTGCAAGCAGACATCCATGACCAAATGATAATGATGTGTTATTATATAGCACTTACGCTTAAGCGCTTTACATAGAAGAAATATACACCCAAAATCACCCAACCTGTGCTGGTACCCATTTACCGCCCTCAGAAGTATGAAAGGCTGAGTTGAGGCGTTTGAGAACAGACTAAATCAGTGACTTCACCCCCTGAAGTGTGCCTGAAATAAACCTTTAATGAGTCTAGCAATTATTGTATAGAATTCCAGAAAAATACATTTTTTGGCATTCCTATTCTTTCTTATTTAGGTTAGGTTCAGTGCTGAAAGTGTTGCCCTTATGTTCTTATTTTTCTTCTTTTTTTAAGGGGCCTAAACAAGAAAGCTAGCCACTGCTGAATAAAAGAGCCACAATGTGCTGGCCACAGCCAAAGAGCTTGCATTGCAAATAAAAAAACACAAAAAAAGACATTTTTTTTTTAGAGGTCGCAAGGGAGACCTCAGAGGTCGTACCTGCGACCTTTGGCGACCCCCAAATGACGTCCCTGCCTGCCATTTGTCCTGCATGAATGCTAGCTTGAGAGAATGCCTGGTGGAATGCTATGCCTGTGGAATGTTGTGGTGTGAGTGCCCCTGTAAGTTTCATGAATGTCAGTTGGAGTGAAGCAGCCTGTGAGAGAGGAGGAAGGTGGATGTCTCCTGTGTACCTTCCTACTTACTTACCCTTGGACTTACCTGATGTACATACCTTGTCACTGGAACTTAGTAAAGAAGTTTAATTCCCTTACCTGCAGCATCGGACTTTCCTTTCAACGCGCAACAGTCGTTTTCCTCATAACTAGTTACTTGCGTCATGGAATATCATTTCTTGTCAATATTCTTTCAGCGATTTTATTATTGGACCTATTATTGTTGACAATGGGCCTCATTACGCGTTTGGAGGTAGCCATGGTGCTACTTGCACCATGGCTGCCTCCAAAATTGTGTTCTGGTCTGTGAATGAGGAATTACCGGTTCATTCCAACCTTCGATGACCCAGTAATTCCTCATTCACTATACCATTCCCCATTCCCATTGAGCCAATGGGGATGGAGCTAATAAGGGGCCCGTTAGTCACGGGCCGGTTATTACCTCCTTGGTCCCCTCGCTGGACCCGGAAAGGACGTCTGGTTTTACCAGACGTGTGTTCCGGGTCCCGCAAAGGAACCTCGTAATAGGGCGGAATGGGTTTACCAGCACCGGCACCATTACCGGTGCCAGTAAACCCAGTCTGCAAGGGTCGTAATAAGGCCCAATGTATTTAAAAGAGATATTTTCACAGAAGTGTGTAATATATTGCACTTATTGACATTATAAAGAATCCTTCAAACATACTCAATATAAATACATATGCATCCATGCTGTTGCTGCTAGGATCACCCGCCATGTTGTGTTCCTTGCCTTTGCTATTTTTGTATTCATGTAAATTATGTTTGCATCTGTAATTTTGGTATACAGCGTTGCAGGATTTGTGCAGTGGCACAGGGCCGTGCGCTCCTGGAGGTCTTTCAGTCCTTTTACTTGGCCCGTGTCTACTGCACAATAGCAAAACAAAAGAGTTGATGGCTGGAAGGTTTAGAATAAATCTTGACCTCTGGCATTGCTCTGGGCAACCCTCCAGACCATCGTTCTTCGCCTGCCAAGCCATTACAAAAGGGGAAAAACCATATGCAAATCAGGCTTGGTCCCACCCCCAAAGGGGTAGTCCAGCCCGAACTGCTAGGTCACATCCCTTTTGCACGAGACCACAAGCATCCCCAGACATGTTTCAGCCTTGTTGGGCGTCATCAGTGAGGAGTAGCTTGGGTCTCTAGGCCCAGCAGGCAAGGGACCCACGTCTGGGCATACCCTTCCCACTCGGGGTGACAATAGCAAAACAAAAGAGTTGATGGCTGGAAGGTTTAGAATAAATCTTGACCTCTGGCATTGCTCTGGGCAACCCTCCAGACCATCGTTCTTCGCCTGCCAAGCCATTACAAAAGGGGAAAAACCATATGCAAATCAGGCTTGGTCCCACCCCCAAAGGGGTAGTCCAGCCCGAACTGCTAGGTCACATCCCTTTTGCACGAGACCACAAGCATCCCCAGACATGTTTCAGCCTTGTTGGGCGTCATCAGTGAGGAGTAGCTTGGGTCTCTAGGCCCAGCAGGCAAGGGACCCATGTCTGGGCATACCCTTCCCACTCGGGGTGACAATAGCAAAACAAAAGAGTTGATGGCTGGAAGGTTTAGAATGAATCTTGACCTCTGGCATTGCTCTGGGCAACCCTCCAGACCATCGTTCTTCGCCTGCCAAGCCATTACAAAAGGGGAAAAACCATATGCAAATCAGGCTTGGTCCCACCCCCAAAGGGGTAGTCCAGCCCGAACTGCTAGGTCACATCCCTTTTGCACGAGACCACAAGCATCCCCAGACATGTTTCAGCCTTGTTGGGCGTCATCAGTGAGGAGTAGCTTGGGTCTCTAGGCCCAGCAGGCAAGGGACCCACGTCTGGGCATACCCTTCCCACTCGGGGTGACAATAGCAAAACAAAAGAGTTGATGGCTGGAAGGTTTAGAATAAATCTTGACCTCTGGCATTGCTCTGGGCAACCCTCCAGACCATCGTTCTTCACCTGCCAAGCCATTACAAAAGGGGAAAAACCATATGCAAATCAGGCTTGGTCCCACTCCCAAAGGGGTAGTCCAGCCCGAACTGCTAGGTCACATCCCTTTTGCACGAGACCACAAGCATCCCCAGACATGTTTCAGCCTTGTTGGGCGTCATCAGTGAGGAGTAGCTTGGGTCTCTAGGCCCAGCAGGCAAGGGACCCACGTCTGGGCATACCCTTCCCACTCGGGGTGACAATAGCAAAACAAAAGAGTTGATGGCTGGAAGGTTTAGAATAAATCTTGACCTCTGGCATTGCTCTGGGCAACCCTCCAGACCATCGTTCTTCGCCTGCCAAGCCATTACAAAAGGGGAAAAACCATATGCAAATCAGGCTTGGTCCCACCCCCAAAGGGGTAGTCCAGCCCGAACTGCTAGGTCACATCCCTTTTGCACGAGACCACAAGCATCCCCAGACATGTTTCAGCCTTGTTGGGCGTCATCAGTGAGGAGTAGCTTGGGTCTCTAGGCCCAGCAGGCAAGGGACCCACGTCTGGGCATACCCTTCCCACTCGGGGTGACAATAGCAAAACAAAAGAGTTGATGGCTGGAAGGTTTAGAATAAATCTTGACCTCTGGCATTGCTCTGGGCAACCCTCCAGACCATCGTTCTTCGCCTGCCAAGCCATTACAAAAGGGGAAAAACCATATGCAAATCAGGCTTGGTCCCACCCCCAAAGGGGTAGTCCTTGCAGAAAGGAATGCTGAGAGCGGAGTAGCCGAGAATCGCTTGACTGTTAGTGTGTATGCGTTTACTTATTAGTTTAAAAAAACACGTGCAACCAGTGAGGTGAAGGTGTATAATCTGATGTGTATATCTGTGCTGCCCTCTGCTGGCAGTAGCCAGGATTCGCCAGCCACTCTGCGGCAGCTGGAATGTGCATCCCCGGGGCAGGCGCTCCGCTGAGCATCTCCTGAGCTGCCGCTGCATTTCTGGACTTGTAAAAACGCTCCTGCGGCGGCGGAGGCCTCGGGGATTCATTTCTCTAAAGAATACCAAGGACTCGGGTTCACAGGGGACATGAGCTGCGAACTAGTCTCACGTGGTGCTCCTCATCTTTCATTCAATCACCGCCTGCATGCATGCATTATTTGCCAGGTCATTTGTGAAGCACGCGATTACGCCCAATGCGGCTTCTTGGCAATAGAAAAAAACGAACCTGGTTTTGGGCATATAGTCGTTCACAATTGTTTCGTGAAAAGCCGTTCGTTTCTTTCGTTTTTTTTTATAACAGACGTGCAGGGCAGGCCCTGGGATTTGTGGGGCCAAGTGCAGCAAATTAAGTGCAGGGCCGCTTAATTGGCATTTGATGACATCATGGAAAGTGACATCACAAGATAATGACCAATGCATGGGTGGGCAGCAGTGAAAAAATGGTTAAAAAAATAAATAAAAATGATATATATATATATATATATATGTATGTATCACTAACAAAAGCATTGTTACAGGGACGTTATGGTTAAGTTGCACTAGCAAAAACCTATGAAATTCGATGGAAAAACATTGTTACAGGGATGTCCTTGGACTACCCCTTTGGGGGTGGGACCAAGCCTGATTTGCATATGGTTTTTCCCCTTTTGTAATGGCTTGGCAGGCGAAGAACGATGGTCTGGAGGGTTGCCCAGAGCAATGCCAGAGGTCAAGATTTATTCTAAACCTTCCAGCCATCAACTCTTTTGTTTTGCTATTGTCACCCCGAGTGGGAAGGGTATGCCCAGACGTGGGTCCCTTGCCTGCTGGGCCTAGAGACCCAAGCTACTCCTCACTGATGACGCCCAACAAGGCTGAAACATGTCTGGGGATGCTTGTGGTCTCGTGCAAAAGGGATGTGACCTAGCAGTTCGGGCTGGACTACCCCTTTGGGGGTGGGACCAAGCCTGATTTGCATATGGTTTTTCCCCTTTTGTAATGGCTTGGCAGGCGAAGAACGATGGTCTGGAGGGTTGCCCAGAGCAATGCCGGAGGTCAAGATTTATTCTAAACCTTCCAGCCATCAACTCTTTTGTTTTGCTATTGTCACCCCGAGTGGGAAGGGTATGCCCAGACGTGGGTCCCTTGCCTGCTGGGCCTAGAGACCCAAGCTACTCCTCACTGATGACGCCCAACAAGGCTGAAACATGTCTGGGGATGCTTGTGGTCTCGTGCAAAAGGGATGTGACCTAGCAGTTCGGGCTGGACTACCCCTTTGGGGGTGGGACCAAGCCTGATTTGCATATGGTTTTTCCCCTTTTGTAATGGCTTGGCAGGCGAAGAACGATGGTCTGGAGGGTTGCCCAGAGCAATGCCAGAGGTCAAGATTTATTCTAAACCTTCCAGCCATCAACTCTTTTGTTTTGCTATTGTCACCCCGAGTGGGAAGGGTATGCCCAGACGTGGGTCCCTTGCCTGCTGGGCCTAGAGACCCAAGCTACTCCTCACTGATGACGCCCAACAAGGCTGAAACATGTCTGGGGATGCTTGTGGTCTCGTGCAAAAGGGATGTGACCTAGCAGTTCGGGCTGGACTACCCCTTTGGGGGTGGGACCAAGCCTGATTTGCATATGGTTTTTCCCCTTTTGTAATGGCTTGGCAGGCGAAGAACGATGGTCTGGAGGGTTGCCCAGAGCAATGCCAGAGGTCAAGATTTATTCTAAACCTTCCAGCCATCAACTCTTTTGTTTTGCTATTGTCACCCCGAGTGGGAAGGGTATGCCCAGACGTGGGTCCCTTGCCTGCTGGGCCTAGAGACCCAAGCTACTCCTCACTGATGACGCCCAACAAGGCTGAAACATGTCTGGGGATGCTTGTGATCTCGTGCAAAAGGGATGTGACCTAGCAGTTCGGGCTGGACTACCCCTTTGGGGGTGGGACCAAGCCTGATTTGCATATGGTTTTTCCCCTTTTGTAATGGCTTGGCAGGCGAAGAACAATGGTCTGGAGGGTTGCCCAGAGCAATGCCAGAGGTCAAGATTTATTCTAAACCTTCCAGCCATCAACTCTTTTGTTTTGCTATTGTCACCCCGAGTGGGAAGGGTATGCCCAGACGTGGGTCCCTTGCCTGCTGGGCCTAGAGACCCAAGCTACTCCTCACTGATGACGCCCAACAAGGCTGAAACATGTCTGGGGATGCTTGTGGTCTCGTGCAAAAGGGATGTGACCTAGCAGTTCGGGCTGGATTACCCCTTTGGGGGTGGGACCAAGCCTGATTTGCATATGGTTTTTCCCCTTTTGTAATGGCTTGGCAGGCGAAGAACGATGGTCTGGAGGGTTGCCCAGAGCAATGCCAGAGGTCAAGATTTATTCTAAACCTTCCAGCCATCAACTCTTTTGTTTTGCTATTGTCACCCCGAGTGGGAAGGGTATGCCCAGACGTGGGTCCCTTGCCTGCTGGGCCTAGAGACCCAAGCTACTCCTCACTGATGACGCCCAACAAGGCTGAAACATGTCTGGGGATGCTTGTGGTCTCGTGCAAAAGGGATGTGACCTAGCAGTTCGGGCTGGACTACCCCTTTGGGGGTGGGACCAAGCCTGATTTGCATATGGTTTTTCCCCTTTTGTAATGGCTTGGCAGGCGAAGAACGATGGTCTGGAGGGTTGCCCAGAGCAATGCCAGAGGTCAAGATTTATTCTAAACCTTCCAGCCATCAACTCTTTTGTTTTGCCCGTGTCTACTGCACCCCACCACCAGAGACATTTTGAGAGGGTGCTGTGGTGCAAAAGGTTCTAGGCACCGCTCACCAAGCACCTTGATCACGTCAACACTTTCCTGGCAAATAAATCATCTTTTAATGCGCCAATAATGATTTGATCTGAGGATTTATATCGCCCACCGAGCAGAGCAATTTGCCATCTTGTCGCTGGTGGCAATGTAATCCATGTCTGAGACAGAGGCAGGGACGTCATTTTACCAAAATGCCAGGGGTCGCGGAAGTTACATCACCTGGCCCTTGACCTCTGATGACATCACAGGAAGTGATGTCACTTGACCCCACCCCAAAGTGATAATGTGGGAAGCAATGGAACACAACATTCCACCCCTTGACAAAACAGGAAGTGGCATCACATAGCATTGTTCCTACTTGCACTATGAAAAATATGGTTACGATATCACTATAATGTGATATATATTTCATACAAGAATGGATCACCATATGTATTATTAAGATCAGTGTGTATAGGCTCAGATGACCAAATTACTGTGAATGCAAGCAGACTTCCATGGCCAAATGATAATGATGTGTTATTATATAGCACTTACGCTTAAGCGCTTTACGTAGAAAAATATACATACAATATCACCTAACCTGTGTTGGTACTCATTTATCGATCTCAGAAGGATGAAAGGCTGAGTTGAGGTGTTTAGGAATAGACTAAATCAGTGATTCACCCCCATATGGTGTGCCTGAAATAAACCTTTAATGAGTCTAGTAATTATTACATAGAATTCCAGAAAGACACATTATTTTGTATTCCTATTTAGGGTCAGTGCTGAAAGTGTTAGAATTGTGGAACCCCTGTTCTTTTTATTTTTAAGAGGCCTGAACAAGAAAATCAGCCAGTCCAGAAGCAAAGAGCCACATGGTGCTGGCCACATCCCAGGAGCTTGCATTAAAAATAAATAAATAAAAAGACACTTCTTTTCTTTACTTTTTTTAAGGGGTAGCAATGGAGACCACAGGGGTAGCAAGGGAGACCTCAGGGGTCGCATTTGCGACCCCTGGTGACCCCTAAATGACGTCCCTGGACAGAGGTCGACAAAACCGTAAAAGATATACTCTGACAAACCTGCAACCAATGAAAGGATCGCCGAAAGTCTGAAATGCTAGTGGATTCTGGGAGTTTGAAGATTAAGCGGACAGCTGCATCGTGCAAAGTTTATCCACTGGTAGGCCCATGGCAGTTTCTAGCCAACTTGGCGCTCAGGGTGAAACACCAGAATGCGCCCCTCGAAAGGCGCATGCCACTCCCAAACTACACCTCTGTGTCGTGCGACAAAATCTCTCCTCAATATAAATAAATAATTGCTAAATAAATGAAGCTGGTTTCATTACATTGTAAAGCAAGTACTTTAAAGAAGAATTCTGATGTGAAAACACAGCGTAGAAGCTGCGAAGTAAATGTTTTTTCTGTCATCTGCTCTTAGGGAAGGCCATGCATGAATGCAGTTTTAAACTGTCCGCACTGGCACACTGGGGTGTGACTAGCCTGCAGGGGTCTGAGGGCACACTGGCCCTGTGTTACAGGTGTTCTATTCGTACCACCTAACTTGTATTTCGCAAGGGGCAATACTAGACTAAACATATTAATTATTTTCTGATGGAAGGTTGTCATTCCAAGATGAATAGTCTGGTACACTCTTATTGTACTCTTTCAAAATACTTCTGTGAGAGTGGGAGAGTGAGGGGTCATGTATGCTTTGCATTAAATCACAATGCCTTTCAGGACTATAACAGTGATCAGAGATCTCTATATTGGATAAATAAGTCTGTGGTAAAATGATTGTATGTGTGAATCTCTAACTTCATAACAGAGGCATGGCTTGGTGCTCACATCACTGTTCACAACACTCACCCTAACATTAAAATGTTTGTAACCATGAACCATACATACTCATTTGGACAGTTTAAGTTTTTGGATGTGAGTATAAAATATCTGCAACATTAGCCACTCAAGTGAGGTACAAGGGATCTTTTGCTTCTTGTTTTGGAGAATTTTAGATGAAGGGCTGGGTCTCAGTGTGAGCATGCCTAACTCCCAATACAGAAGCATCTTTTGGGAATTATATCTATAGACCTGACAGCATACCGTAGAAGAAAGACCCAATAAACAATGCACAGAAAGGCAACACAGAAAGGATTGTACCTCTTACAAACTTTAGCCTGACCAGTCATACACTGATGAAGAGTTTTAAACAAAACCATCTTCTAATGTATGGTAAAGGGTCCACAGTTCCTTAGCCACTACCTCCTCACTATTACCCAGGCTTCAGGTGTTATTTCGGCAATAAAGAGCAGGCCCATCTTTTATCAAACAGAGCTGGCATTAGCATCTCATATTGGTGCTGGCATGCAGCTAGTGAAAATCATGGTATGGCTGTGTAGAAAGGGCGTTTGGCCTAGTGGATGTACACAATTGAGGCAACTTTGAAGCCCCCTGCACTTGCACATTCCGAACACTCACAAGGCATAGTAGGTTTGTCTGTACCTCTCTTTATTCTCATTATTTGTGTAGTATTAGTGCAATTATTTATCCTTACTGTATTGCCTTCCCCAGTCCCCACCCTGTTTGCCATGTAGGCACTTTGAAACAGTTTTGCTAATTGTATAAGCGCCTAATAAGTGAAAAATAAAATAACAATAAATAAAAATAACTTTTTTGATTGCTTTATGTGTTTAGTTTAAGTGTGGGCACAGTATGGCATGCTCGTTAGAGCCATATACACAAAACGTTCCAGTATGCTATTGTATGGACATTGGACACATCAGACAAAAACAGGAATTTGCGCTGTTACATACGGCAGTGCGACATAGATGCCAGTAACCAACAGGGTGGTGGCTTGTGCAGCACACAAAACTGCTGCACACATATCACTGCATTGATTTGTCATGGACTACTGTCTGCAGGATGACACACAATTAACTCTACTTTCCTTATCAGGGTGCCAAGTCATATTGGGGTGCCATCTGGTGTGCACTAGGCAGTGGTTGTCTTGTTTAGAAAATTAAAAGACCTTTGATGCTGAGCGGATGCATTTAGTCCATGTCCCAAAGTAGCCACTAGAATACTTAAGCAAGACAATGACACTTACCCTTCATAGGGATGCGCCGTATGTAACTAAAAAGTAATATACAAAAATATAAACGTTTTGGTGTGTCAAATAAAGAGACATGAAAATAAAGAAAATAGTTTACAACTGTTTCTCTGTGGCATTTTTATTCTCTTTGAAGAATGCATAGGTTTGGGCAGCTAACTGATACTTGTGCTGGCCTGGTGAATAAAAAGGCCCCATGTTCAGTTCTTAACACTGGAATGTTAAGCACATACTGTGTAAAAACAATGGCTTGTTGAATGAGCCATCACTTATAAATTGCCCCACTTGAAAGGTTGTCAACACAACAATGAGCTGCACAGGGTGTGTGACTCCAGAGCATCTCACACACTGTGTTTGGAATATGCATTCTTTTGTTTGCATATTCCGAACGCATCTCAGTCATCTACAAGTAAACATAGAGCAGCCAGCCAAACAGAGTCAGCTTTCTCGGTGTGCCCCTTACTGCCCCCCCCTGAACTTTTTAGCTCTGCGCCGGGCCAAGTAACGGGGCTGGGTAGGCTGACAAATAGTGCATTGGCATAATCAAGCTTTACATTAACTAAGATGCCAACTAACTCAGCATGATCATTGCTGAGAATCAAGGGCAAGACCCGCTATTGTAAATGCATCCTGTAAAACAAAGATTTTATTACTGCACTCGTTTGTGCCTTAATGTGGAGATCAGCTTGCCAGGTGCATCCAAGGAGTATGAGATAGTCAAGCCAAATAGAACCTGAGGTAGGGTAATGCCCCCTGGGCTATAGTTAGAACATAGCCATGGGGCATTACCAACTGGTAACTGGTAATGCGCCCCCTGTGAGTGTTCTATTGCTATTAGTACCCCGGCACATCATACCGGGTTACTAATAGCAATGTTTCTCAAGCCAAGACACAGCAGTGCAATAGTTTATCAATTCGAGAAATAAAAGCACAAAAAATGTCTGCCAGGGATCGGGGAGGACAGACAACATGTAGTCCCTTCTCTATTTCTGTGGCGGCTTGATGGGAGAAAGAAAAGGACGCAGCAAGCTTTCCTCATCAGGTAAGTCTTTGTCGCCCAGGTAAGGACCTGGCGACGGCCAATCAGATAATTTGTAACAATCTGATTAACCCTCGCCAGGTACTAAACTAAAATAGACCTGTGTGCCACCGGTATGCTAATGACAACTGAGCTGAAATGTGTCAAATTATGCCCAGAAGGGCTGACGAGAGACATTAAAAACAAGGGAGATAAAGGGAACCGCTGTTCGGGTATCAATTTGCTCTAGTCAAGTTAATGCATTTATTAGTGGGAGGCTGCAGGACAGATAATAATCAAAGTGGAATGGTCATTGCAGCGGCCACCAGTGTGGCAGGAGGGTAGTACTTTTGTAGTGAGAACTACTCACCTCAAAAGAGGCATCAAGGCACTGCCATATCAGAAGAACCATGGTGACATAGGGGACTGAGTGTTATCCTGAGCCACTGGAAGTTAGGACCTAGGACAGTATGGGGCAGATCTACTGGTTACCTTGCCCTGGTCCCTGGCACAGGGCGGTCATATTGCTTCATCACAAGCCATTCTGGGTGGCCTTATTAATCCAAAGAGCCAGTTATATGGTTCAAGGATGTTTATTAATAGCACTTTCAAAATGACTTTATGATACTCTCGACACTAGGTAGACTTGTCTGCTCAGATGTTCAAACTGGTCCCTCAAACTCCCATGGGCTCCCTACGCTCTAACCCAGGCTTCCCTAGCACCCAGTTGTAGTGCTGATCTTTTTTTAAATGACAGTTCTACAAGAACTTTTCACACAAAAACGTATAAAAACATCATCATTAAATTACTGTACATCAACAAACATTAATATACAAATGTAACAAAACCATGCATTCATTCCAAGATATTACATTATCAATCAAGTATAAAAGTAGCTAAAACCTAAAACATTACTAAAATACCAGTGTAATTAATTGTTTAAGTACACTTTTCAACACACAAAAGTTAATGAGTGAAGACTAGCCATACCTTTACCAAAGCCAACGCTCTCGATAGATTGCATCCAGACAAGCAGTTCAGCCAAAACATCTCTTCACGAATATTATCTATTTCATCTATACTATGACCATAATACCTCACTTAGTGGCCTACCACAGCTCTACATAAGTTCATCAGATGCCTCAATGATTCCGTTGACTCTAGATATTTACATAGACAACATCTTGGTTCTTCTTTAGTTACTTTCAACCACAAGCCCTTAACCTTCATAACCGGTAGTTTATTTAACCACAGCAACATAAAGAGCCTTCAAAATGTGGGGCTAGGAAACTGATATAAATATTTCTTCAGCAACCTATAAGTAAAATAAAGTTTGGAATAAGTAGCTAATGTGGAACATCTTCCAGTATAATCACGACTGAAAGACCTGTCCCATTCCAGAGCCTTTTCTTTTAAATGCACTAAGTATAGCAGCCCGACCATCAGACCAATCGGGAAGTCATGCAACGTACCCAAAGAAGTCCAAACATTTCTTCTTAAATTCCTCCAATATACTACAGGTACCCCTCAATAGTTCTTCATTAATCAACAGAAGGATAGATCGTTTATCCGCAAACATGATTTTAATGTACAGATTACCCCTATTTATACCTAAAAGCGTAGTCAATGAACTTATACCAAGCTCTATTCTTATTACCTGAATTGGTGTAGCCTTGGAGAGTCCCAATATATGCCGCCAAATTTATCCTTCAAGTATATTAGCCCATTTTTCCAAGTCTGAATATGAACACACCAGTGCATGAATTAAACTAGACACCAGTTTTTGGCGATAGAGAGTAATAATACCAGATACATTATAGCCTGCATCAGAGCTAATAAAACTCTTTATCGAAATCATGGTAGCCATTACCCTGGAATGACGTTTCTCAAAAACCAATGTTTCTCTGGGACAAGACTCAACCTCATATCCAAGGTATCGGTAAACATTATGCATTATGCCCTCAGATGTCATAATACCCACTTTATCTCTCAGGACCCTGCCCACTCGCATACATTTAGACTTTTCCACATTCATAACTAGGGTTATAGGTGATAGAATCTAAAACAAAAGCATTGAATTCCTTTTTTTCAACACCAAAAGGACCGAAAAAAAGGGTCGATTTTTTTTTGTTTTTTTTATGGGGGGTTCCCCCAACCCCCCGTTTTCTTTTTAAAGAAAACGTTTTTATGCATACGAAACTAAAAAATATATAAATAATTATAAAAAGCATTCAACCCTTTTTGGTTTCGAAAAAAAGGGCATTCAATCCTTTTTTCTCAATCCTTTGGCTGGACACCCATAACTAGATTGTTTTCCTTTGCATGTACTGTATTGGCAGTCACACTCCTGCAGATTCCAACATATGTTGTATAAAATATTGCAAGGCCATCTGCATACCTGAGATATAATATTTTAGAAGTGCCCAACCTCTGAGGGAATTTGTTGACATTCTGTAAACACTCACCAAGATCTGCCATGAATAAATTAAATAGAGCACGGGCCAGAACACACCCCTGTTTTACACCCTTACTTATCTTAATGGAAGCCGATAAGTCACCTACACTGTTTAATTTGATTCTTGCTACATTCTGTTCATGCAAGATCTGACAGGCATGAAGTACTTCTAATGGCATTCCCAGTTTGCGTAACTTTTCCCATCATTTTACACGATTGATGGTATGAAAAGCAGATGCAAAGTCCACAAACAATATGTATAACGGAACTGCCTGCCTTTTCTTTGCTTGATGAACCAGAGAGTTGACAACAAAAATGTTGTAGTTGCAAGATAAACCCTGTCTGGTATTGGCTCAGTATATAATTTACCGCTATCCAGTACACAATATTTAGCAATATACATTTAGAAAAAACTTTGCTTGCACCGTCCAATAATGATGCATTGTATAATTCGCAGGATCTTCTTTTAAACCACGCCTACATACAGGGATAAAGTGGGAAGTTCTCCATAAAGCAGGAATAATTTGAAAAAACAGCATGTATAATATATCCCCCCAGAGCTCCGGTTTAGCCATCATTACCGCATTACATACCCCATCAGGCCCTGGGGCTCTTGATCTCTTTAAATCCTTAATGAAGGTTATAAAATACCCCTCTCAAACCCAAGGGTATTTATTGAAAAAGGATATATATTAGGGGTTTCAAGAGCATCACATTTCCCCCCAAATCTACCTCCCAATGTTTTGAGGCTATTGGATTTACCAAGAGTTCCCCTTGTTCCTTTCCTTTAGAATTAAAAATATGGCACATTTGTTTTGTATCCCCCTTTATTATTGTTTCATATAGGGTTCTCCACGTGGCAGTCTTGGAAGACAATTTACACCATCTGCACCAATTATGATCTATTTTTGATCTTACATATACCAGTTTTCATGCTATCGCAATCAGTGGCATACAGACGTTCGTACCTAATTGCTTGTCTCATATCACTTTTCTTAGCTTTATAGTTTTGTCATAGTGCTGAGAATGAGCTTTACCCACTTTCGTCCCCAGACCAAAAGATCTTGTTAGATAATGAGACGTAATTGTACTGGTCCATTTTATAATTTCATTAGGATTGGTAAAGGTCTTACATACCTTATCCAGCTGTCCCATATAGGCAGCAATAACCTCTACATTTGTATCAGACCAGCCAATCCCATTACGCCCATTGTTGCCTTTAATTAGGCCAACTCTATCTTGGGCAACATTCTGACCTTTTTCCAAAGCTAAGCACTAATCATAGAGATTGGTCACCCCTACTGCCTAGTCTATCCCCTCTACAAAGGGATGGCCTAAAGGGCAAGGTCCTTATCTATCTCACGTCTCCTGGGGCTTCATAGGTTAAGAGTGCCCTATGATAAGAAACCCACAAGAAAGGCTTCAGTAATGTTCTTAATGCTGCTTGCCAAACACCCCCTCTCTCTCTCTCTCTTATTCTCTCTTATTCTCTCTCTCTCTTTCTCTCTCTCTCTCTCTCTCTCTCTCTCTCTCTCTCTCTCTCTTTCTCTCTCTCTCTAGCTCTCTCATTCACCCTCTCTGGTCTTGCCTCCCTGCTCCTCTCTCTTCTCCTACTCCCTCTCCTGTTTTTTCTCTCCCCATCTCCTTCTTGTCTATCCCTGCCTACTCCCTCCTGTCTTCTCACTAACTCTCCTCCTCACCCTTCCATTTCTCTCTTCTTCTCTCTCTCTTACCACCTCTCTCCCCTTCTGTCTTTGTGCTCTTTCTCACACTCTGCTATGTCTACCAGTTCCCTCCCCATTGACTACTTCCTCCTAGCTCCAACCTTCCCTTCTGCAACTCCTTCCTCTCTCTCACCTCTCTCTCTCTCTCTCTCCCTCCCTCCCTCTCTGTCTCTCTCTCTCCCTCTCTCTCTCTTCTTCTCTCTATATCTCTCTATCTCTGTCTGTCTCTACCACTTCCCATCCTAAACTGCCTCCTTCCGCCACCTATACTCACACTCACATAACCCTCACCATCACATCTACACTCTTACCAAAAGGTACAACTCTCTTTCACAAATAATACCTCACCGACATCCATCCAGCACCTCCACATACTCTTCAGCACTTGCTCCACCATCCATTCCTTGCTTGGTCTCTCGGTCTGCCTAAACCTTCACTTAACCAGACCCACATCTTCAATACGGAAAAGCAAGTCTTTTCTTTTAAGAAAAACCCTTTCTGTACAACCAATAAATTTACTGCATACAATGCTACTGTTGCCAGTTCACCCGGCACACCAAAGGACCTGCAACGAAGACTATGATTCTGAAGATACAGTGTTTCAAGACCAATACATCCTAAACGGAGGGTAACTCCAATGGAAAGAAATGTTACAACTTCATTGTTTTTGGGCATGAGCATATCTCACAGGGGAAACAATACATTAATTTTCCTATTTTCCAAATGTTACAAGTAATTTAGATATGTTAGAAAGCTTACTCAGAGTATTTCCAGTTTGTAATTCACAAACTGGACATGCCACAGCCCTCAACTCAGTGCAGGTAAGCCCAGAGAGGGTCTGAGGAGGAAATCTAAAATTCCAGATTGCGGACTGGCCAGATATAGCCTTGTAAACTAAACCGAGTGTGAGTGCACACCATACATTCAAAAAATGATGACAGAACAACAGTTAGCATGAGTTAGAGTTAATCTTGGGTGCACAGGAAGTAGCACAACTTTGACACGAGGTTGGAAAAACAGAGAAACAAAAACGAGTATCCAAGGAGATTGTATACTGCCGCCCCCTGCACACCTTCGTGCTGAAAAAATCAGCCAATATAATTAGAAATGCTATAAATTAAATAGAATTCCAATTTAGAATATCTTAATTGTAAGTTTCATGGGAAAAAAAACATAGAATGATTCAGTCCACAGAAGTCCAGTATTTGGTAAAAGTCTTTATATTCAGTGCCGTCTGCAATCAAATATACATGGCATAGTGGACATGCATCCACAAGAGTAAAAACGTTCCTAAATGATGATCGCAATAATGGTGTGGAGTTCGTATGAGCATCAACTGAAAACAAATGCAGGATAAAAGTGTGGGTCTTGCACTATATGTTGTCAAAGTGTGGGCTATTAGTGACTTTGCACAGATTGCACTTAATGAGCAAAGGATTATAAATGCTATTTTCAGGGTTTCCTCTGAAAGTGCAGAGGAATTTTTATACTATGAGTCTAATCTTTCTCCGATTTTCTTTAAACTTTCGTTTTGTACCAGCAGGTTTATGGGCTTCGATATGGAGCAATGATCACAGTGTTTTGAAAAAGTTGATTTTAAAGGACATTCTGAGTTCAGAAAATGCACTTTGACAGATATTGGTCTGGCTCATTTGTTTTGAGAGCATGATTTAATCTCTAAAAGTTCTTAGTGTGTGTTGAGTCAAGCCATATTCTCAAATAAACATCATATTTTTGTGTGCTCAGAGGATCTAACTCTAATTGTCAATGTTTATCTTTCGCACCAATATAGTACTGAAGCGACAATGGAGAATTATGTTTCTAACAGTTATGCAAAAAAAATGTTTTACTAAATTCTAGTTCGACCAGCTTCCCTTTGCCGCTAATATATAGGCTTGGAATAAGTTGAAAACTAATGTTTGTATATGTGATGATATATCTATAGAAACACATCTTCTTTATATATAAAACGCTTAGGTATGTTTCCATACTCAGCTGATACAATTCATCAGTGCTAGGTTGCCCTCTGCTGTTCAAATGGCAAAGTGCACCAGCTATCATTTTAACAAACAGAAAGCAGGGTTCTACGCGGTCACCTTCACCTTCCACTATCTCAAACATTCGGAATAATCTCAAGTTACTTCTTTCCACCCCACTCCTCTTCACAAAGGGCACAACGGTTCCAGTATCACTGAACAGTTAATTACCGGATCAATATTGCAGTCTCTAAAGAGTGAAACGCTGTAGGACGAATGCCTACTTACAAGCTAAAACTGAGAGTGGGTGCTGTAATTATGCTACTATGCAATTTTATGTCATCACAGGGACTCTGCAATGGAACACATTTGACAATTACGCATCTACATCATAGAGGCCTGTGCAATCTGTGGAACTTAGATACTGTTCTTATACTGCGGATACGTCTCATTCCATCTGATACAAATATGCCTTTCAAATTCAAAAGAAGACAGTTACCAGTGTGTTTAGCCTTTTCAATTACCATTAATAAGTCACAGGGACCTTTGCCCCCTTCCTGGAAGCGATCAGTGGTAATTTATGATATTAAAGAAGGGGGTTAGATGTGACCCTATGATTTGCCGAGCAATATTGACCTTTAAAATCTTCTAGAACAGTATATGTTACACCAGGAATGGCTAGTATGCACATATTAGTCTTCTGTAACCAATATGAATGACCACAAACACGATTTTTGATACACCTTTAAATTATTTTATTTTAGATATTGTGGGGTTGTATATTTTTACATTATGCAAGTGCAAGTTGTTTGAGTCTGTATAGCATTGGAAAGTTCTTTCATTAGTATGATGTATACTAGGAGAATGAAGTCTATTTTGGTATAGTTGTATATGTTTAAGGTTCATTTTCAAAATAGCAGTCAGTGATATCCAATTCTCGGTGAGCTCCTTGTTTATTTTCTGATTATTGTATACACAAGTTAGTTGTCATGCAAAAGACTATTTATCTCTTTTGTTGCGGCTGCTACACAACAACAAATTGAAACTAGTATAGGTTAGGGAGAAATGTTTTTTTGCGCCAACTTTAATTGTTGCAGTTCCCTGGTTTGTTAGATTTCAACTTGAAAACAGGTAATATTTCAATTTAAGGTTTATGCTATATATTTATTGATATTTTTATATATATCATGCTTTTCATTCAATTTGCCTCTCTACACGTGTTTCACAGTTCCTATTCAATTTAGAACGGATCTTCAGGAGAGGTTTAGTTTCAAACACACATTTCCAATTAAATAGAATCTGTAAACAAAGGAATGAAATCATTTTGCAATTAGCATTTGGGAAAATCATTTCTTGCATAGCAAAATCAAATTGATTCCGCTTGTCACACAAAGGAAAGACAAATAGATGTTTTAGATTAAATTAAACACTTACCCTTTGCAAAGTAAGGGTATCACTCCTTAACTCAGTGTGTTTGTGTTTAATTTGCCTATAATAGTCAGAAGATTTGAAAGAAAAGAACAAGAAAGAACAAGACAAAGCAGGGGTAAGAGGGAAGTGACGTTTCAAAATGGCTATGTTATTTAGGAGAAAACATGTGGGAATTCTAATCTTATCTGAAAGTATAAAAGTAAAGCAAAATGTAGATTCTGGCTCAAATGTTTGCCTTCTCTTAATCATAGTATTGGAGGCTCCGGGTCCGCCTGATGCTCCCTGTAAGGCGCATAATTAAAAAATGAGAAACAACGCATTTAATACGCGTCTAAACACGCGCGTGATGATGTTTCACGTCGCTGCACATTTGCGGCATAACGTGATGACGTCATTTCGCATGCACGATCGCTACCTCGCACTAGAAATTTTCTTTTTCTTCTTTTTCTGTGTGGAACAGGATCATTTGGCAAAAATATAGATAAAATGAAGAAGAGCATGGGCGAAATCTTTCTAAGAATAATCTTCATTGTTTATAAAAACTGGAAAATTCTTGGTTCCGCATAATTAGGAAAACATGTATGATTGATATATATTAGTGTAAAAAGGAGAAAAAGAAAAATAATAGATTCATGTAAGAGAAAGGAGAAAGAGAGAAAGAATAGCATTCATGCTGTTGCTAAATTAAATTTGAGGTTGATATCGAACACTTTTAAACACAAATGCTAATTGCAAAATGATTTAATTCCTTTGTTTACAGATTCTATTTTTTTTAAAAACCTTTTTTTTTGGTTTGCAAATCACAACTCAGCCATCAACATTCTCCTTTGCTAGTTGCATACAATACGAAGTTTTTTTGACTCTACCTGACATGGGTTTAGACAATATGAAATACAGTACATTCACACTTTTACAACGTTCACAGCTTACAACAAGGAAACAGGGGAGTGTGCTCTTGGGATGAAACTATTCTTCATCAGTGTTCCCTCCCTCGGATAGGGATCTCTCCAAGTATGTCCTAAATGGAGCCCATATGTCTTTAGGCCTATTCGTTACGGGTACCATTCCTCTGTAGGTTTTTTCACACTCGTTGACGTATGCTAAACCTTTAAAGAGGTGATCTGCACGGGGAGCATGTTTGCTTTTCCATGTCTGGAGGATACATTTCTTCGCAACTGCACATATTACATTAAACAGTCTACTGGTTTTCTCGGGTACCTTCCCAATATCCCCGAACAGGTTTTTTTGGTGGCTTAGCTGGGCCAGGATCTGAGTGATACCTTCTATTAATTCAGCTACCTCTCGCCAGAACCCCGCAATCTGGGGGCATGCCCAGTACATATGGAATGGGTCTGCTCTGGGGCAACCGCATTTCGGAAAGTTTGTTGATTCTGTGTTGTAGAATTTCGTGAGTTTAACTGGGGTGTAATGGAGCTTGTTTAATATCTTAAATTGTATTAATCTAAGGCCCGCATTTAGCAAGACCTTCTTAGACAGGAGACAATATCTTGACCATTTTCCCTCTTCTATGGTTATACCCATATCAGACTCCCATGTGGCCTTGATGTTATTCAATGATTTGGAATTTGATTGGATTATATTATATAGCTTCGATACCCCTGTGCCAGATTGCGAGTAAAGTGACTGGTAACATGCGTGCGTGGGAGGTTCATCTGGGTATGATGGCCATCGCTTTTGAAAAGCTGCCTTCATACGGTGATACTGAAAGGTGGCCAATTGGGAATTTCCAACCGTGGCCGCAAAGTCTTCTGGTGTGACGAATTTGCCATTTGGGAACATGCTTAGCATTTTAATTTCATATTCTGAATCCAGGTTTTGTGTATACTAATATCATATGAAGGTTGAATACCTGAGAAGTTCCACAACGGGGCATGTGAGTCGTAGGATGTATCTATTTGTAGTCTTTTACTAATCTTGGCCCAGGCCGTGATAGTAGACATTGCTGGGCCGCATCTACAGTCATCCCTATGGGTTTTTGAGAATATTGCAGAACGTAGGTCGGTAGGCCGGACCAAGCGGCGCTCTATGGGAACATGTGGTCTTCTTGCCAGTATTTGGTGAATTGTGCTTGTGCTACCAGGTAGTATAACTCGAAATCGGGTGCAGCGATGCCACCCATTTCATATGGTTCCACCAGTTTCTCCCACTTCATCCTATTGGCGCCTCCATTCCAAATGAAAGTTGACACCATAGATCTGAGGTTTTCAAAAAAGGGTTTGCCTGGCCATATGGGGACGTTACTGAAAACATACAGGACCTTAGGGAGTATTACCATTTTAAGTACCGCGACTCGGCCAATGAGTAAGATGGGGAGCCTAGTCCACATCTGCAACTTAGTATGGATCGTTTGTAATAGGGGTTCATAGTTATCGATGTATAGGGAAGTCTTTTCTCTGGAGACCAGGATCCCAAGATATCTGATATGGTCGGGGGACCACTTGAGACCATACGTCTGTGTGGGACAGGCAGTGGCAGGAGTTAGTGGGAATATCTCGGATTTAGTGGTATTTATTTTGTACCGTGAGTATATAGTGAATTCTTCCATAACAGCCAGCGTGGGAGCCAAATTGTTCTTGGGTTCTTGTAAGTACAATAAAGCCTTGTCTGTGTAAAGTGTAATCGATTGAAGGATACCGGCCATTTTAAGGCCCCCATGCTCTTGTTCTGCTCTGACTGCTGCCGCGGCTGGTTCTATCGTGAGAGCGAAGAGGATTGGAGAAAAGGGGCATCCCTGCCTAGTACCCCTATGTAGTTGGATAGGGTGTGATTCGTGAGGACCGCTGCCCTAGGAGAGGTGTAAAGCAGTCTAACACATTGTGTAAAGTATGGACCAAACCCAAATTTATGCAGGACCTCGAATAAACAGACCCACGAAACCGAGTCAAAAGCTTTCTCAGCATCTAGTGTTACAGCCACTGCCTGCAAATCTGGTTTGATTTGTGCCATGATGCCGAATAGTCTGTGTAGGTTTAAGGGCGTGGACCTTGTCGGGATAAAGCCACATTGATCGGGGTGTATGAGCATAGTCATTTTAGGGAGCAGTCTGGTTGCCAGCACTTTAGTGAAAATCTTGCCATCAGTATTAATTAGTGAAAGGGGCCTATATGAGGAGAGGTCATGTGGGGGATGCCTAGGTTTTAACAATACGGTGATGATTGCTTCAGCTGTTGTATCCGGTAGGGAGCCCGTACTCATGGGCTCCTCCCAAACATGTGTCAATATTGGAGAAATTATGGTGGAGTATAATTTTGGGCCTAATCTGTCTGGGCCCGGGGCTTTACCGGATGTTAAGGATTTAATTGCATCTGCAATTTCATCGCTAGTTATCTGCTGTTCCAGGGACCAGCTGTCTTCTGACGAGAGCTCAGGAAGTGTGATCCTAATTAGGTAGTCTTTCAGGTCGTTTCAGGTGCATGGGTCCTGGTTCGCATACAAATTATTATAGAATTTAGCGAATTCGGAATTAATGTCCTCGTCCCCGTTTACAACCTCCCCATTTTCCGCTATAATACTTGCGATGGGTGTATGGCTAAATTCTGACTTAAGTAGGCGCGCCAATAGGTGGCCCGCCTTGTTATTTTCCCCGTACCTACGTGCTCTCGCTGGAAAAACCATGTATTGTTGCTCTCGTGATGCGAGATTGTTAAATCTTTGAAGAGCTGCATTAATCTCAGAGTTTGTTTGTTATGTGTTTCACTGTAGTCGTTTTCTAGCGTTCTCAAGTGTGATTCAATTGCCGTTAGCTCAGATCTGACGGTCTTGAGCAGACCAGTTGTTTTAGACATAATATTACCTCTTAACCAAACCTTGAACGTTTCCCAGATGGTTGACCATTTCTCAACAGATCCTTTGTTTAGTTTGGAGAATTCTACAATCTCGATGTGCAAAGATTCTACTACATTCATGTCTTTAAGGATATTGAGGGGCATTCTCCAACGTCAAAATGGTGGTCTTATACTCGAAATCCCCACATCGAGTGTGACTGGGGAATGGTATGATAACGCGCAGGGGAGTATGTCGCAGTGCTGTACTGAGCCAAACAGGTGGGATGAAATAAACCAGTAATCAATCCTCGATTCTGTGTCGTGGACTGAGGAGTAGAACGTGTATTGTCTATCCTTGGGGTGTGTCCCTCTCCATGTATCCATCAGACCTAATTCCTTGAGGGCTTGACCTAAGACTGTGGCCGATCTAGTGAGTTTCCTCTGCTTTTCGGAGGATCTATCCATGGCGAGATCCAAAATGGTGTTGAAGTCGCCTCCCCAAAATATGGATGCTCCTTCTGTCGGGCGATTTTGGTGAGTACATCTATGTAGAATTGGGGGTCATCAATATTTGGCCCATAAGTGTTGATTAGGATTAACTTTTCTTCTGAGATGGTGCCCCAGACTATCACGTACCTACCATGAGGGTCAATTTTGCTATTCTCGGTCACAAAGCCTGAAGATGGATGTATCAATGTGAGGACCCCCCCCCCCTAGTGTGGGATGAGTATACGGTGTAGTGTTTGTTGTTCCTCCATTGTCGTAGCATGTTGTCATTGAGTTTTTGCAGTGCATGGGTTTCTTGAAGCATAGCAATATGAGGGTGATATCTGTCAATATACGCTCCTACTTTGCTGGCCTTTGCTCTATTGTTCAGCCCCCGGACGTTGCAAGTCAACAGTTTGAGTGTCAACCCTGCATGTGGATTTAACTTTGGTGTCATTTAAAAGCGATTGAATGGTGTGTAAATGAGGGAGTCATTCGCTGGAGATGGTTGGCCTGTGATAACGTGATTGCATTTTTAAACCTATTGGTGTTCGTGAACCTTGACTCGTAGTGCCCAACAGGTGCTCTAACAAAAAGATCTAACTTTCTCAACCAACTATGAGGACCCCTATATGCCTGTCCCACCCCCTCCCACACCATCAGCCCCAACATGATGATGCACCGCTGTTACAAACTTGTGGTACTTCCCGAAGGGGGCGAGTGCTGCAGAACAGCACCTGCGGCCAAGTGCACATCATCCGGCAGAAACAAAATATGAGAGCTGCCCCCTCAGACTGCCGCATTCAAATCATAACCAGTGTAAAGGATATCATGTGTCTGCTATCAGTCATTGGAGTTCCCGGGTTCTTCCACCAGTGGTTGTAGGTTATTTCGCTCATGTTCGTTTCCCCCTAGAGGGAGGGGAATCGAAGCTTCTACATACGCCATAGCTTCGGCAGGAGTTTCAAAGAAGTGTGCCCGACCGGTGTGCTGTATTCAGAGTTTTGCAGGGAACAGTAGGGCATATGGTACTTTCCGAAGCCTAAGTTGACGTTTGATAGTTTCGTAGAACCGTCTCTGATTCTGGACTCCCGCGGAAAAATCAGGATAAATGTGGATGTTGTCGTTGCCATGTCTTAAGGGACCCAACTCTCTTGCCAGTCTCAGCGCCGTCTCCCTGTCCCTGTAATTGAGTAGCTTTGCGATGACTGTGCGAGGCGGGGCGCCAGGCTTGGGAGCCGGGGCAAGTGTACGATGCGCCCTTTCGACCAAGAACTGTGGGGAAAAGGAGTCCTCACCAAGCAGAGATTTCAGAAGGTCTTCAATACGGGTTTCCATCGGCCCCTTACAGAAGGACTCCGATAGCCCCACAATATGTATATTGCTACGGCGTGATCTTAATTCCAAGTGTTCACATTTTCCTCACAGCCTTGTCATCTCACCTTTCAGGAGTGTTATGTCGTGGGTATTTTGATGGATGGAATCTTCACTGGCGCTGTTTCTGGTTTCTGCCTCTGTAATACGGGCACTTTCTTTATCAACTCGGGCTTTGAGGGACCCTATTGTGGAAACGATGTTGTCTAATTTGACGTTAATGGCTGGAAATCCATTTTGTACCGTTGTAAGGAGATGGTAGAACTTCGGGTCGTCCATCGATGTCGTTCTGGACGATTCTGGTGGGTCGAGCTTGCAGTGGACATTTGTGAGTTTGTGTATGAGTCCATCAAACCCGTATTTCTGCCCTTCGAGTTGTTCTTGCCCGGCATTTCCAGGGTGAGGCGACCGTAGTGGCCCGTCCAGCAGGCGAAACAGGAAGATCCGAATGTGCTGTATGCTTCGATGGCCGTGAATCCGGCATAGTGTTGACGGAAAAGTGCAGTGGCCTCCAGGGGAACTGTGTTACAACACTGGCAGGCTTATGTCCTTCCTCGGTTGGGTGGTACGGAGATGGTATGGCTACCGTCTACTGCTGGGTCTTGCGCTGGATCATAGCACCTGACTGACTGGGAGTTTGCCGGTAGTAGTTAATGTTCTGGAGTAACAGATTATGACAACTTAGCGGGCTGGTTTATGTGCCATGCGGTTGATGCAGGGGTGAGGTATGTCCCGCAGGGTTATGTTCTGCCCTTTGCTGTTAGAATGGTAGGTGTTGCAGTGTTTGTTTGTGGGTCCGTCCTCAGACCTACTTATTTCAGCTTCCGATGGGCCCAGACCTGACCAGGATCAGTATGGAGCGGGTGCGTGTGCAGGCAGCACAGGGCGATGAAAACTGTGCCTTATTTCTGTCTAGGCAGCTTTTAAGGGGGTGGGGCCTCTGTCTCCAGCTGAGTGCAGTGCTAGATCGAATTGCACCAGAGGTTGTGACTCCTTAACCGGGGTTTGCGAAGGGCGTAGATACTCTGTGAGGGCCAGTGTGAAACGGTTGGATGTATAGCCTGCGGGCCGCTATGCAGAGCACTAGAGTGGACTGTGTCTTCTCACGTAAATATTGTTCATTGAACTAGATCGCCATCAGGGTTTTTTTTTGTTGTTGAAAATCAATGGGTCCTCCTGCAACAGCACACCCTCTGGCCCCCATGGGGCCCCGTGAAGTTGTAGACAAGTATGGAGTAGGCGTGACCAGATTGAACTGTAAGCACGGGTAATATACTGTCCGAGCCGCTCCCTTGGATGAGAGGCAGTGTATGGTGGAAATTGGGATATCTCAGCCCCCGCTGTCCCCACATGCCCCTCTCGTGCAGATTTTATTGCTCCTTACTTGGGGGGTGCCAGTGTGGTGTTTTTCCTCCGATGAATCCGTCCTCACAAGGCTGGAAGGGCACGGCTCCCTCGTGGCGAACCTCGGACCATGCGCACTGTGCTTCCCGCAGTGTGGGGGGACGGTGCGAGGCGGCCACAGACAGGCTCAGCAGGCCAGACGCTGCCCGGGGCAGAGCCCAGCCGGAGAGCCCAGCCCCGCCGCAGACCCCCTAGGGACCGGTCCGGGGGGGGCGTGGGGTCGTCCCCGCTGGCGTCTGCCTCCGTATCGTGGGCTCACGGGCCCGATCACTTCGCCGACACGGTCCAACTGTCAGCACAGCCTGACGCGAGGAAACGGCCCAACAGACTGCAGCGGGGGCCAGAAACCCCGGCAGCACTCCCAATGGGCCGAGTCACTGGGTCCACCTCCGCCACTGACCGCGTCGAGGCCCGTGTGCTGGCTGACATTGTGGGCACTGCGACTGTTACTCTGGGACAGCAGGCCGGCGTACAGGTCCAATCACACTGCCCCACGCAGCAACTGGGTATTACAGCAGCAAATTCCTCTGTTTTTTCTCGCCCGGGGTGCTGGAGAAGTTATGCAGGCAGATCTTTCGGCTTGGGCAATCAGAGGGTTGCAGTTTCTGCTTGTTTTATTACAAAAGGATTATTGCCGGAGAGGAGGTGTGCGTTCAGGCGGCCATCTTCATTGCGCAACAGCGCCCCTCGTTTACAGATTCTATTTAATTGGAAATGTGTGTTTGAAACTAAACCTCTGCTGAAGATCTTTTCTAAATTGAATAGGAATGGTGAAACATGTGTAGAGAGGCAAATTGAATGAAAAGCATGATATATATAAAAATATCAATAGATACATGGCATAAAACTTAAATATTCGGACACAGAATTGTTCCATTGGCTATAAAGGACACTTACTTGCATTCTATTTATCTTCTTATACTTTTTTGTCAGAATATATACTTTTAGTACTTTTAGAATTTACTGCAACATTAATTTTGTTTAAAAGTGTTAGATATCAACCTCAAATTGAATTCAGCAACAGCATAAATGCTATTCTTTCTCTCTTTCTCCTTTCTCTTACATAAATCTATTATTTTTCTTTTTCTCAAATGAGGAAAAAATGCAAATTCTGAGGCCCCTCGGTATTCTTGCTACCTCTAAATACATTTTTAATGTCTTCATTTCCCACCATTTGTCCAATTCTTTTTTGTTTAAAGAGTCAAAATGCTCAAATAGATATCTCAAAGATTGACCGTTGCTAGATGAAGTTTGAGAAGAGGTTGATTGCTGTCTATGCCTCAGGAAGAGCTTTTCCGCAACTGCATCTCTAGTTTCAAAAACAGAGTCCATATTTATTTGTGTATGCAAGTTATTCTGCCAAGTTTATTGAAGTTGCTGTTCACGTTTAGCAATGGTGTTTTTAGGTTGTTATCGCAGTGTCAGCCTGGTAGGATATACTAAGTCACAGTTAATTTTCGAAATAGCAGTCAATGATATCCAATTCCTGGCACGCTCCTTGTTTGTTTTCTGATTATTGTATACACAAGTTAGTTGTCATGCAAAAGATTATTTATCCCTTTTGTTGCGGCTGCGAACACAGTGACAAATTGAAAATAGTATAGGTTAGGGAGAAATGTTTTTTTGCACCAACTTTAAATGTTGTAGTTCCCTTGTTTGTTAGATTTCAACTTGAAAAAAGGAAATATTTCAATTTAAGGTTTATGCCATGTATTTATTGATATTTTTATATATATATATCATCCTTTTCATTCAATTTGCCTCTCTACCCGTTTTCCACCGTTCCTATTCATTTTAGAACGGATCTTCAGGAGAGGTTTAGTTTCAAACACACATTTCCAATTAAATATAATCTGTAAACAAAGGAATGAAATCGAGGTGTGGGTGCCGCGGAGGATGACCCGTCCGACCTGCCCTGCACACCAAGTCCGGCACCATCCCCCCAGCTGACATCGCTAGACTCTGACCACGCCACCACCCCGGTGCAGTCTGGGGGGGGGGAGTATGACCAATGGGCCATGAGTCCCATAGGGGAACCAATAGTTGATGTGCATGACACCCAAGCACCCTCCACCTTCACAGGTATACCGGCGGGGGTGCAGCGGCACAAGGAGCTGACCGCCCTGGTGCGACAATTTGTAAATGACAATGCACAAGCAAGGCAGGAGTGGCGAGAAAACACTGCCTCTCTGGGCAAGATCATTGCCGAGAGCACAACGAGACTGTGCGAGGAGGTCTCAGCCCTGCGGCAGGTCCTCAGCCGCATCGTCGATGCTATGGAGGTTGAACGTCCAGCACCCCAGATGGAGCAGGCGGCCACACCATCGTCATCCATCTCAACACAGACTAGCCCACTGCGAAGATCGGCGCGCACCCTGCGCCGCCCGGGCATACCGCCACCAGGTGCAGGGAGTGGCCGGAAGTAGACTAGCCAGCCTGATGAAGGCAATGGATACTTGTTTGGACGTGTGTGGGGGAGTTTTGGGGGGAGGGGGAGGGTGGTGAGGGTGTGTTGGGGAGTTTTGGGGAAGCAGGAAGGGGTGAGGGTGTGTTTGGGAATTTTGGGGAATGGGGAGGGGGTGAGGGTGTGTTGGGGAGTTTTGGGGGACGGGGAGGGGGTGAGGGTGGCGGGGGGTTGGTGCACTTTCTTCTTCATTGTAAATTTCAATACACCCGTTGTGTGAAAAAAAAACATCTTGAGTGGACATTCATCATTGCGCATGTGTCATTTATTCATATACAGTGCATAGCACACCCATTGCCCTCTGTCAAACTGTCATGTCACTCTCTGCAGCCATATGTGTCAGAAATAGTGTGCTATCACTGACTGATGCACATCATGTCCCTCCTGTGCATCAGCACCACGATGATGTGCAGCCACATCTTCTTCATCCTCTTCATCATCACCAGGTGGTAGCAGTTCAATGTCAGGGGGCAGGGGCACGTTCTGTCAGATACACATATTGTGCAGCATTACACATGCCATGATGATCTTGCCCACCTTCTCATGCCTGTAGAGGAGTGCCCCACCCGACCGGCTAAGGCAGCGAAATCATGCCTTCAACAGGCCAAAGGTCTACTCAATGACCACACGGGTACGGGTGTGGGAACGATTGTAGTCCTCCTCGTGCCTGTTTTGTGGGTTTCGGACATGAGTGAGGAGCCACGGCTTCAAGGGATAGCCACTGTCACCTGCATGGGAGGCAACAAAAGGTACATGTCAGTCGAATCATGATGGACAGCTGTACTAGTCACACATGCCTGCAGATTATCCCTGGTCACATGCACATGTCCCTGGTTGTGCACGCCATTTTTAGGCCCTCATTGTGTCCTGTGCCATGGACTAATGGTGTGGGTTGCATCTTCAAGATGATACACGGTGTGCACTGCTGTCTTGTTGCACATGCATCGTGTACACATACAGCTGTGTTTGTGTCTAATTTGTGATGTGTTGTCTTCTGAATGAATTGCTGACTGGGAGCGTTAGCAATAGGCTCTACAATGTTAGGCATTCAGTGCTGATTTTTGCCATGGTGACATGCTGTATTCCTGTGGTTGTGGCCGCCCTGTGACAGACAGTGGATTCCCTTGGTGGTTTGGTTCAATGCACTCCCATGGGTGCTTGTCCTGTGTGGTGATTTGCTGGAGACAGCAAAATAGTGCATATTCGCTGCATGTTGCTGGATGGTTTTACGGAAGGCGAGGTCCGCTGATGAGTGGTGCACGTTTAGTGGGATGTTTACTGTTTGTCATGTTGTGATAGGGGTTGACCTTACTTCTGCCCTATGGGATCTGGATGTCATGTTCTGTTTGGGATGCTTTGGAGCACAGTGTTCGGTGATGTGCACATCATGCTGTCACATCAACATTGACACCATGGTGGTGTGTGAATCTCTCCCCCCAAATCAGTGCCATATGCCTGTCATGCAACTTACCAAGCAGCCAGGCATGTCGTCCAGCATGTCGCTCCATGTAGCGTGTTAGCGTGGAGTTTCACAGGACCATAGAGTCATGAGTTGATCCGGGTTATTGGGCACAACAATGTGTTATGATCTTGCTGGCGTCACATACCATCTGCACATTGATGCAGTGGTATTGCTTGCGGTTGCGGTACAGCACCTCCATGGAATACGGGAACACCAACTCCACGTGGGTGCAGTCGAGGGCACCTATACAATTTGGCATGCCTGCCAGTGCATGGAAGCCAACTTTGGTATCAAGAATCTCCTGGGAGTCCGTGGTAGGGATATGTAGTCCCTTTTGTGCTTGAGGAGGGCATCCAGCACTTGGTTCAGAATGCGAGAAAATAAGGGTTGTGATATGCTATGCCTGTGCCCCACTGTGTGCTGGTAGGTGCCTGTGGCAAGGAAGTGGAGCACCGACACTACCTTCAGTAGAGGGGGGATGGCGGTGCATATTTCAAAGAGGCTGACAATGTCGTCGTGTATCATGTCCACAATGGTGGTGATGGTGTCCCGGTCCAGTCGGTACAGGGTGTGGATCTGCTCCGGAGTTAGGCTGAAATGACTGGCTCTGATGCGAGGGATTGGGGGCTGCCTGCGTAGTACCACTGGCTGCACTGGTGGAGCATGCTGGGCCTGTCTCACCCTCCTTCTCCTCCTGCGTCTCCTCTGTGGTGCCTGCTGTTGCTGTTGTTGTTGTTGCAGGTGTTGTACTGCAAGCATGTCCTCCAACTCCAGTATTGCTACTACTATTGGAATCATCTTGTAGTGGGAAGGGGTGTGGTGTGTGGGTGTGCTCCTTTTGTACTGGCCCAGACTCCATTGCCTCCACTTGTGCTGATTGTGTGCATCTGTGGCAGTTGGGAACACTGCACATAGCATTTTATGGTTGGTTCGAGATGCCGGTATTACTGGCATGCCGGTATCCCCTATTAGCGCCTTCATGATGCCGGTATTTGCTTGTTCGCCTCACTTGTGATTTCCTCCCATTAGCGGTATTGCCGGTATGAGGGGTCGCGCGCCCACCCCCATGTCGTTATTAGAGGCACCGTTATTAACGGTGCAGCTAATAGCGGGGTCTTAGGTCGGAATAGCCCAGAGCAGTAAGCGATGCTGGTAATCCTTTACCGGCATCGTTTTTCCCTTACCTCCAAATTCAGAATAACCCCCACTATCTCTTCGGGCAGAATATATTGTTTTGTGCAAGCCTTTGTACAAATCTGGCAGCGTAAAAGTTGAAAAATAGCCCCAAACTGCCATTTTGTGACGTGAGAAACAGGTCATTTAAAAGGACTGCAGCAATGAAAAGCTACATATCCTTGGTTATTAACTCTTCAGTTAATTGATTGATTTCGAGAGTTTCCTTGTGTTTTTTTGTACCGCTTGTTCTCTTCTCAAATATGTCAG
This sequence comes from Ambystoma mexicanum, assembly GCF_040938575.1. Taxonomy (NCBI): domain Eukaryota; kingdom Metazoa; phylum Chordata; class Amphibia; order Caudata; family Ambystomatidae; genus Ambystoma; species Ambystoma mexicanum. Next base: position 423,591,315 of record NC_090934.1, on the reverse strand, counting down.
ACAGTGATAGTTTGCTGATGCTTGTAAAGCAGTTATGTAGCAAAGACTGAATGTGCGGCTCCTGGAGCTTGTTTCTGTGTTGAAGTTGCATATGGGTTTGTGCTGCTCTGATTAGATTGTTCTACTGATCTTTCGGTTGAGCTGCTGTCTTCATGTTCATCTTCCGCTAGAGTTGTCTGGCCGCAGCTGTCCTTTGTGTTGCCTACCATTGGAGGCAGGAATGTCATTTGGGGATGGCCAGGGGTCACAATTGCGACCCCGGGGGCCACAGTTGCAACCCCTGGGACTCCCTTGCGACCCCAACTTAAAAAAAGACATTAAAAAAATGTTTGGTAGAAACCAAAAATGTTTGCATTAAAGAAATCGGGTACTCCTGATGTAGCAGGCCCTCCAGCGGTGCGGGAGGGCTCGCCACACCAGGTCTGGCGGGTGCCCGGCCCAGTCCTCACCCATTAGGGTGAAGGCTGGGCTGGGGAGGCACTCAGCAGGGGTTGGAGCTGACCGTGACATGTGGCACATGTCACATGTCACATGCCACGTTCAGCTCCAACCCCTTCTCCCTCGGCTTCCTTGCAGCTCACATACAGGAACCAGGAAGCTCTTGCAGCTTCTTGGTTCTTGATTGTGAGCAGCACGGAGGAGCCGAGCGTGGCCTGGAAGGACAGACGGAAGCTGCAAGAAAAAGGTAAAAAAGCTTTTTTTTGTAATGTGATGTGTGTTTTGCATGTGTGAAATGCGTGTCAGATGTATGTATGTATGCAAATGGTTGGTGAATGAGAAGTGATGTGATGTGTGTTTTTGAATGTTCTGGGTGAGTAGGTGTGTGCCTGTGTAGCGAATACAATGAGTGGATGTAAGAGAAGGTATGAGTGACTAGTGGGTAAATGAGAAGTGATGTGATGTGATGTGTGTTTTTGAGTGTTCTGGGTGGGTGGGTGTGTGCCTGTGTAGAGAATGCAATGCGTGGATGGGTGTGTGCCTGTGTAGAGAATGCAATGAGTGGATGTAAGAGAAGGTGTGAGTAAGTGAGTGACTGTTGGGTGAATGAGCATAAATGTGGTAGTGTGTGTTTGAATGTTCTGGGTGGGGTTTGGTGTGTGCCTGTGTGGTGAATCCAATGTGTGCGAGAGGAGATGTATGGGTGAGTGAAAGGGGATGCATGTGTGGGTAATGCCCTGGGTGACTGGGGATCACTGCAGCATTTTTGCCACATCCTTCATTGGCTTTGCATGTTTTACAGGTATTTTTGGGCAAAGGCAAGTGCATGTCTGCCATTTCCAGTCTAGCCATTGCTTACTGTGGCATGACATTTATCACTTGGCATCTTTAAAAAAGCAAGCATGATAAGTAGTGTTACTGATGTTTTGGCATAGCGGCCTGTATATTCTTCACTGTAGCCTGACATTTTTATTAACTGAGCATCTGTAATGAATCAAGCAGGATCAGTATTCTTATGGGTCTAGACTGGCTTACATGGGAACCAGTTTGGACAGGTTTTCCTATTGTGACATTTCACTTTTAATCGCCAAACCAACCGGAGTATGTACTTACATAGGAGTACCGGCCGGTTTTGTGCCCAGTGCCAGTAATGATGCTATAGAAAAACGTCTTAAAGCAATCATAAGTATGGTCTTTTATGGGAATGCTCGCATATGTTGGTGGAGCCAGCATGGAAATGTATGGGCACAGCCAGCATACAAATGTTTTTTATACTTGCATATATTGCAAGGACTGGCATGATAATGCATTGGGAAATGTCCTGTGCGCTTTTGGTGACTTACATCTATTGTACTTTTTTTCATGATTTACCCTACACCCTACAAAACCAATTGTTGGCCTTTTACTCACACTTTTGACCTTTTACTCACATTTTCCTAGAAAGTGTGCAGTGTAATGCACATGGTAACCCATTATTCAAAACATTTACTCTGGGGAGGGAGAGGAATCCCCCTGTGTCCCCCCCTCAACTCATTTTCATCAGTTCGGGCTCCCTCACTATGCTCAGTCGCAATCACATACTTGTGGCAAATATTTACATCCTCCAAAAAAACAACTCACCAGCCACTGCTGGTGGCTGGTATATTTGTGGACCAGGCACCGCCCCTTTCTCTCTAATTTACGTTAAAAATGTAAGCTTTGATTGAAAAACCTATTTACTTCTTTCACTTGCAGTAGTGCATGTCCCTGCAGCGGCATAATCATCATGGACATTCCGCACACCGGCCCAGGGTGTGGCTTGCCCTGTGCTTTGTTAAGAAGCTTGGGGGGTACCCCCACAGCATGGCTCACAGGGGAGCTGCCAAATGTTGTGCTACGCCATTGGGCACCACTGGGTCTGACAAAGGGGTAGTGTGTAGTGCGCGCCTTGAACTCTGCCAGCTAATCCCCGGGTGAGAAGCAACTCGTGGGTGTTTTCAATGATAAATAACTGTGTGGTGCCATGGATTTATGTGTGAGGCAATGATATTACATTAAATGGTGTTTCTTTTTAAAGTGTTCTTGCACCCTCTATCACGCTTAGATAATAACAACTATGGGGGAGTGGGATCTTGGCTATATTGAAAGAAACGTTCTCAGGTATACTCCAGCAAAAGGTAACAAGTCTATCAAGAATAGACTACTGCAATGCGCTTCTAATAGGGGCTGATTAAAAAAAGCATCAAGCGCCCCCAAGCCATTCAAAATGATGCAGTCCGGATCGTGAAAAAGGTCCCAAGAAGATGTCATATCTCAACCCACTGGCAGGCATTACACTGGCTACAGATTGCGGAAAGATGTCAATTTAAAGCTGCAACATTACTCCATAAGTGTCTGTATGGAAAATCTCCCAGCTACTTGAAGTCAACTATTTCCTGGTATGAATCGCTACCTTCTTTAAGATCAGCTAATATCTACCTCGTTTCTTGCACACCATTTAAGAAAGCAAAAGGGCTGGGTAGATCATTTGCCAGCTGCTCTTCCAAAATTTGGAATGGCCTCCCGACATCCCTGTGATCTGACGCGAACATCAGAACTTTCAAGAAAGCACTGAAAACCCTCCTCTTCACCTAGAAGAACCCGACCGATTTCTCCTTCCTGATCCTTGTCCTGTACCTCTCTGTCGTCCTCTGAGTTTTTATCAGGTGCACTTCCCTCTTTGCACACAGACCAGTCTAATAGGTTTCTTCTATTGTAGTGGTAGCAGAATCACATATATATTTATAACCAGGGAATGTTGTTGATACTAAATCCTGGTAAATGATCTAATTTTCAGGCCTTGCTCATGTAGCATTTTTCTCCTGCTTAAACAGCAGCACCCGCATGTCTCATACACTAGCTGTAGCATGCGTTTCAGATTTCGGTTACCCTGTTAGAAATACTGCATTATGTATGTTTTACATATAGACCCAACGTCTAATCTGTAAAGTGAAATTCCCCAAATGTGTAATCGTGGACAAATCATGCCTCCCTCTGTGCCTTGGTTCTTATATCTGGCTGAAATGAGTGCACCTGGAAACACGGGTGGTAGATGCATCTAAAAAAACTGAAGGTCGTCTGCCATCACCCTCTGTGATGCTACTGGGGGGTGGGGTCAGATTACATCACTTCCTGTGATGTCCTCAGAGGGTCAAGGGTCGTGTAAAATCACTTCTGCTACCCCTGGCATTTTGGTGAAATGACTTCCCTGATTGGAGGCCGTCTTCAAGGTGAAGGTGCCAATTAAGCGATGTTGCACTAACTCGCCCAGTGTGTTTCCCATGGCACATGTTCCGGTTACAAATCGTACATTTAGCAGAGGCTTCAGGAGTATGTATAATTGACTCTAAACAATTGATGTTGAGGTTTCAGCACTGGAACAAGTTGCTCTGATATTCTTGCCCTTTTCTGTGTCACTGTTCTCAGCATGGGGACCGTTTCTCTGTTTAGCTTGTATACTCTGTATTGTGATTTCCTATACAGGATTATTACCATGAAAAAACACAACCACCTAGTACTTCTTTTGCTTTCCCTTTGACGTCTTCCTACATCTTGGCCTTCTGACAAACTGTTCCCTGCTCCAATGTATTGAGAGTCACACCTGACTGAATGATCAGACTGCCTCTTCCCTGGAGATGCTATGAAGCTGATCTTCCCGTGGCTGGAGCATTGTAATACTTCAATAAATACGTCTTCTTCTTGGTCATTCTCATTAATGTCTTTTTTGTTCACTGCTGTTCATCTGAGGACTGCTTAGTTCCAAGATTTTGTAATTCTTTCTCCAAATCATCTTCTGCCTAGCTGACCACAGCAATGGGCTTTGCCCCCATCGCATATACCCTCCTATCCTCAGCACTGCAGTGTTTGGTTTGCTGCCATCACCACCTTCCTCACTTGTAATTGGCTATTTATAACGCTTAATACCAAGAGCTTTCTGAGCGCAGCCCCGGCTCTGCGTCCTCTTGCTTCCAAGACTAGCACGTTGCACCTGAGCTATCCCCCAGGCCCTTACAAACGGACTTGTAAAAGTAGCCATTTCCTTTTCAGACACCTGTTTTCTTGCTGGGGCATCACCTGATTTACTCATTGTAGTAGAACCTTCTCTGCATATTTTGAAAAGATCCTGTTACTCGATCAGTTTATTAGGGAGGACTTTGGGAACTCGTGCAGGATCCTGTTGTGACTGCAGCATCATTTTGCTCTTCTATTTGCCAGTGGTCTGACTGGCGTCGGCATTTTCCTCTAGAAAATACAGCAAAACAGTAAGGGCTTTACTGCACGCAGGAAGCGTGATTCCCAGTGCTGCGGACCCTAACGTTGTTCCATGTCTTAGACTAAATAGGACTACATGTAGGTTTTGTGTAAACACGGGCAGTAATTACCACGTGCAATCATGTTTTTGTGTGGCAGTAATTACTGCCACACAACAGCAGGTGGAGAGGACATGTTAAAAGTTTGAACGTCGTTGTTGTGGCCTTGAAGGACGACAGGACGCTGTAGTGAGTCTACTCTACTTTATTAAATAACAACTGGTGTGGACTGGTATATGTCCAAGTTCTCATCAAGCACGTACTTACAGTTCAGTTAAGTTCAGAACTTCCCCAGTTGGATCACTGAGGGAAATGGGTGCACTAGGATGGCACGCTGTAAGCTTCTAGGGCCCCCAGGTAGCCTCCTGTGGCTGTGGTGTTACACCCTAGAAGCTGTGATGTACGGCTGCTGGAAGTTCTCACTTTCTTGGCTCCTCATCAGGAGCAGAGCTCTGGTGCGACCGCTTCATCTGGCGGGCTGCCAGCTCTAAAGCGGGAAACGTTTTCCCGTGGAGCGTGGGCTCGCGAGATCACGTTACGTGCGATCTCGCGAGAACACGCTCCCGCGATCGTGTGATATCCCCACACACCTCCTTTGCTGGGAAAAAGGATGGGTGGTCATTCCATGATGAAGTCTGCAAACTTGCTGGGTTTTCTTCTCTCTCTCTGAGGTCTACTTAGATCTGTATATGGGGCAGGATTGCTGGAGTACCCTTGAGAAGATGTGGGTGATTCAAGTTCTCCTTCCCTTGCTCTTCGCTGTGACTCCCTGGGTGTAGTTGGAGAGTTGGGGCTTGAGAACTCGTTGCCGTGGTGTGGCTCCAAGACACCTCTTTCTGAGCGGCGAGGGTTTTCGGATGTCCCTTGGCGGTCTTGATCTTCTCCGGTGTCCCAGTGTGGTTGTTCCATGTCTTCCTTCCTGCGGTACATGGCCACTCTCTCCAGATTCCATTTCCTTCCGTCGCTGGTGCAGATGTGGTTTGACCCTCTCTCCATGACTTCTATGGGACTGCTGTACTTGGAGCCGGTCGAATTGTCTTTGTGGGGGAGGCGTATCTTCACCAGGTCACCTCTGTTAACTGCTGTGTGTCGAGCGGCTCGACGCAAGTCCCCTTGGGCCTTCATGGCTTCTTTGTTGCGCCGCATGTGAAACGCTACGTCGTCCATGTTCACGTCTTCGTCGGCTCTCACTTGATGGAGCCAGGGAGGTACCAGTGAGTATGCAGTCCTTCTCCCCCTCAGCAGATGGAATGGGGAGAAGCCAGTGACGGCGTTGGGGGTGAGGCCATGTGCCGCTACTGCTTCCTTGACCGTCTTGTACGGGTCTGAGCCCGAGGCATGAGCCAGTTGTAGTGCCCCTTTGATGAAGCGGTTTGCTCGCTCAACCAGGCCATTGGCCTGTGGGTGGTATAGGCTTGCTCTCCGTTGTCAAATGTTGTTGAGCTTGAGAAACTTCTCCATTTCTCGGGAGACTAGCTGGACTCTGTTGTCTGTGACAAGTTCTTCTGGTAGACCTTCCCGCTGGAATACGGCGGTGAGTGTTTCAATGACTGTGCTCATGGTGATGTCTGAAGTGAAGTCAGCTTCCACCCATTTGGAGAAGTAGTCAACCATGACTATCCCATATCTGTGCTCTGGGGGCATGTTGTCCAGGGGCCCAATGAAATCCAAACCTAGCTTTCGCCACACCCCTTTGGGTACTTCGGTGGGCAGCATGGGGGCTTGCCTCATGGTTAGTCGCTTGTCACTATTGGTGCACTCGTGGCACCTTTCGACCATTTGTCTTATGTCCTGGTCCATGCCTGGCCACCAGTAGGCGTCGCGTATCCTGCGTCTGGTCATGTTACATCCCAGGTGGCCCGAGTGTGCCCTGCACATCATCACTTTGCGGATGCCGCTGGGCGGGATGATTTGATCGCCTCTGAAGATGAGACCGTTCATGGTGGAGATTTCCTCGTTCACTTTCCAGTAGGGATGGAGGCCTTTGGGGATCGCTCTCTCATTGGGCCATCCTTCGCGAACCCAGGTGCTGACGTGCCATAGGGCCTCGTCCTGTTCGAACTCCTCCTGCCAGTGGCGCTCACTCAGGTCCATGTATTCGCTGTTCCTTAAGTCACTGATGGAGGCTACGACACACTCATCCTCCAAGAATGTGGTATCGGGGGCTTTTTGGCTCAGGAGTCTGGACATGCAGTCCGCTTGTGCGTTTTTTCACCCTGCAATGTGTGCTATTTCGTATGTGTATACCTGAAGCTTTGCGGCGATCCTGGCCAGCCTCGGGGTGGCCGTCTTGGTGCCGCCCGGGCTCCACATGTGGATGAGGGGTTTGTGGTCGGTGATCAGCTTGAATCTCGTCCCCCATACATACGATCTGAAGTAGTCGACGGCCCATGCACATGCCAACATTTCCTTCTCGACCGTGGAGTAATTCTTCTCCGACCCGGATAGCGCTTTAGATGCAAACGCCACAATATTCTCAGCGTCTCCCTTCTTCTGGGTCAGGGTGGCCCCCAGGCCATACGCGCTGGCGTCTGTGGTAATGCAGGTGTCCCATTCAGGGTTGTATGGTTTCAGGCATGGCGCGTGTAGGATTCTCTTTTTGATTTCACAGAACGCCTCGTTCTGTTCCCGACCCCACGAGTAGGCTGCCCCCTTCTTCAGAAGCTCTCTCATGGGAGACGTGGTCTCGGAGAATCTGGGGACGAATTTGGCATAGTACTCCGCTAAGCCCAGGAATGAGCATAGCTCCTCTTTGGACAACGGAGCTGGGGCTTCTGTTATGGCCTGCATGAGGTCATTCTTGGGACTGACGCCGTCACTTGAGATGCAGTACCCAAGGTATTCTCCCTTGTTCACTCCGAAGACGCATTTTTCATGGCGTAGGTGAATGCCCTCCTCTTGAAGCCTGCTCAAAACTGCCCTGAGTGCCTTGTCATGGGTCTCGTTGTCTTTGGCATACACACGGATATCATCTTGAAAGAAGGAAACATTTGTGAGTCCTTTGAGTAAGGAGTTCATCATTCTTTGAAATGCGGATGCCGCCGACGACAACCCGAATGGCATGCGGGTATATTGAAAGGTTCCAAAGGGCGTGATGAACGCTGTAAGGGGACGAGAGGCTTTGTGCAGGGGAATCTGGTGATAGGCATCACGCATATCCAGCTTAGAGAAGATTGCCGCCTCTTTCATCATGAGGACAATTTCATTGATACTGGGGAGTGGGAAGCTATCTGTGATTACCTCTAGATTGAGGCTTCTTAGGTCGATGCAGATCCTAAGGTCGTTGCTGAATTTCTTTTTGATCAAAACTACTGGACTCAACCACTCTGAGGATTCCACGGTCTCAATGGTTCCTTCTTCGACCATCTTCCAAAGGTGGGCATCCAATGAGGGTCTCGCTGTGGCAGGTACTGCCCTGACTTTGTGTTTCACCGGTATGGCGTTGGGTTTCAGGCGAATCTTGTGGACATAGTTTCTCACCTTCCCTGGGTTCTCGGAGAACAGGTCCGGGAACATCTCCTTGAAGTTCAGCGCTGCTCCTGAGGAGACCATGAGGACCTGCTCCGGAGTGCTGGGATCCAGTTTCATGCTGAGTTTGTGTTGATCGTCCCATCCCAGTACAGCTGGGCCTTTGGGTGAGAAATACACTTTGGTGGTGGTGGACCTCCCTTTGAATTCGATCCGGGCTTTGATGTAGCCTAAGAGGTCGACAGTTGCACCACCGAACACCGTCGGCTTTTGCCTGGTCGTTCTGATCTCTACTTGTGCTCGTCCCATCATCTCCTTATACGTGTTAATGGGGAGGATTGTGAGGTCGGATCCCGAGTCTGCCATGACGCGCGTTTCCATTCCGTCAACTTTAATGGTGCAGTGGGGCTTTTCCCTCCTGGCCTGGGGGGCATTGACCATGACAACCATGGGACTGTCCTGCTGGTCGTCATCATCGCTTGAAGCGCAGTCACCATCGACACAGGAAACCGTCTTCTCCCGCCACGTGCATGCCGGAGCCACGTGGCCAATGCGTCCGTACTTAGAGCACTCTTTATTCCTGGCGGGGCAGTCGCGATCATTCGCCAAGTGCTTGGTGCTGGCGCATCTATAGCATTTGGGTGCCTCCTTTTGCCTGGGACCTTTGTCTCTGGGGCCGTCGCGGGACTGCTTGTCTCTGCGCCCTCTCCATTGTAGCGCCGCAAGTTCGGGCGCGGGCAGGTGACTTCCCGCCTCTTTGCGTCTGCTGGAGGTTTCCTCCTCCGCCCTGGCAATTTGGATGGCCTTGTCAAGGGTGACCTCCTTTTCTTGTATGAGCTTGTCCTGCACTTTCCTAGAGTTGGTGTGAACGACGAGCATGTCGCTGATGACCTGTTCTGCGTTTTCGCCAAAGGCGCAAAGAGAGGCCAGCTCCCTCATCCTGGTGATGTAGTCGTCCACGGGTTCACTCCCTTCTTGTTTGCGGGTGTAGAACCTGAGCCTGTGCAGTACAACGTTCTCCTTATTGGTGAACCTCTTCACAATGCGACGGGTCGCTTCCTTTTAGACGTCGTCGTCGTCATCATCGACCGCAGGTATCTCCTTCAACCCAGCAAAAATGCGCTGTCCTTCAACCCCCAACGCATTTAACAGTATCGCCTTCTTCCTCACGGGGGCATACCGCGTGCCACCTATCGCTTCCAGATAGGTGGAGAACAGGGGCTCCCACTGCATCCATGGAATTGCTGGTGTCCCTGGTGACGGGAGAAAGGCAGGGGGCGGTGTGGCACCTTGCATGGTGGGGCTGTGGGGTCTTTAGTATCCTCGTCGCCAATTATGTTGTGGCCTTGAAGGACGACAGGACGCTGTAGTGAGTCTACTCTACTTTATTAAATAACAACTGGTGTGGACTGGTATATGTCCAAGTTCTCATCAAGCACGTACTTACAGTTCAATTAAGTTCAGGACTTCCCCAGTTGGATCACTGAGGGAAATGGATGCACTAGGATGGCACGCTGTAAGCTTCTAGGGCCCCCAGGTAGCCTCCTGTGGCTGTGGTGTTACACCCTAGAAGCTGTGATGTACGGCTGCTGGAAGTTCTCACTTTCTTGGCTCCTCATCAGGAGCAGCGCTCTGGTGTGACCGCTTCATCTGGCGGGCTGCCAGCTCTGAAGCGGGAAACGTTTTCTCGCGGAGCGTGGGCTCGCGAGATCACGTTACGTGCGATCTCGCGAGAACACGCTCCCGCGATCGTGTGATATCCCCACAGTCGTAGTTTGAGAGAGTGGTGAAAAAGCCAATATTAAAAAAACTGGATGTTTTTCCACTGTCGCTAAACTTTAAATCAGGTCCTACGTATTATTTGAAATTAATAACTTTTTAAACTCTAGCTGCAAAAGAGCAGATCATTTAAGAAAAATCTGTTAACATTCAAAATCAAGTCAATTTTTATATGTACAAAAATGTAAGGAAAAAGTAAATAGAATCGTAAAGTGTTTCCTACAAGGGCCTCGAATTGAGCTCCAATGTTAGATATTTTAGTGCACAAAAAAGCACCGTTGCCATGTAAAAGAAAACAGTAAAACACGCACGCTGACTGATACATGCACCGATTTTATGTTTTATAATGTCAGCTATTATACAAAGAATAAAGCAGCTGTAGACACCTACAGGCGGCCAAAGGGCGGCCTTCACTGAACCAGGCACTGATGTCTGTTTTCAATGTTCCTAAAGCGAATAAAAGCAAAATAAAACTCTGTTCTGCAATGAAAATAATCCAACTCCAAATGTAAAGTGCAGTTATTGAACTGCATGGGTGGTGATACGAAGGATGGCTGTGGATTAAGCACAAGCTCCAAGTAGAGAGGTCTCCCTGTGCCCTCTCTGCAAGGCAGGTTATACCAATGGGAAGCCTGGCTTTACTACATTACCCTGAGTTCCAGTATCCCCAAATTTAGTCATGCCATGCAGATTTTCTAGCCGACATGAGGCAACTTCGAATCAGATCGAGCCAACATGTAGCCATATCTTTTCGAGCTGCTCAAATTGAGGTTTGAATTTTAGAAATATCGTGCTTACTTCGTTACATTTTTTTTTAACCTGTTTATTTTATTTCAACGGGTGATGGTACATAAAATACAATAGCAGACGCTGGCCTATTGCAAAAGCTCTAGGCGGACACACACAAGAATGGGAACTATCCCGGATATTTGTGAGCTTCAAGAAGAACTACAACAAACCTGACTATGTAATACAATTAGAAATATGAACCACTGATTGGAAACTTTTTTTTTGTATCAAAAGACGACGCCCAGTTTTGAGAAAGGCGTGCTGGCCGAAACACGTGTTAACCACCAAGGGCATTTTGAGGACCAATAAGTGACTGGATATAAACAAATTTTGGAATAATACTAATCTATGGGCCTCATTACACGGATGGCGGAGAACCATGGTGCTATTAGTGCCATGGTTCATGCCGGTAAAATACTGGCACCGCCTTGGCGGAAAGGGGAATTACCGCCCCATTCCAAGGTTGGCGAGGCGGTAATTCCCCCTTCCACCATTGCCCTTCCCCATTCCCATTTTTGCCCCATAGCACTGGATATGGTTGGAATGGCTGTCTGAGGGGATACCTTTCTGAATATGTGCCAGCCAGTGCTGCTCTTGGGGTGTGTCCGAAAAAGGATGAGTGACTTTGAACGTTCCTGGCTCTTTGGCCTGTCATGTTCATGGGGGTGAGGAAGAGCATTCCTGGGACCCTCGCTTCAGTCCCCTCTGGTCGAACTGTCGACCACTACTCCATATCATGTTACCTTCATTCTTGGTAGCTATATTTTTATCACTCCTCCGAGATGTCCATAGTAATTTGCATGATTGTCAAAACTCCAGGTCATGTAACTGCTTTCTCTGTTGGCTTCACTGCCTCCCTGGTGTAGTTGTATCTGGTGAGAGATAAAAGAGGCACTAGCAATCAAGGAAGTAACAAAATCGTACCTTTCCTGACCGAAAACATTCACCCTACTCTGTGTATCTTTGAGTGCCCTAGTGGGAGGAGTCAGGGGAAGCTGCATGCGCCGTCCTGTCACCGCCTCATGTGGGTTTAAATGTTGTTCAGACCCGGGTTTGTTGTGCAATGCAAACAGGGCAAAATGCAGGCAATGTAGCCAGTTCTTATTGGTACTCTTTTTAGTTTTGGCACTAGACTCTTTCAGGAGGCCATTGAGGCATTCACACACTTCATTTGCCTTCGGGTGATAAGCACAGGAGAATTTGTGCTGATTGCCCAGCAACATTGTGATGTGCTAAAACATCTCATTGGTGAATTGCATCCCACTGTCAGACTGCAGGACCTCAAACACACCCCATCATGGGAACACTTCCCAGGCCAGAAATGTTGCTGCTCTGAGGGTGTCAGGATGGGAACAGGGGCCTGCCTCAATCCACTGAGAGAATGGGCATACAACCACTATCATGTAGCAGTATCCTTGGCAGACTTGGATCATGTTGACACAGTCGACATGCAAGTGCTTAAATGGACCAACTGGGCGAGGTAGGGCTCCTCTCACAACTCTCAATGTATGTCGTGCAGTAAATTGCTTGCAAATCAAGCAGTTGCTCATGAATTCAGAAACATGTTCTGCCAAGTTAGGACAGAACCATGTTTCTCCAATATGGGTTGTAAGCACCCACTTCTCTGTATGTTTTGGATAATGTAGCTATGTCAGTGCTGTGTGCAACAATGATAGTGGCATAACCACCTTCCATGTGTTGTCTTGTCACCATAGGGCATCTGTTGGAGATATTGTACATCCCCCCCTGGTCCTCCCTGGGTGCAGCTCCCTGCAGCTCCATTATTTGTGTTGCTGGCAATACATTTTACCCCTCCTTTAGTATCATTGCCCTTGCATAGTCACAGGCATGGGATGATGCCTCCATTTCCAGGAGTTCTCCAAAATATGCGGCACACTTTGCTTCTGCATCCGCTGCTTCATTTCCTCTATTGAAACAGCGTCTTCCCCTTGTACGTGTGCTTGGCATTTCACTATTTCTAGTTGCTCATGATAATGTATGATGTTTACTATCCTGCTCAATAGAAGTGCATGCTGTACTGGTGACCTATCAGCCCTCCTGAAACCCCCCCCTCATCCATCGTGACAGTTCGGAGTGTACTGTGGATGTCACGTAGGCTGAATCTGAGTAAATTGTCACTTCCTTTTTTTCAGCCGTGCTCCAATGCCAATATTAAGGCCACTAGTTCTGCTGCTTGTGCTGAACAATGTGACGGTAATCCTGCGCTGGCCACTACCTCACTGGTTCCATTCTCCCTTAACCTCACCACTGCTGTTCTCATTTGTCTGACACCATCTGCTTGGTCAACTGTTGTATGCCCCATCAATGTACAGCACGTCTTCCCCCTCAAGTGAGTCCTCCTGTGCCATACAAGTGTCACTGAATTCTTATAAGTTTGCTGTGCAGTCATGTGCATAGTCACCTTCCTGTAGCACATCGGAGAGAAAAGCCACTGGGTTAACAAGTCTGCACCTCACCACCTTGAGAGCTGGATTTGATAGTAATACCTGGTATCCAGATGCTCTTTGTGTTGTCAGAGTGCTCTTTGGTCTCTCCAGTATTGCGGAGAGGGCAGGCTCCACGTAAAGAGTGGTGCTACACCCCATGATAATACTTGCTGATTTGTTCACTGCGAATGCGGCTGCAGGCAAAACTTGTTCGCACAGATAATGTCCTCTCATTACTGGGTCTAACTTCCCATTGTAGTATGCTAGTGGATTGTGCCCCAAGCTTGTCTTCTGGGGGCACAAAGTATTACTGCTGTAATCACTACCCCATCAGAGTGTGAGAACAAAAATAATTCCTTTTTATAGTCTGGGATCCCTATCACTGGAGCTGTGCATACCACTTCCTTCAGCTTATTGAATGCCTCAGTCATTTCTGTCGTCCATCGTACCATTTTGTCCCCTTTTTGTGCTTCCTTTAGTGCACTCAACAAGGTTCTGGTGTAAGTGCTGTAGACAAAGACCCATACACTGCAGTAATTGCATAACCTCAGAAACTGCTGCACCTCTCTGACTGTCATGGGTTTTGCTGTAGTGCTTATTGCCGCCGCCCTTTCTGGCGTCACCTGTCAGCCATTTTGAGAGATCATCTGTCCAATGTGTAGCACTTCCTTCTGACAGTACTGTAGTTTGGCTTTGTCCATCTTGTATCCTTTGTCAGCTAACACCATCAGCATGTGCACTGAGTCTGTCGTGATGCAGGTCAAAATGTCATCTACGTACTGTATGACCATGCATGCCATCTGTACATTGCCTAGGTCCATCTGGAGCACCCTATTGAATATGGAGGGTGACTCACAGTACCTTTGAGGAAGTCTTGTATGTTTCTATATAGAAATGAAGTCAAGTCTTGTGAGTCTGGGTGTTTAGTTATAGAGAAGAAAGCATTCTTCAAGTCTATGACCATGAAACAGGCATCTTTCATCGAAATGCTGCACAAGAATGTCACTGGGTTCGGAACTAAAGAATATTCTGCTTCTACAATATGGTTCAGAGGTCACAAGTACTGTATAAAACGCCATGATACTCCTGTTGTTTTCTTAACAGGGTACATAGCTGTGTGGCATGGTGATTCTGATGGTACTAGGATGCCTTGCTTTACTAGTGCTACAATTGTTTCATAGATGCCCTCATCTGCCGCCCTTGAAAGTGGGTATTGTTTCACTAGTGGTAGAATCGCTCCTGGCTTCAATTTGATCTTCACCCATCCCACCCCCTTCAGAAGCCCCACATCATAGGGACTAGTGGTCCATAGGATGCTGGGTAACTTGGCCATATCTACCTCAAGAAAGATTGGTGGTGCCTTCAGCGCCATCACCATTCTCTGTGGTACATCCCTGTAATATAACCTCACCCAGTTTGTGATGCTCATTTGGAATACCATCTCATGGTCTGATCTGTTGTCCCGGAATAATTCTTCGTCTGTCACTGTGATCAGTTTGTATCCTTCAGCTACAGCGATCACTGCTCTCCATGGTCACCCTGTGTCACCTGTTCCATGCACTGCTATCCACTCATCTCCCATAATCATTCCCTTGAGCTCTAGTGGCACTATTGGCCCTTCTGCTTCCTCCAATGCTATCTCTGGTCTGGATAGGTACTCATTTGGAGTGTACCACATCTTCCCTTGAATCCCTGGGAGCCATGCTATTACAATCTCAGTACCATATCAAAACAGTTCCACATCCACTGGCACCCCCATCTGTACCCTTCATCCACAATATGCTTAATTAATTTACCATACATTGAGAATGTGTATCCCTGGTGTGGAGCACACTATCCCCCTGTCCGTGAATGAAATCATCATGTTAAGTCTGCTCATAATGTCTCCTTACAGTATGTTTACAGGTGTCTGTCATGAGTAGAGTAAGGGTAAGGATAGATTGTGTTGCCCTATAGAAAGTGAAATATTGGGCCTAATTGCACGGTAGGAGGTAAACATGGCGCTATTAGCTACCCCTACCTCCTTCTTGGTCCGGGTAGGCGGTATGGGGACTTACCGGGTCATTCCGACCCTGGAGGACCCGGTAAATCCCCATGCCAATTACCATTCCCCATTCCCATTTGCGCCCCCATAGGGCTCAATGGGAATGGGGAAGGAGCTAATAACGGTACCGCTATTAGCGGTATCGTTATTAGCTCTGAAGTCCCTCAGCGGGTCCAGTCCTTAACGTGTGGTCTGACCACACGTTGAGGACGGGACCCGCTGAGGGACCTCGTAGTAGGGTGGTAAGGGATTACCGGCACCGGTGCCCTTACCGGTGCCGGTAATCCCTTACCGCCTACCGTGTAATGAGGCCCATTGTCTGTGAAAGAAACCACTTCCGTAACCCAAGAGAATCCTTGAATATTCATGCCATTGCTTATCAGTCTGTATTTCCTCTCACAGATGCAGGATTTAGTCACCCCTGTGTCTACAAGAAAGGAAACAGTCTTGTAACCTGTCGTCACCCCTATGTGTAGTTCCTCCACAGGGTTGGGTGTAACTGACATGATGGAACACATCAAGTCCCTCTATGGGCGGTCCTATTGAGGGTATAAGGACATCCCATTCCCCGAAAATGGATTGTTCCCTACCATGGTGAACCCCACCAAGTTCCTAATGGAGGCTGTGGCTATGGAGTCTGTGCGTGCTACAGTCCCGTAGTTTGCTTGTTTACCGTTCTGTATGTGCAGCACCTGCTGAACTGTATATGTGTGCTGTGCGTTACCTTGAGTCTGGGGCATCTGCAGTGACTGCAAATACTGCGGTATAGGTGCTTGTATCTGTGGTGTCTGAGTCATGGGTTGGTGTGGCTGTGAGTATGCGTTCAGTGCCTGTCCGTGCTGTTGTGTTTGGTCCTGTGTATAGCACTCATTCTGTTCCCCCTGATGTGCAGGTTGGTATTGCATCCCCCCATTTTGTTGCACCCCCCTGCTTCTGCACACTCTCGAAGTTTGTCCTATCTGGCCACACACCCAGCACTGTGGTGACTCCCTCGCCTGGCATGGAAACCCCCAAAAGGCTCCCATGGGTCCTGCTGCACCTGCTGCTCATATCCTCTAGCACCCCCTGAAAATTCCCCTTGATTGTGGTGTATCTGTGGCCCATACCCGCATCCTCTAGGTTGCCCCCCTCTTCCCTGAAACCTGTGCTGCAAGTTCCCCCATACCATGAATCCTACCCCTGTGGGTGGCTGTGCATACTGTGGCTGTAATGTCCCTCATCCTCCCGTGCTTGTTAGCACTGCCCCTTGCATGGGGTATTTAGATAACTTATGCTGCACTAACTTCGCTTCATCTTGCTTACTTTCCTCACACTTTTTCCTTGCGTTTTATTGCAATAGCTTGCAGTGATGTACTATCGTGAGCTGTATTTCTGGCCAAGGCTTGTCCTCTATGCCCACAAATTTCTTAAGCTGCTTCTGTACCGGTTCTAGTAGCCCTTGGAACAATATGTGTTAAAATAATGCTACTGTTTTGTCCCACGGTTCTCGCATTTCAAGGCACCAAAGCTCTTGAATCGTCTGAAAATAATGTAAGGGGTCTTCGTCTTCCTCCATCTTGCGTGCCATAATTGCACTAATATCTGACGTGTCTGGGTATTGTGTCCTCAGGGCTTGCCGTACTGCTGCTTGGCATTTTTGAAAATGGTGAACCATCATGTGTTGTGTCCTGATTAGTCACTCCTGGGTACACCGCCCTTTTCTATACGCCATCAGCGGCCTCCCCGAGGATTGCCAGTAGTAGTGCCTGTATGTTCCCCACTGCTAACATCTATCCCACTGTCATTCTTTCCATTTTGTATATATCCATTTTCCTGCACCCACAGTTAACGAGGGTAGCTTACATCTCGAGTTTTCCTTGTTGATGTGTTTCCATGGTATATATTGAGGTCGCCCCCTCCTTTTTCCAATAAGAACAGCTGTGTGAACCCTACCTCCCCATTCAGTCCTTGTGTCAGTCACGCACATTTATACAATCCCCCCGTGTTGCTAGTGTCAGTACATGCTATGGCCATCTCCCCCTTTATTCGCCCTGGGAGATGCCTAAGTCTTGCAATGTATGGGAGCAAGCTGTCAGAGTTGTGTGATGCGTCTCTGGTCCATGGTGTCCAATCGTCTCTATCATCCTTAGTCATCCCTGTATTCCTCCCCCCTTCCCATGTCACGCTCCTCTCCATGCTCTCCCCCAAAAACCTGTGCTTTGGTTGCCCTCTTTCCTCGTCCCCACTTTCACCTGCATCTTCTTTTGAATCTGTTTCCATATCACTGCAAAAAAGTCCACAAAGCTCAGTCTCCTAGAAGTTGTGTATTCTCCAGGCTTACCTTTGGAGTCAATCAAGTCTATGCCAATCCTATCACCATAGGACCCCGTGCCCATTCTGTCTGATACTGTAGTGTCCTGCTTGGCAGGGTTGTGCTGTCTGGCTCAGCTCATCTACCCCCTTTGTTGTCTCCCATGCCCATTGCCCATCGTTTCCTTATGTCTCTGATCATGCGCTCCTCCTCCTCCCTTAGATTGAGCTCTCTCATAATCTGCTCTATCTGACACTTCCTCCATACCTAGTCCACTAACACTTGCTTTTCCTTCTCATCTGCTTCTCTCCATTTCTCAATCTCTTCTTCCTCCTTCCTCCTCTTGCCTCGCTACTACTGCACTTTCTCTTCCTCCCTCCTCCTCTTTCGGGGCTACCTCTCGCGTCTCTTTTCTGCTTCCCTCTCTTTTAAGTGTACTTCCTCCATTATTTCTGCCCAGTCACTAAGCAAAGTAGTGCTAAGTATCACTTACAGCATGCACAATGCTAGAATCTTGTTACTCCAAAATACACACAACCCCGACATAAACCCATAGCTGTCTTCATGCCTCCTAACAGAGTACACCACTATTTTCTTGTGTTCGATCTGTACCTATACCATCGCCTTGTAGATAACTGCCCCCTCAAGACTTAACCAGAAATATCACTTTCTGCAGTGTAGGCCAGCTCCCTTTGCTAAACCTCATGGGGATACATTCATCTATGAACCGAGCAAAAACGCCCAACCCACAGGAAATCCGATATTTAGATAACTTCTATTATCCATGCCCTTTGCTTAGCTGCTTCCCTTAAGGACATCCATTTCTTTGGTTGCTCCCGCTTCCTCTCCCGTCGTTTTCCCATCCAGGATAGGTGCTCTAGGGGCATGGAAACCCCTCACTTCCACTGATAAATTGATTTTACACTTACTTGTCCTCAAGTCGAAGTTTTTGGCAATACACTGTTGGGGGGAAAAACACAGTGCAATGGTAATTCTTTCAACTTTCTTCGTGCCTCTCACTCCACAACAACCTGTCTGGCGAGTTTTGCGCACCACCCTTCCACAAATCTCTGCCTTCTCAGGCACACCCACAACTCTTGCGCATGCGCCTTACGTGCACAGTCACTGGATAACCTCCTTTGTCAATTTCAAGTTTCTCAACACTGATTCCACACCACCTTGTGCTCTCCAAGTCCTATGCGAAAACCTACGGGTGACGTCACCAATTTACTAGGCAAGGTAGTGCTAAGGATCACTAACAGTGTGCACAATGCTAGAATCTCATTACTCAAAAATACACACACCCCCGACATAAACCCACAGCTGTTTGCCTGCCTCCTAGCAGAGTATACCACTATTTTCTTGTGTTCAATCTGTACCTACAGGGTCGTCTTTTAGATAACTGCCTCCACAAGACTTAACCAGACAAATCACCTTCTACAATCTAGGCCAGCTCCCTTTGCTAAACCTTACAGGGATACCATCATCTATGTCCTGAGCTAAAATGCCCTATCCACAGGAAATCCAATATTTACATGACTTCTATCATCTGTGTCCTCAAGTCAATAGTCTAGGTTGTTCATCAGAACCTTTTACCTCAAACCCGAATGCGCCCTAACAACAAAAATCACATCTACCTCTGCTCCTGTCCCTACTAAACTTGACAATGCTACACACTACTAGACAATACTCAACAATACTCCAGAGGTACTCAACAATACCCATTACCCTCCTCGTATACCCCATTACTTTCTAGTTCCCTTCAGTTGCCATGTGGCTGAGTCAATACATACACTCTCTGATCTGCTCATGCCGTTCGGCTGCTGCATCCCCCAAAGCTGCCACACCACCCTTCTGGTCTGCTGGACTCCTCACGGACCGCAGGCAGGATATTTTCCAGGCTGGCTTCTGACGGCCTTCACACAGGGCATGCTTTTTCCGTTTTCCCGAAACCTGCGAGGTGTCCCGCAGTCCTCCAGGCTCTGCGGCGGGAGAGTCGGCTTTGTGCAGGACTAACGTAGCTCAAAGATCCCATCTGCTGCCAACTTGTTGGTGCAGACAGAGGCCTGAGGTTTGCTCCCTCGAGGGCACAACAGCCCTCCCCCCAGAATAAGAGAGGACTCAGCCAAGGGCAAGTTCAACTGTCGGTTGGTGCCTCGAGGGAGCAAACCCCCAGGCCTCTGGTCCGCACCAACAGTCTATCATTTAACCAAAGCAGGGTCTACTCAGCTATGTAAGGTAATTTTATAAAAATAAAAGATAACAACCTTTCCGGTTATGTGAACCAAGAATATGCCACAAATCATGGTTTTTAAGTCGGAGGACCACGGATGATAGGCTAGAACATTCTTGATTTGTAAAGACTTAATGAAGATCTTCACAAAAATATCAAATTTGGTAAATAGTTCATGAAATGCCTTAAGGCATACATTCTCATACAATGGATCCACATAAATCAGGCCCTTAGAATGCCAACCTGGGGTTTCTGGGTGTAAATGGCTGGGAAACAAATGGACATCCACAATTTAACTCGATCGTGAATCTCGGGAACATGCAAATTATTGTAAATTACTTTCCCAGATCTTTTGAATATTTGAACTAAGGCATATCCCCCTACAAAGAGTGATTTTTAAGTTCTGCTGCAGGATTCCCATGGCAGACATGGTTCACAGACACCCCTGTTCAGTTTAGCAATTGTGGCAATCTGAAGAAGCAATCGCCTTCCCGTTTCAAAACACTGTCTGTGGTCCTCCCTCAATTGCTGCTGCGTGGTCATGAGGAGAACCATCTCCGGTTCCGGAAGCACCTCAAAACCTTCCTCTTTGCTTCTGCTTTCTCTGTCCCTCTCCCCTGCTAAATTCTACACTGAAATTGCACTGAATCTGCAACTGGGCCACTCTCACCGACCTCGGTCCTGGGCCCAGCCACTCTCCACTTGCACTGCCTCCCTGGCATCGCATCCCCTGCACTGCGGGACTGTCTCTGTATCCCTACAGCCCCCCCCCCTTCCCAGCACTTGCCGGCATTTACCTTGCACTTGCCACCAGCTGGCCCTATTTATTTATTTATTTTTATTCTATTATCTATTAGAATAAAATTCTATTATCTATTTTTATTTTATTACTTGTACTGCACTTCCCCCTCCCCTTCCCCTTGCACGTTTCCCTTCCCCTACCCCTGCACTTGCGCGGTCTGAATGATACCTGGCCTAGTAGGATCGTTGTCTGTCTTCCCCTTGTTCCCCCCCCTGCCTCGTCGCGCCTTGAAACACTTGTGTATAGGCGTGTTACAAATGCCATATTATATCATTGCTGCAATCTGATGGCAGAGGGACTCCTCAATTGAGGCCTGGATTCTGGATTCTGTCCCTCAAGATGTTGAGGAATACCCTACTGCAGATGCACCTGACATTCAGCTGCGATGGCATGATGTGATGCCGCACATATAACCTTAACAGGCCCATAGGGTCCGGGATGCTACTGTCATCCAGTGGGCTTGGCGTGTGCTGTGGTCGGGGTGCGCATTGTTGGTGGGTGGTAGGCCAAGGGTCACCGGGATCATGGGATTATAACTGTTCCCCATGTTGGGGTGCCTGCTCTTCCTCCTGCTCCTGGCCTATCCGTTGATCATCTTTTGTTGTCTGCTGTAGCACCTCCTCCTCTGCCTGCACATGTGTGGTGTCTTGGCCTGTCACTTAGCTTGCAGAACCTAGTTTCCAGCACGTGCCTGCTTCTATGATCCCTGGTACTGGCGATAAGTCTCCTCTGGCCGGGCCTACATTTTCTTTTTCCCAGGGCTACTTGTATTTTCCTGGCTAGGGTGTATGGCCATGACAGTGGTGGTAGTGCATTTGGCAGCCATTTCCTTGGCAACCTTCTGGCTCACACTTGCTTTTCTTCAGCCACTGTGCTCAATGATTCCTGTGATGTGCTTCCTTCCAGGACAGAGATGAAGAAAGAGTTGCCATGAACGGATGTACATTTGTGTGGGACATGCATCACAGTGTCCCAGAACACCTGTTACTATCCACAAACAGTATGAGTGGTGCTGCCTGATATGCATTGCCATGTGTGGGAAGCTCTTGTGACATGTGCATAGATGTCCACGTGTGTACAGGTGCTTCTCCTTGCCCTAGTCGTGTGTGTGTGTGTGTATGTGTACATGTGATGCACAGCTGTAGGAGTGCATGTCCGTTGTATGTGTGCCTTATTTGGAATGTGTGCATGGTTATTGTTGGGTGAGTAGTTGGTGTGCGTCCACCTATGATCCGCCTGGAGTGGAGGTCTGTGTGCCATGTGTGCCATCTATGGTTCTAAGGGGCTTGTCATCTGCACATTGCACACTCACCTGTAACATGTCCCTCCTCCAAGCCTGTAACACCCTACAGTTCCATGGTGGGCAGCACTTTCTGGTCCCAGGCTACCCAGATGATGGGTCTCCCTTTCCCAGTGCTGTCATTTGTCTCTCGGGCCTTTAAAATTTGCTTGTGATTTAGATCATTACAGCGCTTGCTGTAATGATCTCATGGAATGATTGACAGCGCAATGACATCCGCTAAAATGGTGGCCCACATGTCCCTTTTCTTGTGGCCAGTGGATATATGTGCCTCTGATCTTAGGAGCCGTGCCTCCACAGTCATCATCTTCTCCACTGTGTCCATGAAGTGAGGCTCACAGGCACCTGCCATGATTTCTGGCTCTAGATGTGTGCTTGGTATTTTCCTGGTAACGTTTCCACTTGTTGCCGATGTCGAGGCTATCCTATCCTGGTATTTTCATGATTTAAGTAGATTTTGTAGCTAAGGACCTGTTGTCTGATAGGGTACGTTTTCTCCCAGGTTACACTCCGACGACAGAAGATGCCTGTTACACATCTGACACAGCAAGAGGTCTGACATCACCTCACCGGTGTACAGTCTGACATTTCTGCCAGTGGAGGGTGGGTTGGTGTTGTCAAGTTCGCTAGCGTACATGTGTCTGACATGTCATGTTTTGCCGCTGCTGCAAATACCACACAAATAACGCTCTAATGCCAAAGAGGTTTCTAAGCGTGGACCCAGTATCGAACCTGTGTTGCTCCGAGTCGTTTTGCTTTCAAGACAAAGACGTTTCCACTGAGCTATACTACCCGTAAATAAGTATCAAGGAGCATGGGACCAATGGGGAGCAACAAAAAGCCAACAAACAAAAAGGTCCCATGCAGTCACATTCTACTTAGTAGTACCTGGACTATATGCAATCTGTAGAAAGAAAATTCCTTTAATGCAAAAACTGAATTTTTTACAAAACAGTTTATAAAAACATGATGAAAAGGCACCAATAGTTCAGATGCAAACCCTATCCCTACACACTTAACCGATGCTTTAAACAATCCTACGTACATGTGGACAAGAACACAAAAAGAAAGAATTGAACAACAGTAAACAAGAAACATGACAGTGACTAGCCCTGTCTGGTCCTGGCACAAGGCGAAGTACATGAACCAAACGATGTTCTCAGTCCATGGCGAATGAATCTACCCCTCGGGCATATCAGTTAATGAATGACAAGGTGATCAGTTAATGAATGACAAGGTGTGTTTTGATAGATGAATCCATGGGAGGTCAATGCATTTTCAAGGAATGACTGCCTTCATCACGGCCAAGCAACACAACTTCTTGTAGGGGGACGGGTTCAGGACACTATAAACTGTCCAGCTCTCCCTTGCCTCACAGTGGGTTAACACAACCGAGTCGGAGCCATGAATGACAAAAGTCTACCAGGACATTACCACCTGTCTAACTCGCTCTTACCTCGCTGTAGATAAGCACAGTCCGGTTAGAACAATGAATGACAATGTTCTACCTTGAAGAAGGGAACTGTGAGGAATTTGACCATTCACATGGTGGGCCTGCTCTTTCTTAGGCTTTTTTAAATTTTTTAATTAAATGGAATGATGGTAGACCAACCTCAGGAAAATGTGTGGGACTAATCCACACACATTTTTCTATGCTTACGCCACAACAAATGCATAGGCCTGTATAGTCTGGATGGACACAGCCTTCGGGCACAGTATGCCCTGTCATATTTAGTTGGAAGGTAACAGGCAGGAGCACACTATGTCATCTCCAGGAAGGGTGAGGACCAAGCTTCCCCCTGTCATGGCCTGCCTGATTACCTAACAAAGGCTCTATCGATACGCCCTGCTCTATTTTGGACCCTGCAGCTGGTGGCAGCGATTAACATACCAATTAGAGGGTACTTCAAACAGGCCCACATGGGGCCTGGTGGCACAGGTTAAGAAAGGAGACAGGATACCCAACAACCTTCCATATGTAACTCTGTCAACCTGAAGCCAGCTCCTGCCCTCACTATCAGTGACAGTGAGCTGTCATGTGTCACAGCCCGTCATGCAAAGACCAGCCTGCATACTGGGTAGCCTCCACCACTGTGGCGAAGGTGGAGGTTGCCATAGTGCGTGCGCCAACATGCTGGGCATCAGCAAACTGCATTTGCTCACTCGCTTTGGGTAAAACATGTTGCCATGGTTATCCGACGCAAGGAGCCGCCACAAACCCAAGGAACTTACGGGTTCAGTAAAGGAGAAACACTTCCTGGTATCGGCGCTTCTGATTGACGTTATGCCGTTGCTCGAATGTTGTTATCCTTCCTGAACAGCTTTCCTTGTTCCTCGCTTAGTTCTTGGTTCCTGTTTTCGGATTCCTTGCTGCACTTCCCTCCTGATTGCCACGCAGCCTCCTTCTTTGTCGTTCTGCGGCAAAACAGATTTTTATTTCTTTGCTGTTCCGTGTCAAAACCAACTTCCCTTCATTGCCATTCTGCAGCAAAACAGACTTTCATTTCTTTGCCGTTCTGTGGCAAAATGGACTTTCATTTAATTGCCGTTCTGTGGCAAAACCAACTTTCCCTACATTGCCGTTCCGTGGCAAAACGACATTGTTCCTCCCTCAAATCCGCTTGCAACTGTGAACTCCTTCCATGTTGGTTAACCCACAACAAACGCCATCTGTCTTCAGCCCAAACTTGGAAATGACCCAGGACCGTTAACTGGATTGTTTGGATTATTCTTGACTTTAGTTGTGATTGGATCTACATTTGTTTCCTGTCATTTGGATCCCAGGGGAATAAAATGGAGGATATCATCCCAGCAAAAGATGCTCTGCAGTGTTCTGGTGCCTACTGAAAACGCGTTAGAGCGCCCTCGTGCTGCTCTGGGTTTGTCCTTAGTAACCTTCCTTTCTTTTGTTTTATCCTCCTCGTTTCACTGGATTGTTCTATCTACTGGGGTGACCCCTTCCTATTAAGTGTGGATCTCCTTTTCCAATCCATAAGAGTGAAGAGAGAGCAGTATCACCAAAGAATAGGACACGGGAATTGGCGTTATTGTGATCAGGTTAGTTACAATGAAATTACCAGACAAGTAATTCTTCACCATCTTCTAGTACTAAATCTGCCCTTTCTTCTTTTCAGCTTGACGCCTACCATGTGGTAGAGCTGCTTTTTTCTCTAATTACCGTCCTGTCTGTCAAAATTATCAGACAGTGTGGTGTTTAGATAAGAAGGTCACCCTGTATTCAGGAGACCCTGGACTAAGGGGTTCAAAGCATTTTACTAAGTAGAACACTGTCTCCTTTTTCATTTTATGAGTGCTCTTCTACAGTAGTGGTATCAGACAACCTTGTGAGTACTACTCAGTTAGTGGTGGACATCATGTCTGGGACTGTGTGTTTACAGTAGGCCACCCTAGTAGGGAGACCCCATTCATAAGGTATGAGAATGTGGTTTGCAGGAGCCAGAGAGTCAGGTCTTGCCACAGCTTCAAGCCTCAAGCCGTTCAAGAACCGGTACCCAGTCAGAACACAGCGTGCCCTGCCAGGCTCTGCAGCAAGCTTTCCTGGATAGGAAGTGCCAGAAGGTCTTTGAACCTACAACCAAGGATAAGGCAGCTGCCTGCAACACATTTCTCAGCTTTGGGCCGTCCGCCTTAAAGGACGACACAAGCCCATTGAAGAAGCTGGGAGAAGTGCCTTGACAAGCATCTACCGACGTCCGCCTTGAAGGACATTTTCGAGCCAGTCGAGTTCCTCGACCTGCAGCCAACAGCAACGCTGACCGTTGTCAAGCTGCCGTTGCTTAAAGACATCCAAGACACTGCGACCAGTGCTTCAAAACCATCAAACAGCACTGAGACAATGATTAATTTCCCAGAGCCACCATGCAGGCCAGCCTTCAGGCGTTCATCCAGCTTTGCTCGCCGAACATCTTGCTGCCTGATACCCGCAGTTTACTCCCGTCTTGAACTCTGTTACAGAAGCCTGTAAAGCATCCGGAAACTGACTCAACCATGTTGAGCACCAAGAACACCAAAAGCACAAGGTAAATCATGGTTCTGTTCTCTGGGTCCTTCCCAGAAGGCTCCTCAAGACATATTAAGACCCATTGCTCCCTTTGTGCTGAAGTGAAGAAACCTTAAATTGTTGTGGTTATTAACCATACCGACTACCCTGCTGTCAGTATCCAGAGTGCATCCCTTGTCCTTCTTTGAAACGGTCTGTCCTCTTAATTTCTTTACATGATGGGTTGTATTTCACGTAGTCTTGCTAGAACTGTCTGTTGTCATATAAGGAAAGTAGATATTTTTTATATAAATTTGACTGGATAGTCCCTTTTATCATTGGGTAATAATTGTATTGTCACTGTGTTGCAACTAACCAACTATCCATAACCTTTCTGAGATAAGCCTGCCATTCCGTCCATGTTACCAAAATTGGACAAGGAGGTATATCATTTACTTGTTATTCCAAACTGTTCGGATCCCTTCTGGTGTATTAGAGGTGTGGGGCTGATTGATGGCTTTGAAACAGTATTCCACCCCTGAACCCTGGAAGTTGATTGGTCACAGGAATTTTTCAGATGTCCTTACTCCTTCAGTTCTACGGGTCTGTGTCAGGAACTGAATTGCTGTGTTAATGTCCCTCTAAGAGCAAATAGCCGAGTGCGGGTTCAAGATCACTTTCTTGTCTAGCTCGTGATTCGATGCACAGCCGGTCGTGGCAGCTTCGCGGCACTCTGTTTCCCTTTAGTGTTCCGCCGCTGCAGAGTACATGTCATTATGCAGTAGTTTCCTAGCATGCAGAGACAGTAGATGCTTTTATCAGCGTTGGACTAGTGGTTCAATCTCACACTCTAATTTAAGCCTATAATACTATGGGTGAAGTTTCACTAACAAGTAACAGACTATTTCTGCTACGGTAAGGAAAGGTGCGGAGTGTGGAGGCAGAGTGTGGAGTCTGCTGGAGCTGCATAGTATTTCCTCTGTGGCCATTGAGGAGGAGCCCTTGACTTTACTTAGACTACACTGGGACGTGGAGCAGGCTGCGGAGTGTGGAGGTAGAGTGTGGAGTCTGCTGGAGCTGCATAGCATTTTCTCTGTGGCCATTGAGGAGGAGCCTATTGACTTTACATAGACCACACTGGGCCGCGGAGCGGGCCACGGAGTGTGGAGGCAGAGTGTGGAGTCTGCTGGAGTCAGCGGAATTTGCAGGTAAGAAAATCAACTGACCTACCCATGTACTTTGCCCGTGCCAGCAACAACAGCGAACGTCAAACGACTTGTCAGTTTGAATTGATCTGTATTTAAATGAATAACAAAACGAGACGAGTTCCGATTGTTAGAACGCCTGTCCCCTTTTTAACATTCAAACTACCCCACCTCGTGAGTGTTCGGCATGTGGGGACTGCGGGACTCAGTGCTTTGACCCATAGGCTGAAGATCTCCCTGCACCCCTCCCCCATGCTCCCTACCTTGTTTGCGGAAATCTCCTGCTCTTTGTAGAACTCCTTGTTCCCCATAGATGACCATGAACTCAGGTGAAGTTCCAGTAACTTCTTTATTAGTTCCAGTACATTATGATAGTCATGTAATGTCAGGTACATCTGGGTTCAGGGCAACATACACCTGCATCCTCCCAGGTAGGCGCACATCTCGCAACTGACCACATAGAACCCCAGTCACACATAAACATTCTACCCCTTAACACTCCATTGTCAATCAATACACTGACCAAAGGTTCCATTAGGATGCAGGATAATACCAAATCCCTACACTCTTCCATAACGTTTCCTAGCTAGAGACACAGGTTCTTGCAGCGCCCCGGCGTCAGCAAAGGACCGAAGTCTGTTGCTCTTTCCGAAAGATCCTCCTGTTTCAGTGCGAGACTGCGAATAACAACTTGAGTGAGTGCAGGTGTGCGTGGTACTGAACGCCCTGAGCACACACACACACAGCGAGAAAATACAGCCATTGGGAAAAACGACTTGCGGGATATTCAGAACACCAAAGCGGCGTTATGTAAAATACATCTGAAAGTCAAGAAGCACTTGTACCAAACAAGCATCCGCACACAAGATTGAGAACTAAAATTATGGGTGAGATGAGTATTTTGGCACGAAATACCATTCGTAACACCCCATCAGGAAATGATATGAACAACTTGACGAACACACAAACCAACACCCCTCTTAAAAAGCCAGATAAAGACACAACTGCATGCACCACCGAGAAAGAATTTGTATTGCATGAGATCCACCAAATGCCGATTTCAGAAAGAATCTGTTGCTTACAAAACAACTTGGAAGATAATGCCTCCAGCAACGTAAATGTCCGATCTGAATCTATAACTCATACACTAAAAAAACGTGATAGAGGACAGTACAACGAGTTGCTCAGCCATGAATAAAGTACAGATCAGCAAAGATGATCAATACCTACCTGAACCAGCGAAAATATATGAAGAAATCAAGACAAGAGATACAATAGACAAACCATCTTCTAAACCAACCTTGTCGCCCCCCCTTGCGCTGATCACCACCTATTGGAATCCACAGAGAACTTCTCCATCTCTCTTTTGCCAAACTATGGAGGAAACAATCGATGACATCTGTATTGAATGGGAGACGCCATGGATTATTATTTGTGGTGATCTCAACGCAAAATGCGACCAGCCGAAGGCGATCTCTTTGAAGGATACGGAACCCACGCAAGCCGAACGAAGAGGTGAACTATGGATGACACTCATGTCCTCTAGGAACTTATACAACGTCGCCAAGATCAGAGAGGGCCAGCCCCCCCCCCAACATGGAAAAGAGGCCATTGGTCGGCCACTTTGGACTACATCTTTGCCTCTGTAGCCCTGTGCACAGAAGTCCAAGACTTTCAAGTGGTGGAAACAACGTTAAGCGACCACAACCTTTTGTCCCTTTCTTGGGCCTCTAAAGCACTCTCGAACGGCAACTATCTCCCCGAGGTGGAGCTCAACCCACAACAAACGCGTCTGCGTCTGTCTGCCACAAACATAAGGGCAATCACCTCTCAGTACGCGACTAATCAAGCCGCTGAGTTACCCTGGGAGCCTCTTGGTAGACCAAACTACCTTCCGTTTCTTCTACCTTATAAGCACCCCTCGACGGTGGGTCCAAAAACCCAACAGATCCATACTCACCACTTCGACAAACAAATCGCACTCAAAAAAACGGCATTGAGAAAGCAAAAAAGACAAGCCAAAGCAGCCAAAACTGTCGAAGCATGGAACAAGTGGGCCAATGAATTTCGAACGTATAAAGCATGGCTAAGAGCCAGATGGGCAGGCATCTACCAGCGGGACGCTGAACTTATGCTCCGAGTCCTTACAACTAAAAAGACAGCAGATTTTTGGTCCCTAATAAATCACACGCAAGCAACAACCTCTTCAAATATGATTAACGCTGTTCCGGAGCAAGCGTGGGTCACTTTCTTTACTGACCTTTTTTCGAGTCCATCAGCAGCAAAAACCCAGTGTATCACCATGTCAGACTCCCCATGGGTGGATCTCTCAGCCGTATTAGACATATCTTTTGCAATCAAAAAGCTAAAACCGTCCAGAGCGCCAGGTCCGGACGGGCTGTCCAACATAGACCTAAAAAAACATCACCATGAATGGTCCATCTTCATTTCTAACCTGTTTAACCATTGCAGATTAACGAGAAACATCCCCTTATCGTGGTGTACATCCATCATTATTCCCATCTACAAACAGGGAACTAGAGACGCCCCGGGAAATTATCGCCCGATAGCTTTGCTGGACATTATGGGCAAGATCTTTGCGTCTCTCCTTCTAGGCCACTTTCAACAATGGGTCAAAACAGCCCCTTGCAGCGACCCTCTCCAAACGGGCTTTAAAAAGAACGGGAGCACGACACTGAACATATTCATACTATCCCTGTTGAAAGCGAAAACGAAAGAAACGTCACAACCCGTTTACGCTGCTTTTATTGACCTTTCACAGGCTTTTGACAAAGTCGACAGAAGGAAACTATGGGACAAGTTAAAAAACTGGAACTGCCCAGAATCGGTCCTAAACCCACTAATGGCCTTGCATACCAATACCACTCTCAAGGTCAGGCTGAACAGACAAGGCACTCTCTCTAGGGAAATCAGTGCGAACAGAGGGGTTAAGCAAGGCTGCCCACTGGCCCCAGCCCTCTTTGTCGCATTTCTTGGGGACTATAAAGACTCTGAACGACTTGTGCGTTCCTTTCCGCCAAAGCTTGGAAACACGGCCCTGTCTCGACTCCTCTATGCGGATGACATGATTCTGTTTGACCAAACGCCAATTGGCTTGCAAAGACAGCTCGATAACCTTGCAGCCTACATGTCAGCTAACAACCTATTAATAAACCAGGCCAAAACCAAAATTATGATCCTCTCAAAAGCCACTCGCCCTCACAAAAAACTCACATCGTGGTCAATAAACAACATCAGAATTGAGGTGGTTTCCCACTTCAAATATCTGGGGGTGATCATTGACGGTTCAAGCAAGGAACAGAAAATGCAAGCTCACCTCTGGACAAAAACCAAGCTTTTGACCTCTCAACTCAAAGCGATCGACAGAAAATTTGGCAAATATTCATTATCCCCGGCCATTACCTTCTACAAAGGGAAAATAGTGCCAGCATTAACTTATGGCATGGACGCAATGTTCACAATCCCACACCAACTATGGCGTAGGCTAGAGGGACACATCTGGAAATCACTTTTGGGCCTACCAAATGCAATTCCCATCGAAGCAGTTAGAAGAGAGCTGGGCCTGCTCTCGTTAAGTGCGTCGGTCAGGGTGGCTTCCCTTGCCCTGTTTAGAAAGACCTTAATAAAAGATGGCCTTCCAATCTGTAACTTTATTGGCCAAGAGCTCTCCTCCTCGTCCTCCAAAGCCGCTCTGCTCTGGGTGAGTAGACAAGAACACATACTGGAAGAAGTGTCATGTTCCAAACTTGATCTAATTTCGAACCCCCAAAGGGTAAATGAAAAAGTAAAGAACCAAGACTGGATCTCCACTATTGATAAAGCGGTAGCTATGAAGTGCTTAAGACACCTTCCGCCAACATTTAACAAGTTGAAGTTGCCCCTAGGATACTGTACAAAATTCCCAGATAAAAATCTGCGAGGAATATTTTTGCGAGCACGTCTTAACCTGCTCCACACAAGAGAAATCTTGGGGATAAGATCTTTAACTGCTACAACCACCTGCAGGCTATGTAACGACCCTGACTCCACGGAGTCAATTCGCCATCTCTTGCTAAACTGCCCCTCGCTGCACTGAGAACGGATGGCCTACCTTCTTCCATTATGGCACGATTCAATCCTGATTGAAGAAAACAGATGGTGGTGCCGTTTGATTTCCGGTGAAAAACCCCGTTGGGCAACGGCCACGGCAAAAATAATGCAGGCGGCTTTTCTTAAAATTGCGAACCAAAGCAAGAATTCCACACCGGAAGCGCTTGCTGCTGGACATCAACCTGATAACACAGGTGCATGACATGAGGCTACAACAGGCAAACCAGGCTCCGGTGGATGCTCTCCTCTTAATCTGTAAAAATCCCGCCCTGACTCGTTTTTTTTTTTCACATCAACGCTTCAAAACCTTGCCTGATTCCCGGCTTTGCACCTGTGTGGGTTCTCGAAACTTATGGAATTAAGAACTGATACCTCTTGTAAAAATCATGTTTTTTTCTTTGATTATGTACAAGTAATAATAAAAAAAAAAAAAAAAAATAGACGAATCACCCCATGGGAAAGATGATAGAGTATCTACTCCGGGAACCTTTTCACAAAAAGAGAGAGCCATGAATGCCAAGGAGCAATGGAAAAATCACTATGAAAGATTGAGAAAATCAGACCACCAAGCAACGGCAGTCCAACCTCTTAACATTGAACGTTTGGAGCGCCTATCGCTAGATCTGACTGAAATTGAAGCCTTGATGGAGCTTCAAGAAACAAACAGGAAACACAGGTGACAGGCTAATCAATTTAGCATTAAAATGGAGACAAGTACTATAATGGACACAATAACTACCAATAAAAACCAAACAATGAATGCAGACACGAATAAAGGAAACAAAGCAATCAGGAATGAAGCACATAAATGCACATGTGCAGCAAACACAGTAGAACATCAAGAGTCCATTGTGACCAACATGGTCGATCTCCAAAATATGTTGAATGCAGTAACTACACAAACGATGATCCCGTACATAAAGTTACGGGAACTGAACACTGAAACTGCCAGGGAACATACCACATTATTAGGCTCCATCTATGCCAAACAAAAGAGCCTTGAAGTGCTCATATCCAGGATACAACAATGCCTCAACATAGAAGCAGAAAACACCTACACTTGGCTGCAACACTTGGCTGACATTGCAAGACAAAATAGAATGGATAAAGCATTACTAACAGAAACCCTAATCGCTATTACAAAGTCTTCCCAAATGAGTACTCAAGCAGGAGATAAAGACCTGAAGATGATTGAACACAGACAAACGGAAGAGGGAACCTAAACAACGAAACAGATAAACAAACACATCCATCTTAATCGAGATAAACTGCAAACAGATATCAAGAACCCTGATCCGGAAATATTGTTAATTGATCTGTCATCTGATATGTCCCCTAGTGATGTGGAAAAAGAGAAGCCCATCCATATGGCTGGTCAGAATTCGGAAAGTCTTGAGACCAAAGGAAAACAAAAAAAGTGGAAACAAAACTATAGCATCTTTATGCAACAACAACAAAGCGGTTCACTCAAAACTAAAATGGAAAATTCGAAAAAAATCCAAATCAAAAAACAACAGAGAGGCTCCAGAGCATTTCGCAGAAACCTACTGCATAGCACAAATGAAAATAAAAAACACTAAACATGTGCAACCCTCAGTGCAAAGATTTGACAAAACCAAACTGAACGACATCGACGACCGAAGCCACCAAAAAGATAAAAACGCCCCTCGCCAAGCGATGCCCCGATCTAATACTTCAATAAAGCCCATGTGACCTTTAGATACAGACCAAGGAAATCTTGAATCATGAATGAATCTTTCAACCTATTCAATACAAGAGTCAGAGCATGATGTGAACAAAAATACCTTGAGGTCTAACCAACAAGATGCATAAACAACTGCATCTTCGATGATCATACTAGATTGCTACGAGGAATCCATGATAGGACCGCACATAACTATTGAATTGTCATGTAAAGAGATTTCAGAGGCAGAACTAAGTTCCGGAAACCACTCCTTAACTTAACTGTTGTTAGAGACTTCTACACAGGAACAAATGATAGAGATCGGTGGCCAAGCGTGATTCAATCAAGAATCCACAGGCTCGAGCGAGCGAAATCCATCACTAGTCTGTCTGCAATTTGTAGATCCATTTCAAAGGGCCAAGGGCAACCAATTGAGACTAGAAAGAAGAATCAACCAAGACATGAAATTAATCATGAACAGAACTAACACGCTTTGCCTCTTCCAGGCCATACTGAATCTAAGATCCTTGACCACCAAAGATATTAAATTAATCGAGTTCATAGATGACAAAAGCCTTGATAAAATTTGGATCCATTGTCACTCTTTAGAAACGCTGATAATAATTGAATCTTGAGGGAATGAGATAAAGCTTCTAGGATTCGAATTGACCATAGACGAATATAACGATATGAAGAACGTGGACATTACCCACCTGAACGAACAAGGAAGCATCAGAATGTACTCAGAAATCAGCAGCTGCGATAGTCTTAAAATCAGTGTGAACCTAGAAAGACGCAAAAACACTGTCAATGAAAGCTACAAAAACCACCACAACACACCATTCTGCCCACCATCATCGGACCAGCAGAGCACATATTAGGTGGGAACCACAACAAACCCCTTTTTGGCGAGATTTCAGTCCATCGACTGATCAATATGAATCACAAGATAAAACGACAAAATAACAACGAATAGTAAACAACAAATATGACACTCTGTTCATGTAATACTCGGGGACAATTGCATTTATTTCACAAAGAGCAAGTGGATTTGAACCAAGCCAATATTATGTGTCTGCAAGAGACATTGCTTATCGAGCCCCAAACCTGTGAAGGATATTTTACACAGACGAATCCAGCAATCGCAAGAACGACAGGTAGACCTTCGGCTGGATTACTCACCTTGATCAAACAGGATGTACCGTTTGAAGTTATAGAATTTATAAACATAGGTTGCTGGGCTCAAAATATGATTCTCAAAAAGCGAAAACCAACAATGCAAGAAAATACTAAAACCAGTCCCTGCTCATCAGAAATGTATCTTAGTATTATTAACATTTACTGGAACCCGAGAACACTTGATGAGGAGAAAGTAATAGATACAGTCCTATCCGCAATCGACAACGTCTCACAGAAATACAAAGGGGTGATATTCATTATATGCAGCAATTTCAATTTTCACCTCTATGACGAGGAAGGGAAAATGACAGAAGAAATCTGTTAGAGCATTGCGCCCCTAGATGGTCAACAGAGGCAAGCAACAGGAACTTTGATCGTCTGGATGCCGTAAACAGAGACACGGATATCTCTTCTCCCACATGGTCATACGGAAACAACAAGTCAATAATAGATTATATTTACTCAACAAAAGGATTCACTCAATCCATCAAGGAAGTGGCGAACATTGTTAGTGATCAGAGCGACCACTATATTCTGAAGCGATTATGGGAACTAAATGGCACTAGTCCACGGAGAATAAACATTCCACCTATAACATTGAATTCCAGAATTATTTACCTCAAGATATCTCAAGCCAACCTAACAAATCTGATGAAAACACTCAAGAATTCTGAGTTGGAAGATAAAAACAAAGTCAATTATGGCTGGTTACTTAACCAATTCAAATTGACGATCGTCCCCAAAGATCATCAGCAGGAAATGCACAAATATGCCTATAACAGATTGATCGCTGCAAGAAAAAAAGAAATGTAAATTGCTGTGAAGAGAGCCAAATATGAATCCCACCTAGCCAAAAGGACAAAGATACACACAGCTAAACAAAAATACAAAAATTGGTTGAAAAATGAGAAAGTTATCCAAGACCAAGAAAATGCTGAAAACATGATGGACACTCTTAAAAACAATAACACCCGACGCTTGTGGGACCTTCTAAAATCAAACTCGAGCACAAAGGATACAATGATAGTAGACGTCCCGGAATCTACCTGGGTCACCTACTTCACTGAGTTATACAAAGAACGAACATCAACTACGAAAAAAGGAATAACCTCCAGCGAAACGAGATGGAATGTGTCCTACGATATCGAGGAACTTGCAAACACAATCCGGAAACTCAATGCATCGAGGGTCCCTGGGCCTGACGGGCTGTGAAATGCTACCCTTAAAAAGAATCCAGAAATGTGGGCAGCTTTCTGTGGGGCAATCATCAATCTAATTAACCACACTAAAAGAGTCCCGGTTTCATGGCAATTTACCTCAATAATCCCTATATACAAATAGGGCTCAACCAAAGACCGATGAATTATCACCCTTTGGCTTTACTGGACCCCTTGGGGAAAGTATTTGCCAATCAACTACTATGAAAGCTAAACACCTGGTCGAAGCAGACAAACCACCAGGCGGTCCATCAAACCAGATTTGTCTGAAACGTAGGCACGCGCGTCAATCTGTTAATCATGAATCTACTGAAACATGAAGCCAACAAGACAAGAACACAAACATATGTTGCATATGTGGATTTAAGTATTGCATTTGACAAAATCAACCGAGATCTATTATGGGCAAAATTGGAACAATGGGGCTGCACCAGAGACATACTTGAGCCGATAAAGCTACTTTATTTGAATAGCAAAATACAAGTGAGAATGTCTACTGATGGGATCGTAACTAACCTAATCAATGCATGGCATGATTTAAAGCAAGGGCGCCCACTTGCTGCTGCACTTTTTAATTTGTTTACATCTGATTATGAGGAAAATATCCACATACCCAGTATAAATTCTCCTAAACTGAATGTCATAGCTGTACCCTGCTTAATATATGCAGATGATATCATTATTCTAGCAAAAACACCCTGAGGCTTGCAAATTGCACTAAACAAAACGCTAGAATACATGGATCAAAATGAGCTGCCAATAAACATTGAAAAGACGAAAATCATGACGCTAACTCCGAAGATGCAAAAGAAACAGAACCCCCCCGTATTCTATTTACAAAAACAAAAACTGGAGCAGGTCGTAACTCACAAATATCTAGGAATCTGGATTTATCAATCTATGAACAAACTTCCTTGGTAAGGCAAGGTAAGGTGGATGTAGAAGTAAAAAGTGGCAATCCTCGCCCAGTCAATACACGCTAATTGAAATTGAATAAAAAAAATCTCAACTGCATATAAAAAAGCCATTTTTCAAGCTAAATCTGAATCCTTCAATCAAAGAATCGCCAAAGCCAATTCTAAATCCAGAGAAATCTTCAAGATCTTCAAAGATCTTACCTCCCTTTGCTACCATCCAGACAACATCATAAAAGACAAAACCTGGTGCACCAACATTCAGGACGCCCTCATCAATAAGGTTAAAATTCTCAAACAAAAAATATCCACTCAACGCCTAGGCCTTCCCAAACATCATGACCCACCTCATCCCACCTCTCCTAAACCTCTTTCTCAAACACCCCTTTTCGTTTTCAAAGACGTCACAGAGACTGAGGTTACCAACCTTCTCAAACATATTAAACCCTCCACTTGCAAAGGGGACATCTGTCCCCCTACCATCATCAAAGAATGCACAGCCTTACTCACCCCCATCATCACAGCATTCATTAACGTATCCTTCACATCAGGAGTTGTACCACAAAATCTAAAAGAAGCACGGGTTCGCCCTCTCATAAAAAAAAACATCTCTAGACCCCACTTGCCCCAACAACTACTGCCTCATCACCACTGTTCCCTTCCTTCTTAAAATCTTGGATAAATCCGCTCACATACAAATCCAACAATACCTGGAAGACAATGGCATCCTAGGTAGAAGACAATCTGGCTTCGGCAAAGGACATGGTACAGAAACCGCCCTCTTAGATCTTAAGAACCAAATAACCAAAAAAGTGGACACGGGCAAACCAGCACTGCTGCTCCTCCTTGATATCTCTGCTGCATTTGATCTTGGTGACCATGATATTCTCACCTCCCACCTCACCAACGCCGCCCAGTTCTCTGATAAAGCCACCTGCTGGATAACCTCCTTCTTAGAAGGAAGGGCAATGAAAGTCTCCTCTGACCAAGCCAATTCAGACCCCATCATCATCAGCTGTGGAGTCCCCCAAGGATCCTGTACAGCCCCCACCCTCTATAACTTGTTCACCAAACCCCTGTTTGACCTACTGGACATGCTAGGCATAGCTTATACAAACTATGCCGACGACACTCAAGTGCTCCTCCCACTTACTGGAGACTATGATCAAGATGCCACAGCCCGCCTCCAAATTTATACCACCATTCAAACTTGGATGGCAATCAATGGCCTCTGCCTAAACGGGGACAAAACTGAGATTATCAGCCTGCGTCCCAAGGAAAACCTCACCAAACTAAACAAAAAATACACACATTTCTCCATTGACAACACAATAATACCAGTCTCTACTTCGGTAAAGACCCTTGGTGTCTACTTAGACTCAATGCTCTCAATGACAAGCAGCACCATCTCTTTTGCCTCTGCCCACACCACAAAACATATAACTGCAATTAAACCTTTTCTAACCTCTCAAAACTGCCTGTTCATAGCCAGAGCCACAGTTGGAGCCAGACTCGACTACTGCAACGCCCTTCTGGCAGGCACTTCCACTAAGAACATCAACAGGCTCCAAATAACACAAAATAATGTGCTCTGTGCAGCTCTAAAAATCCCCAAAAGTGACCACATATCCCACGCCCACTGGCTCCCGGTTAAGGAAAGGATTAACTTCAAAATCCTCACCCTTACGCATAAATGTATCAATCTTTCCGCCCCATCATACCTCTCTGAAACTTTATCCAAAAACACTTCCACCCGACCCACAAGAAGTCACCATGCTAACCAACTCCATGTTCCATCCATAAAAAGAGCTAACGCCGGAGGCATCAGCTTCCCCCACATAGCTCCGAAGCTCTGGAAAGCCCTCCCAAATGCATTTAGAGCAGAGCCTTCCCTACTGGCATTCCGCAAATCCCTTAAAACCACACCATTCACATAACCTTCTTCTCACACTGATGCCCTGTCTCTCACACTGAAGAACCCAACCAATTGTGACATATCTGCCTTCGTACTATCGACGGTTACTCATATAACCCCTAGGATAATGGTCTTGAATGCAAATTCTGCCTGCTCATACTATGTAACCTCAAAATGTATCACAAACTGTAATGCCAATGTAACCACTATGATTTCCTTTGTATCAAGAAATGCTTATATGTAACAGCGCCACGATGCCCCTGGGCTGCTGCGCGCTTTAAAATTCGAATACATAAATAAATAAATGAATTTATAACGCGCAAACCTTTCACCACCAAAGGGGCATCATGGCCAGAGTAAGGTAAGTTCAGTAACACAATGCTCTAGGTAAGAGCTCATCAATGAACAGGCACAGTACTGAGTACCTGCCAGCGATCTCCAGGGAATGTGTGCAGGGATTCCCCGCCACGCTCCTGCTGTGCACGTTCACTGTGCAGGTCCCCCTGCAGCCCCGATGCACAGTTTAGTTGACACGAGGGAACATCTGGAGGCCAAACACTCATCAGCCTTCAAACTGGAAGACTAATGTTCAACCCGAGGCTCTTTGATATTCATCATCTTCCTTCCAGAGAGCTTGCAAACTTTGAATAGGCCTCTGGAATTAAAAAAGAATTCTGAGAAGGAGCTGAGGGAAGTCTGTACGACCCGCCACGATGGAGGCCCGCAG
Organism: Ambystoma mexicanum; assembly: GCF_040938575.1. Classification (NCBI taxonomy): domain Eukaryota; kingdom Metazoa; phylum Chordata; class Amphibia; order Caudata; family Ambystomatidae; genus Ambystoma; species Ambystoma mexicanum. Next base: position 423,552,446 of record NC_090934.1, on the reverse strand, counting down.
GAGGGCTGCCAGTTACTGCCACCCGCAAGGTTTTGATGCATATAGTACCTTGGGAAGTAATGTAAATGGAGCCCCTCCTAAAACAGGCAGATCCATTGACTTTATCAATAAGACTCCTGCTCGGAGTCTCACGTGTACTGATCTCGCTACGCGTTAACGTCATCTTGTTTTTCCCCTTGTAATCCTTTGCATCAAAATCAAGCATAGCAGGTTACAAATGTGCCAGGGTGTGTAGCTGTTCTCCCAGTGGCTTCTCTTGACCTCCACCGAAGAGCGGCAGAGATGGTACTTCCTTGTCTGCTGATGACATCAAGGGAACAAAAGGAGAACGGAAACCTGTTATCTTATCCTGGGCAAATGAGCACTGGAAGAGCTCCAGGAAGGATGTTTACCAGGCCATGAAAGGACAGGTAACTCTGTGCGCCTGTCTGCCTGTGAGTGCAAACCGACTGTCCCAGACATGGAGGGCACACACAATGGGAGATCAGAGGGGTATTGCATTGGTATGTCTCTGCCTGCCATCAAGGGCTTCTACTCTAGTATCATCGGCCTGGCCGCTTGATAGTGTGGCAACCTCAGGCTCCTTATTGAGCTCTATATAGGGATTGGTCGGTGATCGGCGTAGCCACGGGCACGGTGCTAGGAACCTAGTCGGTCCCTCCATGGGAGGATAGCTCAGGGGCAGCGCGCGCGCCTTGGAAGCAAGACGACACGGCGCACTACAGGTCCGATCCCCGGGTCCGCGCTTAGAAACCTCTGGGTATTAAGCTTGTTATAAATGACCTATCATGTCATATCATGAAGAGAATGACTTCAGCAGTTTTCACCTTTGTTGTGCTGCCAAAAGGCCAATTTTGATAGAGGTCCTTGCACCAACCACTGCAACTACACCTCCCTTTGTAAGCCCTGCCTTGCCCGTCGGCTAATGACTGCCCATACGGCTCCAATTGATGTCCGCAGAGTCTCACTGCTCATGTCAAGCTTGGCAGGTGCAGGGATATTGGGCAAGCCATGCGAAAGGGGGAGTTGGGTGCAACCTAGCACCCCCTCTTATAGGACCTGTGGCCCTTCCCTGAGACGTCCAATATGGGACTTCCAGCCCCGAGTGGCAGCGCCCCATGATGGCATCACCACTCCTCTCAGCACTTGAACGTCCCCATGCCCTCCCCCATGGACCAGCCACTGCGCTTCCCAACCATGCCAGCCCCGCATGTTGGGCACTGGGGCTCAAGGAAGGTTTCCATATTTTCCAGCTGCCAAATGCATTGAGCCAATCTAGAGGCATGGGATGGCAACAACACTCAATATAAAGGATCACAGCAAAACCAGCGGCTGGTCCCCTGAAGAGGACCAAAGCCGGCTGGCATACAGATATTGCCTGGGGCCAGGGACAGCGTCAGGGCCTTTCAACATTTTCAATTGAAATTTGCCCTGGGGCCCCCGAGGAGCTGCCCCATGTGGGCAGTCTCATAGTCTTTTAATTCCAGAAATTAAACGTGCAGGGCACTCATGTAACAGGCTGCCTTTATTGACGTCCTCAGGCAGTCACCTACCTCACAGAGAATATATCAACGTTGTCATCATCTCCATGCCTTTTTACTCGTGACTCCCCATCAAAAGCACCATGCTGTCAAACAGCGATTAGTAGCTTTTCAGCAGACATTTGGTGTTTCAGCTCCCTGCTGGAAGCCTATACTGTGCTCATCATACTGCAATTAGCTACTTTGCTGCTTTCTTTTGATGGATTGTTTTTCGCACCTTCAAGGCAAGGGGGACCCAAACATCTTGTTGAAATGGGCCCCTAATAGCCCTGACAGATCTCCCGCCGACCCTGCATGTGTACCATGCAGTTGTACAGAAACCCTGCAATGCTCAACCAGAAAAAATACAACCCACTAGGGGAAAAGGCCCAGCACACCTCTTGCAAGGAGAACAAAGTTTTATTTCCACAAAAATAGAATGCACCAGTACTCTGCTGCCACAGAACGTTCTGGCAAAACCAGTATGAGCAACACTTTATGAAATCACACAGCGTCATCGGTGACGTAAATTATATAACGTACAAATCCAAATTGCTGGTTGCTATGACCCCATACATAGACTACCTGCTCCATAGGGGTTTCAGCTCATTCATTAGTTCCAGACCCTTGTGTCCATCTTCTTCCATGTGGGCTCCTTCTTGTGCGTCATCAGACATGAAGCTACACTTAATTGGTTATTAGGCAAAGACAAACAATGCAGATTCTATCTCCTGATGTGCACTTGGTACTGCAGACAAGGGCTAAGAGGATACTTCGAGGCCATCGTGAACCCATAGACTTGGGTCCTTTAAGATGAGGTAGCAATAATTAGAGACGGATGGGGATGCAGAACTTACTCATACATCAATAATCAAACTGACTCAAGAAGTTGGCAAAACATAGTACTGTTTTATTTGCAATTATCTAAAACAGGGAGTTCCACAGGACATCAACGGACGTCGCAAAACACAGTTTGGGTGAATTTCATAAAAAACACAACTCTTATAGTCAAAATGAGTCATCAGTGACGTCACACTATGTGACAAAGTACAAAAACCTACTTTGGGATGTGATAGTCTTACAGGGATCATCCAAGTATATGTTCCATACTAACAGGGGTAGTGATTGGGTCTCTAACAGGTGGACAACTAAGCCCTCCTATAGTGCAAGTCATCTTCATCGTCATAAAATACACGACGATCCATTGGTTACATAAACTATAGGGCTTTCTGTTACGTGGCCCTCTACAATTGTTTGGCACGCTTGTACCCTTCTGGAATATTCCACATGCTTGCAGCAAGCAGGCTGGTACCCCAGGTGCCTGTGGGCTGGTCTTGACCATAGCTTCCCACCCAACTAGTCTGACATCTATCATCACTCTTGCGGTCTGCCATTCAATTAAGGCTTTGAACCTGGCCTTGCAGAAGCTCTCTGTGCCTGAGAATAAAAGGGAGTATAGCATAGGTATATCTTCTGGTTTTGGTGTAGCTCGACCCAAAGTCTATTTCAAACTGACCATGTGACTGGAGACCAGGTTTTCCAGCTCCTTGTTGCATATAATACTAGTAAAGGATGAACTCTTGACGCCTTCACTGTTTTTTCATTCCACTTCAAACAGAAGTTTGTTTATTTCTCACGTTCACGTACCTACTTGACAGACAACCAGGCTCACAGCCGCCTCGACTCTTGGTGCTGGGCCACCTAAGCCTTTCTTGAATTCTCCTTCTCCATTAGATGTTTTCCAACTTCGCCACACTGAAACCCTTTCGATTCATGGGGTTCAAGTCTTGCTAAAGTGCATCGTTGAACATCCAGGTTCTATACATTCCTATGTATATACATTTGTGCATCGCTGCAATATATTCACTACGTTGCCAGCCTCAAGATCACTTTTTCTACTTGAGTTACTGCATCTGTACAATTTTAAAATGACTTGGCATTTTCTTCAGTGTTTCTTTGCATGAGCATCTTCAACCCTAGCCCGAAATGTTGGTCATCTTTGACACCTCCTCTTCAGATCTTACAGAATGTCTATGTTCTTTCGTTTTGCTTATCTTTTCCGGGTGCATCAGTTCTGCTCCGCATAACGTCACCAGTCCTCTTTCTCCATTTATTTTCACACTTCTTCCCGGGACTTCGTCCAAAAGACCATCATGTCATCGTGACTGCATATAGGGTTTTCCCTATGGATACCTTGTTTCAATAATTCTTTGCGGTATAGGCATCCTCAATGGTACTACACGTGTCGCAATTTCCGGTTTCCAACATGTAGGTAGCATGGGGGCAGAGCTCTTGGTAGGGGCTTTTGACTCTTCCTCTACAATTGCATCGCACACACTAACTCGATTCGAGACACGTCAGTGCCCATCGAAAGCTCCCAACCCTCCCTTATTTTATCTATGTTGTTTTGCCCCTCCTGGCACCTTGCAGCAAAAATCACATGACTTATGGTGAAGGCAACTGGTCCCTGCTTTCTGATCTTTCAGGATCGACTGGGGGGGTCTAACAGTTTTATGGTTGGTGGTCTGGGACTGACCGGTACCTTGGAATTCTGGGGGTCTTGGGATGGGGCTTTTGGGTGCTAGTATTTCGAGCTGGGACAGCAAAGGTTGGAGGCTTGTGCCCTCCTTCTCGCGGGATAACTTTTTCGCAGAGAGCTCTCAACCCCCTTGTGGCCTTGCAGGGTGCATTTCGTCTGTGATACAAAATGTTGGCAACATGAAACAATGAAGGGTCTATGAATCTCTGCAGCTCTGGCCTTTCTCAATGGTGCCCAAGCTACACCCTATTCCTGCATGCATTCAATTAATTCTGTGTATGTTGCTTGGTCCTGCGGCCCTGGCTGCAGCGTGAAGTTAGGCCTTGATTCCAATATGGCTGCTACTATCTGAGATGTAAAGGTCATTTAGCTGTGCTTGTTCTCGCCACGGAACGCCTATGACTATTTTATGCTTATTTAAGGGACTTAGGTTTAGTCACCCTAAGTTTCTTAGGGTCATCCAGACGTGGACCCCTTGCTCACTGTGCTCTGAGGGGCACAACTCCACGTCACTGATGAGGCCCTACAAGATTGAAACATGTGTCTGGGGTTGCTGTTGGTACTCTTGTTCAGAAGAGAATTGCCATAGAATTTCTGTACTGGACTGCCCATATGGGTGGGACAAAGACTGATATGCAAATGCACATTTCCTTTCTGTGAAAGATACAGTGAGCTAAAGTGTGGCTGCGGACTCTAGAATGGTTATCTTCCCAAAGAACAGGTCATTTAATCATGTTCGGTCTCACAGAGGGGTACTTATGATTATTTTTTGGTTTGTTAAGGGACATAGGTTTATTCACCCTAATTGTCATAGGGTCATCCAGATGTGCACCCCTTGCTCACTGTGCTTAAAGAGGCACAGCTCCACCTCACTGATGAGGCCCAACAAGGCCGAAACACGTGTCTGGGTTTGCTGTTGGTACTCTTGTTGAGAAGAGAATTGCCATAGCATTGCGGTGCTGGACTGCCATGAGAGCGAGGCAAAGACTGATATGAAAATGGATATTTCCCTACTGTGAAAGGTACAGTGAGCTTAAGTGTGGCTGCAGACTCTAGAGTGGGTACCTTCCCAAAGAACAGGCCATTTAGCCGTGTTCGTTCTCACAGAGGGGCGGCTATGACTATTGATATTACTATCTAAGATGGCGTTTGGTCCCCCATGTTTGCGAGAACAAAAACATCCCCCACCCTCCCCGCACTATGGCACTCTGACTCTAGCCACCATCCCGTCCCCTCGGTACCCTCCCCTTTTCCCCTCCCCGAGTCCCTACTGCACACTTCCAGGCCTCTTTCTCACCCGAAAGTGATGGGGGGCCTGGGATGATCACCCCCGCTTCCCAACGTCCCCGCTTTCGTTAATACTACATTAACAAACTCCCATGTGGGCCCCTCATTCTTCTAATCTTTCAGCTTTCAAGTGTGGAGGTGACCCTTCCTTTGGTACCCATGCCTGACATACAGAGCGTAAACTTCCCCCTGCCTGTGCATATTGCTCAGGGGTACATGTCATATATATATATACATCCCCCATCCCCTGCTAAATCTACCCAGTGTTCCGTGCAGTTCTCAGGATCAGGTGGGGGAACTGTGGTGGTACCTGGGGAGTGAAGACGTTGCTCAATCGCAACCATGCGTGCCTTGCTTGCATCGTCAGTCTGAACTGTGCAGTCTTTTGTACCACAAGGTGTCTCCAGTACCCCAATTGAAACCATTATCAGGGCACTGCTAGGCATTGCTTTAGCACAGCATCGAAGTACAAGCTGGCAGTTGCAGAAGATTACCAACACAAACACAATCACAGGAACCATCATCTTCACAATGCCCACGAAAAAAGGTTATTGAACCAATCAGTCTCTTGTATTCCAGCTTTGGGTTGCATGTGAGTGTCAAGGACGTACAGAGCCCCTATTGTGTTGGTAAGGAACCCATTATCATCATCATTAGGAGGTACGTTAGTGCAATATGAATCACCAAACTTCATCAGCCGGATTGCATGTATTTCCATCTGGATCGCATTGAGGACCTGTTCAGTGTTATTGGCCAGCTGGATCACCTCCCACTGCACAATTTGCAGCCATTTGTCATTCGCGGCGGTCTGCACTCCTGGTAACAGTAATGAGACAAAAAATGTTCTTCTTTGCTGTAGAGTCTTTGCTCTAGTATTGCTTTCAGCAATTTTGAAGAATCTTGCGATAGTTTGACCCATTATCTTTTTTCTCCTTTTCTGGTAGGATACGGAATATGGGCTTCTGCGTGGCACCGTGGTGGGGATATCGGGCACTGGTGCTGATGTTGGGGCCGACAGCCACCTTGTCCCACTATCAAATGTTTTTCAGGAACCACCAGGAGTGCTGAGTGTAGCCAGGCCAGCGAGCAGGTGCCCCTCCATAATGGCGAGAGATGCAGGAATGCTTGCTGGCCACACACCCAATAGTTATCCATCATGGCTGCTGTCCGTTTCTTGAGGTCTGGGATGCATAATGTTTTGTTGCACATACTGTTAGTCCCCACAGAGACGCGTCCTTCATTGTAAAAACCGAGTTTGTGTTCTTCCTGCTTTTGTACTTTCACTGTTTTTTCCATTGCCTCGATCCAAGTGAAATTTGCTACTGGCTCATTCCAGTACCCGCTGCACACCGTGTTGACTTTTTCGATCACTTCTTCTGCAAATTCTACCAGTCTACCTGTTATACAGCTCATTGTAGTTTCTTGCCATTTGCTTGCCACGAACCTCACACATTCCAATTCTAGATAGTACCTTTGCAGCAATTGTATACTTTTGGGATTTTGGGTACATTGTTGTTGATCAGGGTCCATTACTTTGAGTTGCATGCTTCGTGACTGGATAGTGCTTCACAACCTGCACAGGGTCAGATGGAGTAAACATTGAGCCCAGGTGAACGGGTCAGTAGAACAAGGATGCCCCCTTATCGCTCATTATCAGGTCATGGAATATATAAGTACCACACTTGAATTGTAATACTACTTATTCTTTTATGATTTGTAGCATATATACATGCTCATTGTTTTTTGTATAATGCAGAAAACCAAATTGTACAAATAGAGCAATATATACAAGAATTAATGTCTACACCACAGTGTTTTCGCCTTTTGTAGGGGCTATAATCTAGCCCTGTGCTTGTGGGGGCCTTCGCCAGGACAAGGAAGACTGTGACGTGTAGGTGTTCAGTGGATGCTGTGAAGAATGAATGAGGCACAGTAAGGGGGGTGCTAATGGACATTGTTTTGCAGAAAATGTGATTAAATCACCACGTGTCCAAAGACTGGTGCCTCATTCATTCTTCACAGCATCCATTGAACACCTAGATGTCACAAAGGCCGAAACACTGTGGTGTAGGCATTCATTCTTGAATCACAGTGTCAGGGTTGAATATTGCACTCATTGTGTAGCCGAAGAATTCTTCTATTATACCCCGCTGGCTGGAAATAAACAACCAGTGCGATCTAGTAGCCAAAAGATAGGATGCCAAACGAAGACCAAGATGGCTGCAGTACTCAGGATAAGGTGCGCCGACACAGGAGTATAGGTAGACTGGAAGCGACTGCAAGGAAAGTGATGTAAGTTAACCACAATCCGTAACAGTAATACAGTGTAAGCAATAAATAACAAAGCACTGACCTTTGAGTTAAGAACTCTCAAACCCAAGGAAATGTGCCAACCAATCTACTAGTTTTACCCCTGTGGATAAGGAAATACAACAATAAATGTTAGCCCGTGGAATTGGCAGGCTAATGATTACCAAAAGTGAATGCTCAAAATACACCCTTACCGTGAAGGAAGCTGTACTGAAGCAGCTGAGGCAACGAAGATTCGATGGTCCGTAGAGGAATGCAGGGGATCCAAACAGAACCTACCCTGACGGAATGAGGACTCCTAAGCAGAACTCACTGGCAGTCTCAAGTTCAAAGTACACACAAAGTTTGAAATCCAAAGGCAAATCCACAACCAAAATCCAAAAGTATCCGTAAGCCAGGGTAGTTCAAAGAGAAGTCCGTCGCAATCCCAGAAAGCCCGCCAGATCCGAAGAAGTTCCAAAGGGGCTTAGTAAGAGAAGCAATCCAAAAGGCAAACAAACGTAGGCTAGTTCAAAGTCCGTGGACGTTCCGAGGTCAAAGCAGTACGATGAAGGCAGCAAACAATGTCCAAACACCAAGGATGAAGAAGACAGGCCGAATCCAGGGACAGTCCGAAGTCCGATACACGGGATAGCAGTTCCAAGAAGGGCGGGGAAAGGGAGGGAAGGTTCACAAGAATCAAAGGTGCAAAGTAACGCCACTGGAAACCAGGAAGGTCAGAAGCACCGAGTGATTCCCGGCGGCGCTTATTAAACAATCATGTTAGCGCATAGTGATCACATGAACACACTAGCAGCACGCCGGAGGCAGGGCAATGAGGAAGTGATGGGACGCCAGTGTTGCCAAGCCAACTTCCATGCACCTGGTAGTCCTTGTCTTAAAGGGCCAGAACCTTTCTGAGCACGGCTTCTCTTGCGAACAAAAAAGGGGGCCACAAATCTTCTAAAGCCTGAAGTTTTATTCATGACAGATTCCTCCCTCAAAGGGGCCCTCACCCTGCGAGAAGCCCAGAACCATGACACCAGGGTCGGGGCATGGGCGTTCACAGCCGGTTCCCAAGTGCGGTCTTCTGGACCGTAGCCCTTCCAGTCTATGAGATAGAACGCTTGCCACCACGGACCTTGGTGTCCAACACTTTACATACCTCATACTCATCCGCGCCCCGAACCCGAACGGGTAATGGCCGAGAGGGCAGCCGGGCATCCGGATGACAAGGTTTCAATAATGAAACGTGGAACACAGGGTGTATCTTCCAAGTGGCCGGAAGGGTCAAGCGGACGGCCGCAGCATTAATAACCCACCGCACTACATACGGACCCACAAAACGCGGCAAAAAGGGCCTCTGCCCAGGAAGATGCAGATTCCGGGTCGAGAGCCAGACCCGCATGCCGGGATGGTAAACTGGAGCAGGTGAGCGTCTAGCATCAGCAAAGGCCTTGGTCCGTAGGCGCGCCTCTTGTAGATGTTTCTTCACCCGTGCTTGGATCTCAGACAGGTCTCTAATGCAGGCCTCTGCGGCCGGGTTACGTACTGGTATCTCTGGAGTTAGTGGCAAAGAACGAGGATGCTAGCCATACAAAGCGTAGAACGGAGACACTTGGGTAGTTGAATGTAACGAATTGTTGTAGACAAATTCAGCAAAAGCCAACATAGAGACCCAGGTATCCTGGGAGAGGCAGGTTAGACAACGGAGATATTGCTCCATGGTGGCATTTAGTCGCTCGGTCTATCCATCCGTCTGGGGGTGGTAGGCACTTGAATACCTCCCGTCAATCCCGAGCGAAGTAGTCAAAGCCCTACAAAAACGAGATGTAAATTGAGGGCCATGATCAGTGACCACGACAGAAGGTAAGCCGAATAACCTGAACACGTGTTCCAAAAACAGGTCGGCTAACATAGGAGCACTAGGAATGCCACGACATGGTACAAAGAGAGCAAATTTAGTGAAGTAGTCTATCACCACCCAAATAGTGTCAAAACCATCCACCCGCGGTAACTCCACAACAAAGTCCATCAATATAGCTGCCCAAGGATGTTCAGGGATGGGCATTGGTTGTAACAGGCCGATGGGCTTACCCGAAGTCTGTTTACACTGAGCACACACCGCACATGTTGCCAAATACCAGGCCACGTCCTTATCTAGAGAAGGCCACCAGCACCACCTCTTTAAGAGATCCAGGGTCTTTTTAACACCCGGATGGGCAGCCAAAGATGAATCGTGGCACCATTGCATGGCGGTATTCCGGGTAGATGAATCAAGTAAGTAGACCTTTCCCAGTTTATAAGGTATTGAATGCAACACTTTGAGTCCCAGGGTATTTATTTCAGAAGGTGACTCCTTAACCCAGTTCTCCAGAGACTCCTTCAAAGATGGCTATAAGGTACATCCACACACCACCTGAGTAGGCAAAACCGGGACCCCATCAAGGCTACCGGGACCCGAGGGCCCGTGCAGGCGGGAAAGGGCATCTGCCTTAGAGTTCTGGGAACCAGGGCGATAAGTGATGGTAAAGTTAAATGCTGAAAAGAACTCATGCCATCGAGCATGACGTGCTGTCATGCATTTCACTGACTGGAGAGCCAGGAGGTTTCTATGGTCCGTAAAGACCTGGACCGGCTCTGAAGTACCTAATAGATGGTGCCGGCAAACCAAAAAGGCGTCTCTGACCGCCAACAGCTCTCTCTCTGTTATTGTGTAATTACTCTCATAAAAGGTAAGCTTCCTGGAATGGTAAGCCACAGGATGTAGACCACTAATGTCTGAACAATACTGAGATAATACAGCCCCAATCGCCACCTCCGAAGCATCAGCTTCAACCACAAACGGTGAGGTTGGATCCGGATGTTGGAGTACAGGGGCGGTCGTGAAAGCAGTCTTCAAGGCCTCAAAGGCGTTCTGTGCCTCCTCATTCCAAATAAATGAGCACTTTGAACTGGTGAGAGCAGTAAGAGGGCTGACAATTGCAGAGAAGTCCTAGACGAAGCGCCGATAAAAAGTGGCAAATCCAAGGAACGATTGCAAGGTCTTTAAGTTGACAGGTGTTGGCCAATCTAACACCGCTGCTACTTTAGCTCGGCTCATTTCCACCCCTTATTGGTGATGTTGTAGCCTAGGAACTCCACCTTGTTTACGTGGAAAACACACTTCTCCAACCTAGCATAAAGGTGGTTTTCCCGAAGCCGTTGCAGTACAGCCGAAACGTGGTCAACATGCGTAGAATAAGACGGTGAATAGATGAGGATATCATCGAGATATACAATCAAGTACCGATCCATCATATCGTGGAATATTTCATTAACAAAGTACTGAAATGTGGCTGGGGCATTGCAAAGGCCAAAGGGAATGACCCTATATTCAAAGAGACCATACTTAGTCTTGAAGGCGGTTTTCCACTCATCCCCCTCATGTATTCGCACCAAATTATAGGCCCCTCTTAGATTAAGTTTGGTGAAAATCTTAGCTGAACCTAGTTGGTCCAACAAAACAGAAATCAGCGGAATGGGGTACTGATTCCTAATAGTGATGGAATTCAAAGCACGATAATCGATACACGGGCGGAGATCTTCCTCTCGCTTAGGCACAAAGAACAAGGGGGAGGCCGCTGGGGATCGCGAAGCGCATATGAAATCAGATGCTAGAGATCTGTCAATGTAGGACTTCAAAACCTGATCTTCCTTATGAGTCAATGAATATATGCGCCCGGAGCGGATTTTATCCCCCGGAATTAACTCAATAGGGCAGTCATATGGTCTGTGTGGTGGCAAAACATCAGCACCCCCTTCATCAAAGACATCCTGGTAGTTCTCATATTCGTCAGGAAGCTGTGTTTTACCTACCGCACCTACAACAAAAGCGTGTCCAAAAGCGCACGACTAGCTGTTACGGACTCCTGATTAATCACTTGGCAGTTCTTAGCACAGAATTCCGAAGGAAAACACACCACCCCGGACTGCCAATCTACCACTGGGTTATGTGACTGTAACCAAGGAAGATCAAGGATAAAGCCAAACTGGGGGGCAACTATCAGCTCGAATGTGATAGTTTCAGTATGCCCGTCTTCCATCTTCATAATCAAGGCGGCAGTACTTTCGGTTACCATGCCAGACAAAAGGGACGAACCATCGACCACCTTCACGATCTCTGGACATGATTTCAGGACAATTGGTAACCCCAGTCTTCTAGCCAGCGCATCATCCACACCTGTCGCCCCGGAATCCAGGACCACAGTAACTAACCATTCCTCACCGTCCTCAGCTGAAAGAGCCACCGACACACCATAGTGAAACTGACCGTTGGAGTCTCGAGAAACACCACCCGACAACTGGACTCCAATTATTGTCGGGCTTTCGCGTTTCCCTGTTTCTTGTTGGGTTTCTTGGAGCATGAGCAGAGCAAGTGGTCAGAAGCCCCACAGTAGAAACAGAGTGTGTTCTTTCTCCGGTGTTCCCTTGTCTCAGGTGATATTGGCCCCCGAACAGCTCCAATCTGCATGGGTTCTACCGTACTGGGAGCAGAGACATGAGCAGAGGAAGAGGTGGGTTGGACTGGTCTCTTCTCCCCTCTCCTTTCTGCCTGTCGGGAGTCAACCTGTAAGACAAGGTCCAATAACTCGGGAAAGGCCTAGGTATCACTGGGACAGTGGCTAGCGTGTCCTTTAGGGGATTGGAAAGTCCCTTATAAAACAGGGAGGCTTTCTTGTCCTCTGGCCAACCAGTTTCTGCTATAAACTGGTTAAACTTAGCTACATACGTCAGGAGGGGTGTATTCCCTTGTTGCAATCCAAGAAATTCCAAATCGGTAGCCTGTGTGGCATACCGCGTGTCAAAAACACGACTCATGGCATCTATTAACGCGTCACAATTGTATAACAAGTGACTCCCTTCCTCAAGCAAGGGATTAGCCCAAGCCGCTGCCATACCACCCAAGTGTGACAACAAAAAGGCTGCTTTGGTTGTGGAGTCCGGAAATGAAACAGGCCTGCAAAGAAAATGCAACCTACACTGGTTTAGGAAGGTCCTATAAGATTTAGGATCCCCCATAAACCGCTCCGGTGGAGCTAATGGAAACTGGGCCGTCATATATATCGGGCCCGCCTCCTGCTGAGGCTGAGATAAACCGGAACCCGAGGGCACTGCAGGAGGGGGTATCAGAGCACCACCGGGTTGTAAACCAGCTTGAAGCTGATCAATGCGCCTTTCAGTGGCAGAGTGGGCAGCAGCCATATCAGTACGTAATTCAGCCACAAGCTGGAGAATAGCCGTCAATGAATCGTTGGCATCCATTATTAATTAAGGCTTCTGAATCTGTCAGGGTTGAATATTGCCCTCGTTGTGTAGCTGAATAATTCTTCTGACTATTATACCCCGCTGGCTGGAAATAAACAACCAGTGTGATCTAGTAGCCAAAAGATAGGATGCCAAACGAAGACCAAGATGGCTGCAGTACTCAGGATAAGGTGCGCCGACACAGGAGTATAGGTAGACTGGAAGCGACTGCAAGGAAAGTGATGTAAGTTAACCACAATCCGTAACAGTAATACAGTGTAAGCAATAAATAACAAAGCACTGACCTTTGAGTTAAGAACTCTCAAACCCAAGGAAATGTGCCAACCAATCTACCAGTTTTACCCCTGTGGATAAGGAAATACAACAATAAATGCTAGCGCGTGGAATTGGCAGGCTAATGATTACCAAAAGTGAATGCTCAAAATACACCCTTACCGTGAAGGAAGCTGTACTGGAGCAGTTGAGGCAAGGAAGATTCGATGGTCCGTAGAGGAATGCAGGGGATCCAAACAGAACCTACCCCGACGGAACGAGGACACCTAAGCAGAACTCAATGGCAGTCTCAAGTTCAAAGTACACACAAAGTTTCAAATCCAAAGGCAAATCCACAACCAAAATCCTAAAGAATCCGTAAGCCAAGGTAGTTCAAAGAGAAGTCCGTCGCAATCCCAGAAAGCCCGCTAGATCCGAAGAAGTTCCAAAGGGGCTTAGTAAGAGAAGCAATCCAAAAGGCAAACAAACGTAGGCTAGTTCAAAGTCCGTGGACGTTCCGAGGTCAAAGCAGTACGATGAAGGCAGCAAACAATGTCCAAACACCAAGGATGAAGAAGACAGGCAGAATCCAGGGACAGTCCGTAGTCCGATACACGGGATAGCAGTTCCAAGAAGGGCAGGGAAAGGGAGGGAAGGTTCACAAGAATCAAAGGTACAAAGTAACGCCACTGGAAACCAGGAAGGTCAGAAGCACCGAGTGATTCCCGGCGGCGCTTATTAAACAATCATGTGAGCGCATAGTGATAACGTCAACCCACTAGCAGCACGCCAGAGGCGGGGCAATGAGGCAGTGACGGGACGCCAGCGTTGCCAAGCCAACTTCCATGCACCTGGTAGTCCTTGTCTTAAAGGGCCAGAACCTTTCTGAGCACGGCTTCTCTTGCGAACAAAAAAGGGGCCACAAATCTTCTAGAGCCTGAAGCTTTATTCATGACACACAGTGCTACGAATGGTTTCACTGTATATAATTGTTGTTCATTTTATGTACCCATTGCAATTGTTTATGTAATATGACCCCCGTCGTGTGTGATACCGACAGTAGAATTTGTACCTTGTTGACTTTATGTACCTACATGCAAGGCATCTAATTTGTGTTTGTCTGTTTTGCAATTTATATTGCTCTATTTGTACAATTTGGTGTTCTGCATTATACAAAAAACAATGAACATGTATATATGCTACAAATCATAAAAGAATAAGTATTATTACAATTCAAGTATGGTACTTATATATTCTGTGACCTGATAATGAACGATAAGGACGCATGCTTGTTCTACTGACCCGTTCACCTGTATCTGACGATAATATAGCCCTCCTGGGCAGAATAGGGTCAACACAGGAGCCCGTGTTTCAATTAGTAAACATTGTGCCTCCACAATCGGAATATCTTGTGGCAGTAGTATCTTGGGGCCCCCGTCGCGTGTGGAATCAAGGAACACACATAACAACTTCCATTTACTTCAGTTTTCCCCACTGAGCTCTTGTCTGCATACCAGCTATTACTTAATTCTAGATGGTGCACATGCCCTGTTGTATCTAACCCAAGTCCTTGGTACTGATCATACTTGGCCCTTTTAGCTTGTCTTTTAAAATGGTTTGGGCCTCTAGAATGTGAAACACTAGAAAGGAAAGTGTAATTGCCATTATGTTAGAACACATGTTAGGAAGTAATGATAGCATGAGTACATTTGCGACATTCCCCAGAGGTTGCTGGATTACACGTGTATCATTAGCAGATGCACTAATTTGTGTACCGTGAACTGCAGTTATTCATTTCAACCATATTTGCAACATTGTCATGTGTTAAAGAACCTAAAGAGCCATTAGTAAAAGATCCATTAGTAATAGTTGCATTTCTTATCCCCCTTTTTATATGACCACCCCATATAAAATTACACCCTAAATATATTCTTAATCCAAACATAGAAATAGCAAATATACCAGCTACCCAATGCATTACACATATGTACGTTGGGGAAATACAGTTGTAAGAGAATCTTTCTGAAAACGAGAAAGTTGCTTTTAATAGATGGTGTTGTTGGACCCATGTACATCCATTGTGAGGTAAATAGATGAGAGAGAGAGAGAGAGAGAGAGTAGCGTTTTTATTTATCACAGAGGTAATCTTGTTGTAAAACTTTGAAAAATGAAGTCAAAAACACAGGAGCAGTCACTATGCAGCTACACGTGGTTCTTTAGAATTTTTAGCAGGAGAAGAGTTTTTACCGGCATGTGCTTAACATGTACTGTTTAGTACTTTACTGAGTTTGGGCGGGGAGTGTGGCCTGGGGTGCTTTGCGAACATCAGATAAATGCACCCAGTACCGTAATTCAGTAACTTTTACTGCAAGAGGAGTAACATAGAGGGGCCTCAAAGGGGCCATTGTATCTAGTCTCGCTCCACCGGCAGACAAATTCCTTTACAAAGATATGGGGCCTCATTACATTTGTGGTTGTCTGGAAATAAGGGTGCCGGCAGCAACGGACCGGCACCCTTTCCGGACCGCTACACTACAAGTCTGCCTACAGGGGCTTTTGTGCACCGGCAGGTCTGACCTGCCGGGCACACCGGTCCCAGTAGGCAGACTTGTCACGGAAGCAGTAACAGTGCCAGTGCTTCAGTGTCCCCATTCCCATGGAGTCCTATAGGACTCCATGGGAATGGGGATTTACACTTTCCCCCGCCTGATATCCCGGGCCGCCGGGACTTGTAATGTCCTGGTGGCACTGGTATATCAGGCGGTAGAAACGGTGTTAACGAGTTTGGTGGCAACCCACAGGTAGCACTGGCGGGTTACCGCCAAACTTGTAATGAGGCCAATGGTCACCAGGGAAAAGCTGGAGATGTCATGATCTCTGCTTCCAAAAGGTCAGGGTTTTCCCAACTCCCTTGGAAGCAGATTCATAACCCAGGTTCCGAGTGCCAACCAGTCCCAATTGGGACCTTTTGGACCCAGTCCTGGTGCCAGTGGCACCAGGCTCATAAATATTCCCAGTCCCAGCGCTGGAAGCGCCGGGCTCATAATGCTTGGGTGGACTTACCTGCAGCAGACCATGCTGCTTACTTGCCTGCCAGTTGAGCCTCTGATCCTCTTCTGTTTGGAACTACTTTTCCTGTTGGGTGGGGCAGGAGCCACTCCCTAGGTTCAGAACACTGGAACTCTTCTGGAAAGCAGGAACTCTTTTCTTACCTAGGCGTGGCTGTGGAAGGAGACACCTAAGCACTACAGGAGGCTATTTAAACCACACCCGATGGATGAATCTTGCTTTGCGTTATTCTGCATCCTCTGCAGCAGAACGCTCATCGTGTCTTCTGCATTTGATCCTGGGCCTAAGGAAAAAGGCTTACCATCCTGAATCCAGTCTTCAGCAACACCTATAAAGACAAGAAAGAACAGGTTAGCATTACGGTCTTCAGTGACAGCTCTTCACTTACCTGGGCCATCGGCTGTCACCAACGCCTCGCGCTGCATTCTGAAAGACAAAGGCTTACCTACTCTTCGTGCGCTCCGGAGGTCTTCACACTGCATTCCGGCATCTGAAAGACAAAAGCTTACCAACTCTTGGCACGCTCCGGAGGCCTTCGGCGCTGCATCCCGCATCTGAAAGACAAAACAAGGTGCGTTTAAAGACATTGGGGAACTTTAATACTCACGTGCCATTACTCCTTTCCACATCTAACCCAGTGGGTATTCCGGCACCCTGCAGCCGCTCCGAACTTGTACCTGCAAAATAAAAAGACAGTTAGAGCGCATCGTGAAGCAGGCAACAAGCGCTTACTTACGTGCTTCCAGGCGCTTCTATTCATCACACGGGCTCCATCTTCAACTCACTTCGGCCCGTCATCCATCATCTCCGGAACCCTGCAAAACAAGAGACATCATTACTAAAGACTTTAAAGACATTAGAATTACTCGAAACTTACCGTTCGTGCAGTAAACGACGGACAGCAGTCCTCTGAAGTCAAGAGGCCTGCTCCCCTTATCCAGTGAAGAAACTGGTTACAGCACCCTGCCCCGAGGCAGATGGAGAGCACGGCGTTCACTTACCTAAGACATCTTACCCTTCGAGTCAAACATATAGTGCACAGAGGTCCAGCCCAAAGAGCCAGCCGTGTGTTACACATCACCTTTGAAGATACGGTATATGCCCAGTCAAGACCGGCGCCTCTACGGGAATCAGGTGAGCGTTACAGAACGCAAAGCCTACCACAAAACTCCCGTCCAGGCGCTATGGAAACCTCGGATACCGACCAACTAGCCCAGTTACTTGGGGAACTAAGGGCAGAAGTGCATGCAGCCCGTCAGGAAACGAACGCTCTAAGAAGGGAACTGATTATTTCCAAGGAGCGAACAGATGATCTCGCTAGACAATTGCTACAGTCACAAGCCGGACAGACCCCGTTACCCGCATCTGGGGGAAATCTTCCTTCTACATCCTCTATGAATCCAGTGCAGATCAACCTACCTGGGAATGTACCTCTGGCTCCGCCCGAACGATTTTCTGGTGACCCAAAGAGGTTTGCAGTATTTATCAATCAGTGCCGGTTGCATTTCTTGTGCCGGCCAGCAGCCTTTCCAACTGATCAAGCTAAAGTAGCTTTAGTGCTTTCGTACCTTAGTGGGAATGCGGCAGACTGGTCGATCCCTCTAGTAAATCACAATGATCCGGTCCTCCATGATTTTCAAGCTTTTCAGCTCAGTATGGAAAAACTGTTCGCAAGACATTCACAGGGGCAGGCCTTGGACAATGAGCTTCTTTTGTTGCGACAAGGTATTCAAGACCTTTTGGCTAATATTGCGTCTTTCAACAGACTGATAGTGGAAACTCAATGGCCTGAGGACAAAAGGATTACGCTGTTTTATAGAGGTCTACGTGGAGAGCTCAAAGATGTGTTAGCCCAAGTAGTGAATCCCCCACAAGATTGTTCGGACTATATAGACTTAGTCGTTCAAATAGATCACAGACTGCAGAACAGGAAGGCCGATCGTTCCAAGTTTGATGCTCGAGTATTTTCCAAACCGCCAACTCCTTCCAAAGGAGTAGACTCCGGGGAACCCATGCAAATAGGGGGTCTGAAAGGTCCTCTAACACAAAAGGAGCGGGAAAGGAGAAAACAGTTGCAATTATGCCTCTATTGCGGAAACTCAGGGCACTTTCTTCGAGACTGTCCAGTGAAACCTGCTAAGAAGGCAGTAGGAGCTGCAGTTACCAAAGTTACAAACTCTGAGCAGGGAAACGACCTCGCCCGACAAGAATAGAGGTCCTCTTGCCGAGCGTGAAAACCAGTTCCGTGACCTCGCATTTCGTGATACCTATGGTCCTCATTAGCCCTGATAATCCGGATCGATTACATGCAATTGAAGCTTACGTCGACAGCGGTGCCATCGGCAATTATGTGGATCATGAAATGGTTTTGAGGATGAATCTAACTCTTTTTCCCAAGGCTGTAAAGGACGTCATTACTACGGTGGATGGTACGGAGATAGCCTCCGGACCAGTAACGCATACCACTCAAGAAGTGACGCTAATAAGTCAAGATGGACACCATGAGAAGATCGTGTTCGATGTGATCAAGGCCCCTCAGTTTCAGATTATTCTAGGAATACCTTGGTTAGAGAAACAAAATTCTCTGATCGATTGGCGAGCAAGAACGGTCCAGTTTCCAGAATGTGTCTCTACTTGTCACCCTCCACCTGGTGTTGCACTGGCAGCAATTTCTTCAGAGACTCCCCAGTTACCTCCCGAATACCTAGAATACCAAGATGTTTTCCGGAAGGATCAGGCTAACTCTCTACCTCCTCATAGGTCTTATGACTGCCAGATAGACCTGATACCTGGATCTACTCCTCCTTGTAGTAGAATTTATGCCCTCACCGAGCCTGAGAACCTTCACCTTCGACAATACCTGGATCAATACCTGGCAAATGGGTTTATTCGTCCTTCCAAGTCCCCTGCTTCTTCAGCTTTGTTCTTCGTTCCAAAAAAGGAAGGAGACCTTAGAACTTGTATAGATTATCGCTCCCTGAACCAGATCACCGTTAAGAATAGATATACGTTACCTTTGATCCCTGAACTCCTGGACCAAGTCAGAAAAGCATGCATATATACAAAGCTGGATCTTAGAGGAGCTTACCACTTGGTACGAGTAAAAGAGGGCGATGAATGGAAGACGGCCTTTCGCACCAAGTATGGGCTATTTGAATATCAGGTCATGCCCTTCGGACTTTGCAATGCCCCGGCCGCCTTTCAATATTTTATGAACGATATCCTCAGAGAGCTCATAGATGTGTGTGTTGTTGTTTACATTGACGACATCCTCGTTTATTCTTCATCGGAATCTGAACATCGGAAACATGTGAAAATGGTCCTCGAAAGATTGCGTCAACACAAACTTTTCGCTAAGTTGGAAAAATGTGTTTTCAACGTGACTGAAGTTGAATTCTTGGGATTCATATTATCACCTGGCGGAGTGCGTATGGATTCAAAGAAGGTCGATGCAGTTCTCAAATGGCCATCACCATCCTCCGTAAAAGGTGTGCAAAGCATGTTAGGCTTCGCTAACTTTTACCGCAGGTTTATCCCCGAATTCTCTCGACTAGTCCAGCCCATCACTGCCTTGTTAAAGAAAAACAAACATTTTGAATGGTCTACCGAGGCGGAACAAGCTTTCCAGGATTTGAAGACTAAATTTATCTCTGCACCAATCTTAAAACACTCTCGCCCCGAACTCCCCTACATCGTGGAAACTGATGCTTCAAGCCTTGCCATGGGGGCAGTTCTATCACAAAAGGACCCGGTAACCAATCAGTTGCATCCCGTGGCATTTTGGTCCCGCAAATTCTCGCCTCCTGAAATCAATTACACGATTACTGACAAGGAACTTCTGGCTATCAAGTCTGCCTTTAAGGCTTGGCGGCATTATCTGCTGGGGGCCCAACACACCGTTACTGTGATTACGGATCACCGAAACTTGCAATATTTGAAAACCGCAAAAGCCCAATCCTCTAGACAACTCCGTTGGGCATTATTCTTTGCCGAGTTTGACTTCATAATTACCTATCGACCTGGTACAAAAAACGGTAAAGCTGATGCCCTTTCTCGGATGGGAGTGGAAGAACACTTGATCAACCCTAAACCTGTACCAATCATTCCCGAACAAAGAATTCTGGGTGTAATCGCCACACAATCCATAGAGGAAGTTAAGGATAAAGCCAGGCAACTTGTAACTCCAGCAGACATACAGAATTGGCATCTGCAAGGAAAGGACTTTGCAGTAAAGGACAACTTATTGTATTTCCAAGAACCATTATACCTACCCAGCACAGATTTACAGAAAGAAGTAATCTCTTGTTATCATGATTCTTTAATGGAAGGACATCCCGGTATAGCCAAGACCTCAGAAAAGATCAAGCGCTACTTCTGGTGGCCGTCTTGGAAAAAAGATATCAGAGACTTTATAATGTCCTGTGGAGTATGCGCCCAAAACAAGAGTCAAAAGGAAAGACCAGCAGGCCTCTTACGCCCTATTGACATCCCACCTCGCCCTTGGCATACGCTTTCTATGGACTTCATCACCGATCTACCTCCATGCTCCGGATACAATACGATTCTAGTAATCGTGGACTTATTCTCCAAGATGGCGCATTTCATTCCGCTCAAAGGCTTGCCAACAGCAGCAACTCTGGCCCGAGAATTTCTCGAAAACATCGTCCGACTGCACGGTTTTCCTTCGGTTCTAATTTCGGATCGAGGTAGTCAATTTATTTCTCATTTTTGGCGAAGTTGCTGTCGGTCGGCTCAAATTGATGTGAGACTATCGACCAGTCACCACCCTCAGACCGACGGACAAACCGAGAGGACCAATCAAACTCTGGAACAGTATTTACGCTGCATGCTGCAACAAACTGAAAAAACTTGGAAAGACATCCTTTGGTTAGCCGAATATGCCTACAATAACTCTGTCCATTCGGGAACTGGGAAAACCCTGTTTTTTCTTTTGTACGGCAGTCACCCTCGAACCTCGGAGTTGGATCCCCTCCAAGATCTTGAAACACCAGCAGTAGACTACCTGCATTCTACAATCACCCAAGCCTTTAAGGAAGCTGTTTCTCACCTTCAAAGGGCTAAAGAACAATACAAGAAAGGAGCAGATCAACATCGGAAGGAAGCCCCTCAATATCGAGTAGGGGATCAAGTCTGGTTATCCACCAAATATCTACCTCTAAAAGGGCCATGCACATTCAACCCAAGATACCTTGGTCCCTATTCCATCTCTACCATAGTAAACCCAGTAGCGGTCAAGTTGGACTTGCCCCCGCACATGAAGATACATCGGGTCTTCCACGTCTCTCTATTAAAACCCGTGCAACCTCAAACCCGACTAACTAAATCTCCAAAACCTATCCTAGTTGATGGGGAACTCGAGTTTGAAGTCAAAAGCATTCTGGACTCCAAGATCTCCAAATCTAAACTATTTTACCTAATTGACTGGAAAGGCTACGGCTCCCAAGAGAGATCCTGGGAACCTGCTGAATATGTCCACGCTCCTCGCCTAATCAAAAGATTTCACCGAACATTTCCTGACAAGCCAAAACCCCCGGAGAAGCCCGGTTTGGGAGGGGCCTTGAGGGGGGTACTGTCATGATCTCTGCTTCCAAAAGGTCAGGGTTTTCCCAACTCCCTTGGAAGCAGATTCATAACCCAGGTTCCGAGTGCCAACCAGTCCCAATTGGGACCTTTTGGACCCAGTCCTGGCGCCAGTGGCACCAGGCTCATAAATATGCCCAGTCCCAGCGCTGGAAGCGCCGGGCTCATAATGCTTGGGTGGACTTACCTGCAGCAGACCATGCTGCTTACTTGCCTGCCAGTTGAGCCTCTGATCCTCTTCTGTTTGGAACTACTTTTCCTGTTGGGTGGGGCAGGAGCCACTCCCTAGGTTCAGAACACTGGAACTCTTCTGGAAAGCAGGAACTCTTTTCTTACCTAGGCGTGGCTGTGGAAGGAGACACCTAAGCACTACAGGAGGCTATTTAAACCACACCCGATGGATGAATCTTGCTTTGCGTTATTCTGCATCCTCTGCAGCAGAACGCTCATCGTGTCTTCTGCATCTGATCCTGGGCCTAAGGAAAAAGGCTTACCATCCTGAATCCAGTCTTCAGCAACACCTATAAAGACAAGAAAGAACAGGTTAGCATTACGGTCTTCAGTGACAGCTCTTCACTTACCTGGGCCATCGGCTGTCACCAACGCCTCGCGCTGCATTCTGAAAGACAAAGGCTTACCTACTCTTCGTGCGCTCCGGAGGTCTTCACACTGCATTCCGGCATCTGAAAGACAAAAGCTTACCAACTCTTTGCACGCTCCGGAGGCCTTCGGCGCTGCATCCCGCATCTGAAAGACAAAACAAGGTGCATTTAAAGACATTGGGGAACTTTAATACTCACGTGCCATTACTCCTTTCCACATCTAACCCAGTGGCTATTCCGGCACCCTGCAGCCGCTCCGAACTTGTACCTGCAAAATAAAAAGACAGTTAGAGCGCATCGTGAAGCAGGCAACAAGCGCTTACTTACGTGCTTCCAGGCGCTTCTATTCATCACACGGGCTCCATCTTCAACTCACTTCAGCCCGTCATCCATCATCGCCGGAACCCTGCAAAACAAGAGACATCATTACTAAAGACTTTAAAGACATTAGAATTACTCGAAACTTACCGTTCGTGCAGTAAATGACGGACAGCAGTCCTCTGAAGTCAAGAGGCCTGCTCCCCTTATCCAGTGAAGAAACTGGTTACAGCACCCTGCCCCGAGGCAGATGGAGAGCACGGCGTTCACTTATCTAAGACATCTTACCCTTCGAGTCAAACATACAGTGCACAGAGGTCCATCCCAAAGAGCCAGCCGTGTGTTACACGGTGTCCAGTCAACTGATCGACAACAAACTGGTCGACTGCAATTTGGTCGACACCATTTGGTCGAATGCCAAATGGTCGAATTTTTTTTTTTTATATATATATGTGTTTTGTGGGTTTTCGTGTGGGAAAAAAAAAAAAAAAAGAAAAAAAGGGGGGTTAAAACCAAAAAATGGGTAAAAAAAAAAAAAAAAATTCGACCATTTGGCATTCGACCAAATGGTGTCGACCAATTGTCCTGTCGACCAAATGTTTTCGACCATTTGACTAGTAACCGTGTTACACATCACCTTTGAAGATACGGTATACGCCCAGTCAAGACCGGCGCCTCTACGGGAATCAGGTGAGCGTTACAGGAGAGGACACGACGTGGGTGGAGTATCAGGTGCAGCTCTGGTCGTCTGTTCAGTCCTTGGTCGTGCATCCTGATAATAGATACATTTTATGGCTTTGGTTAGGGCACAAAAGTAGCTACAAAATGCGTCCCCTCAAACAGACACAGCCTTGTGAGCATCAGATGCTCTCTTGATTGGGGATTGGCCGTGTGCATGCATCGACTCGTAACCACCTCGTGGGGTGATAAATGATCCTTACAGGGCTGCGTTCCCATGCTGAATAGAGTGAGAGGTAAGCACTGCAACCTATTTATCTTTAAGGTAGTGCAAAGCTTAGACAACTTGCTCTTTAGAAGACCATTTATCCTTGCCACAACCCCTTTGGCTTGAGGGTGGTAAATTGTACCCTGCCGATGCTTATTGCCCAATAATGCAGTGATCACTTTGAAGACATTGAAAAAGTGCGTTCTGTTGTTGGGCCTTAAAACTTTGCACACACCCCACCAAGGAAAGACCTCTCTGACCAAAAATGTGGCTGCACATTTTGCATCAGGGCGTGCACATGGACCAGCGTCCACCCACCATGAGAAAGGACACACAACAATTATTAGGTAGTGGGATCCGTTACACCTTTCGACTATGTCTGTTTTATCAATATGTAACTCGTGGAATGGCGCAGTACGGTGGGCAGTATACCTTGGATTGTTCTTAGGGTAAGACTAGTACTATATGTCTGGCACGTAATATAGTTAACAATCATGTTACTTTCTGCCTCCTGCAGATTCAGAACAAACCAGTCCTCCTTTATGTCTGCAGCAATATGTTGTTTTGACACGTGGGATGGATGATGCAGCTGGTCGAATGCAACCTGCAGCAACTCTCGTTGCATAACTGCTTTGCCAGATGTATCTTGTTGCCACAATAAATCTGTAAGGGACTGCTTGCATCCCCTTTTCAACCACAGGTCTTTCTACTCCTGTGGAGCCTGTCCCTGTAATTCAATTAGTTTGGCAATCAATAAGGAATTGTAGGAGTCTGGAAGTTGTTCTCTGCTGTGTGCTATCACTTGGTACTGAGAAACACTCAGCACGGGTACATTTGCTGCTTGCTTGGCCAACGCATCTGCGGCAGCATTACTGAGTGAGATCTCATCAGTATCGTTAGTATGGGTGGTGCATTTCAAAACTACTGTCAAGGATGGTTGGGATACGGCATCAATTAGTTTACCGAACAGTGCCGCATGTTGTACCGGGGACCCATGAGCCCCCCTCTTTCACTGTGCCTGGCCTGCGTGCACTGTGGTGGTGACGCAAGCCAAATCAGAATAGATGGTGACACGGCACCCTTCAGATGCTAGAAACGCCTCAATGAGCACTATAAATTCTGCTGCCTGGGCCAAATTGTGCATGTGTAATCTCTTTTGCAGCAATACCTCATAGTCCTCATCTACTAGGCGAACTACTGCCACCCCAGTATGCCTCAACCGTGACCGCTGATCGATAGTTGCTGACCCATCAAAAAAATCACCCCCTCTTCGAGTGGGCTATCTCTTGCCTTTGGGATGCCATCCTCCTCCCCCTCAAATGTCACCCAATCCTGTGCTGCAAGGTCTTCCTCGGTATACTGATCTGTCAAAAAGGTGGCAGGATTTACAGTTTTACACCTCACGATATGAATGTTCAGGCTAGATGGAATAATCTCATATGCAGACACCCACTGTATGGTCAAAGTTGGTTTGGAATGGTCCAAAATGGCGAACAGATGCGTGCTCCAGTTACAGTGTTACAGAGCACCCCATGACCATTATGGAGCTTTTCTCAATTGCAAATGCAGCTGCAGCAAGCACTTGTTCGCATGGGAACTGGCCCTGCATCACAGAATCTAGCAATCCTCATTAGTAGGCCAATGGCTTGTGCCCCATTGTGCTCTTTTGTGTCAGTACTGCGG
Organism: Ambystoma mexicanum; assembly: GCF_040938575.1. NCBI lineage: Eukaryota > Metazoa > Chordata > Amphibia > Caudata > Ambystomatidae > Ambystoma > Ambystoma mexicanum. The sequence goes on along the minus strand of NC_090934.1, from coordinate 423,527,033 downwards.
TCATCAATTGGCCATTTGAATGGGAAGAGAGATCAAATTTTTGTGTGTAATCAGGGGCAGCCAGCACTGGGGCAGCAAAGATCACTTCTTTTAGGGCGTTAAAGTTGGTAAGCATGTCCTCCGCCCATGCAATACATGTGGTCATTGTCATTCTTTTGAGCCTCTTTAAGGCCATGTCACAGGGGCCTGGTGTATGCCGCATTGTCCAGAATCCATGATCTACAGTAATTACATAACATTAGACATTTCTGCATCTCTTTGATAGTTTTGGGTTGGGGAGTGCTGCACACTAAAGAGGCATGATCAGGTATAATGTTCTTCCTGTGAACAGATATCAATTTACATGGTACCTGGTGAGACTCTGAGGGTAGTTAAGCGACCAGTCACGCAGCAGACAGATAGGTCAGCAGGGTAGGGAGAGAGAGAAAGCAGAGGCAAAAAGGAAGGTCTTGAGCTGCTTCCAGAACTTCAGGTCATCCGGCTCAAGTTTGAGGGGGGCACAGAGGCCGTTCCAGAGGAAGGCACCTGCAGAGGAGAGAGATATACCCTCCACTCTCTGTCTGGAGAAGCATCTGACCCTCAGAGAGTTGGAGGTAGCAGAGAGAAGGGCTCGAGAAGGAAGGTATTTTGAAAGAGAGAGCTGTAAGTAGTGCAGGTCCTGGCCCCAGTAAGCCTTGTGGATGATGCAGATGGTCTTGAACTTAAGCCTCGCAGCCACCGGGAGCCAGTGGAGAGATTTCAGGGCTGGCGAGATACTGTCCCTGGGTTTTAGGCCAAGGATAAGTTTCCTAGTCCTGTTCTGGATTAATTGCAGTGGCCGCAGGGTAGAGGAAGGCAGATTGAGAAAGAGGCTGTTGCAATAATCTGGTGTGCTCGAAACACATTCCCCCATGTATGAACGCAGTGAGGTACTGCGAATCAGGTTGCAAGGGTGTGGAGAAAAAGGCGTTCTTTAGATCTACCACAGTGAAGTGGGATGCCTCCTTGGGGATGCTGCATAGTATCATTGCAGGATTTGGAACTACAGGAAATTCTGCCTAGACAATGTCATTTAGAGGGCGAAGGTCCTGTATCATCCTCCAACTCCCCCTTTTGCCTTTTTAATCAGATAGATAGCCATGTTGTCTGATTCGGAAGTGTTATACTGGTGTCCTGTATGCCTTCTTCCACCTCTTATGACAATGGGTACTGTTTAGCCAGGGGTAACACTGCACCTGGCTTGAGTGTTATTCGAACCAGCGCTACCCCCTGCAAGAGCCCTATATTGTGAGCATTAGTTGTCCGTAACATAACCTCTCGGGGACCTGCTCCAAGTCACTGTCAGTGAAGGGGAGCGGTGTGACAAGGGCCATCAAGGAACACTGAACTGTTTGATATTGCACCATAATATCACAAGGGATGCAAATTGCTAACACCATCTCCCCGTCCTCAACTCGATCTTCAACCAATTCTGCATCTTTCACTTCTTTGAGGGGCACTGTTGGGTTAATGCACAATACAGTACGCCACTCAAAACCATGAGGGTCTGTGCCCACCACAACAATCCTTTTAGCTGACACAACCAGATCCTTTAAACAGGGGTGGACTGGCCTATAAGAAACTCTGGAGACTTCCCGGTAGATCTCTGCACCCTGGGCCTCTTTTGTGTAGTATGTCCACATTTTCCAATAGGAAAATGTGTAATGCAGGGCCACTTTTAAATTATTTCCAGGGCTTCTTTTAGTTCCCAGACCGCCCTTGCCTGTAAACTAGAGAAAGTATCGTACATGCCACAAGCTCTGGGGTTACCACAGGTTGGAAGTTGAAATCTGATGGTACCCACCAACATGCCTTGCCAATCTGGGTCACCGCTTCAAGCAATACTGTAATCCCACACATAAACATTTCCGGGTCAACAGGGTGCCACGAACTACCACCTCCCCTCCTCTGGCCTCTGTGATGACCATGGCCCCTTAAGACACACATGCCTGGGGTGGCAGATACAGCACCATGGTCTGTGAAGGAAATGGCCATGTTCAGTGTGCTCAACAAATCTGGTCCCAACAAATTTACTGGGGAAGACTCGGAATACAGTAAGGGTGCATGCACCACTTTTCCTCCTATTTTGAAAGTGACCTCTTCTATGTAGGGAACCATTGCAACAGCCCGAGAGAATCCCTGCATGTCAAGAATTTCACCTGATAATGGAAAATCTCCCTCACTGATGGTTGATTTAGTGGTACCTCTGTTGACCATAAAAATGAATTGCTTATTACCTATCTCACCGTCCACCAAGGGTTCCTCATCAGAGTGGGTAGTCATAGACAGGACTGGGCATGCAAGAGAATTCTGTGGGGTGTGCTAATCAGGATATGTATTAGTACCTGGGAACATGAAGGGGTTTCCTCCCATGACACTGACCCCTCAGTAAGGTCCTACCGTTCCATTTGGCACTGCATTCGGTGTTCTGCTGGGCCGCTTGCGGTTGCACAATAGGCAGTGTTTGGGCCTGCATGAGTGGGGGGGTTGGTGGCAGCTGGGTGTGGCCTGATGCATTTCGTAAGGTGCGGACGTGAAACTGGGTGGCTGTGGTAGTGCTGGGGCAGATTGATTGTATGCATTATATCCCGCTGCCTGTCTGCTTCTACACTCTCTTGCAAAATGTCCCCACTTCCTGCAGCTCCAACACGGAGACAGTCCCACACCACCTCTGGGTCCCACTCAGCCCCCTCTGTTCCCTTGAAACCCTCCTCTTCCCTGCTGCTGACATCCTTGGTGCCACTTAGGATACTGATGCAGGGTCCACCACCCCACTGCCCCTGTCCTCCACCTGGCCAAAATCCTGCTATCCTTACATTTGTGTGATCTGCAGCCTGCTCCACTGAATTTGTCTCAGTCTTTGCTGTCAACGCCCCTTCCACTGCTATTTTGCTAACTTCTTCTGCTCTAGTTTCGCTTCCTCTACTTGCAACCTTTCAGTTGTTTCTTTTTCTTGTTCTTTAATACTTTTGCAAAGGTGTTTTATTATAGTCTGGATCTTGGCCCACCCCTTTGCCTCTATGTCCATTAATTTGTCAAGCACTTTCTGAATTTCCTTGGGTAATCCTCTCTTAATAACAAAATAGAAAAGAGGAACTGATCGGTCCCGCTGGTCACCTGTCTCCACTCGCCACATCTCCTGCACTTTTAAAATCTACTGAGCGGCATCTTCATCATCCCCCATGGCGTCCTGCATTATGGATTGCAAGTCCAGTGTGTCGGGGTACACCCGTCGCAGTGCGTCCCACACATGCGCCATAATATTGTTGAAAGGGGCCCCAACATGTGCATCGTCATCTAACTTCACCCCTGGGTACCCGGCCTTAATCCACATGTCACACACCTGATCTCCCACAAATGCGACAAGTAAACTTTTCATGTCTCCCACCGCCAAGGGAATTCCTGCTGTCTGCTCTTCAAATGCATATATTCACTTCTCAGCCCCATCAGTAAGGGGGAGGAGCGTTTTAATCAAATTATTCTTATGCATTTGTGCCAATGGCACGTAATGCACCCTCCCGGGTCCCTTGTGCAATAACGGCAGTTGTGTGCTCACGCCTCACTTTGCTTTCCGTCTATTACTACCCTTTTTGTCTTGCCAGTGCTACCCACCCATATCTATTCCTCAATCGTGGTCCCCACAAGCTCTCTAATCTCTGGTGCTTCCTGGGCATCCCCCTCATCATCTTCAAATTCATCCACATTATCCCACTCTCCCTCACGCAGTTCTCTGTTGGCATCCCTGCCTGACCTCACCATCCCATATCCTATGCCTTCTGCTCCACGCTAGTCACCCTTCCCTTTCTCCACATGCACATCTTTTATTGCTGTGCTATCTAGTCTGAACAAAATATCTCCAGCCCTCCACTCGCCCAGACCATACCCCTGGTTTCTCACCCCTTCTTTCACTGTCCTCAGACTGGCCAGCTATGCTTGTGTTGCCTCTAAAGTCTCCTCTAACTCCTTCTGTAATTTACTCTTCCATGGTGGAATGCTGTTCGGTGTCAGACGATATGGGGGTGGGGCGGTGGCACTCGGGGGGCATATGTTGGCTTAATGTATCCTGAGGCTGGGCAGGTGGTAAGTGGTATAAATATATTCAAAAGAAACTTCTAGTTATACGTCACACACAGTGTTATTATAACCATCTCTACCCTCTACCAGTCCTCCGTTCCTGCCTCCCATTCACCCCCTTTTCACGACCCCCCTTCCCACTTGCTCCCACACTTCTCACACCTGACACTCACACCATTTTCACAGGCCCTCCCTCTGCCTCCACCTAATTCACACTGATAGCTCAATACACTAAAACAGTAAACTAAAATAACAAGCCAAACGAACAACCACTACTCTGCCACTTTCCCCCACCCAGAATATATTGGGCACAGGAATCCGAGCTCTCTAATTGTATGGAGCTCCTACTTTTGTATCCCTTAATAACAATAAAAATACTGCCATCATCTCCCCTTACTCAGAAAGGATCCCACACTCCTGTTTTCCTCCTCGTTATCTCCCTGATAAGAATAATAATAATATAAATAATGCAAAAACTGCCATGTGGCCTTTGACTCTCTTCCATCACTCACACACACACTTAGCTACCCCATTCACTCTCACCCCCTTTGTTGTCCCTCGCAAGAGGTGTACTTACATTTGCATGTCCACCCGAGCTCCTCCATCATGGGGTCCAACAATGGTCTGCAACCTCCTAGGAGCTGTGCCCCGCTTCAAAGAGCAGACAGGAATTATGTGAAAACGGCTCCTGTACACCACTGCAGATTGCACGCTTGGGACTGGTCACTGCAGGTGGGTGCGTCTCCTCCAGTGATGCGGTCTGGAAGCCTTCGTCTTCACAGGGATCGCTGGAATCACGTTGGGTTCACCAGAAATGTAGAGAAGTCCCTAAATGCTCACCCCAGAGAAAATACAACCCGCTAGGGAAAAAGGCCCAGCACACCTCTTGCAAGGAGAACAAAGTTTTATCTCCACAAAAATAGAAATGCGCCAGCAAAGTACTATGCTGCCACAGAACGTTCTGGCAAAATCAGTGGGAGCAACACTTTATGCTAGCGTCATCAGTGACGTAAATTACATAATGTACAAATCCAAATTACTGGTTGGTGTGACCCTGTAAATAGGCTATATGCTCCATAGGGGATGCCAGGCCATTGGTCCCAGCCCCTTCTGTCCGCCTTCTTCCACGTGGGTTCCTTCCTGTGCGTCATCAGACATGAAGCTAAACTTAATTGGTTATTAGGCAAAGAAAAACAACTCAGGCTCTATCTATAACCTGATGTATGTCTGGTATGGAAGACAAGGGCTAAGAGGATACTTCGAGGCCATTGCATCGCACACACTAACTCGATTCCAGACACGTCAGCGTCCATCCAAATCTCTCCACCCTCATTTTAGCTATGTTGTTTTCCCCCCCGGCACCTTGCAGCACAAATCACATGACCTATGGTGAAGGAAACTGGTCCCTGCTTTCTGATCTTTCCTGATCGATTGGGGGCGTCTAGCAGTTTTATGGTTGGTGGTCTGGGACTGACCAGTACCTTAGACTGCTGGGAGCCTTGGGACGGGGGCTTTTGGGTACACTTACTTAGAGCTGGGACAGAGAAGGTCAGAGGCTCGTGCTGTTCTTCTTGTGGGATCGCTTTTCGCAGAGAGCTCTCAACCCCCTTGTGGCCTTGCAGGGCGCATTCCTTCTGTGATACGAAATGTTGCCAACATAAAACAATGAATGGTCTATGAATCTTTGCAGCTCTGGCCTTTCTCACCAGTGCCCAAGCTACACCATATTCCCGCATGCATGTGCTTTATTTCTATATGTGTGGCTCGGGCCTGCAGCCCTGGCTGCAGCGCAAAGTTAGGCCTCGATTCCAATATGGCTGCTACTATCTAAGATGGCTTTTGGTTCCCCATGTTTGCAAAATCAAGTCATGTCACTTCACATTTTGCCGTTGATTGTCAAAAACTGATGACACTCCTTGTAACGTCCTTTTCTGAGCCACCACTTTTTATGGTGTCAATGTATATGCAAATTAGATGGTTTGCATGTCTCTCACTGCACAGGGCCTCCTTCAGAAAGTCCAGGAACAACCCTGGAGTGAAACGATCAAGTCAGTGCCCTGCATGCATAATGCTCCTACACTTGGTTTTAATGTTCTTGTGCTGTGAATGTAATAGAATGACATGTGTCACCAATATTACCAACAATGTTCATATGGAGAAAAATGGAGCATGAATAATGCCACAAGGAACTGAAAGCCCCGCAGTTCACTTTAAATGTACCACCACTGCTCTAAAGTGTCCTGCAAAACACTTGTAAAGTTGGCCACCATACTTCTGGGCATGGAGATGCATGTTCTCTTTGTGGGACAGCAGTGGTGTGAACCGCTGCTGCCTCATGTACATTTGCACCCTTCCAACAGGCAATTCATATTAGATGTGATTATTAATCAATTTAATGGCATTCAATGTATCTATCCTGGGACGGTGAAGGACAGAGTCGGTGCTGCCCAGATTCAAACACGTGACTGCAGATTGCACACAGCTCTCTTAGACAAGCACCCAACTTGCAGTGGTATCTTCCCAGCATGTGTGTGCCCTGCTACATTGGGGAGATCCAGACCATGATACAGGAGTGTGCACAACGACACAATGCTGGGGTATGTCACAAGTGTACTTTGGTACACTAGGGAACTCCAGACCATGATATAGGACCATAAAAGCATTGATGCGCCTGAGTGTGGTGTTATAGGGCAGATCAGGATGATGCCGTGCTTGTGCAAGTCACATGAGTGTGGCCTGTTATACTGCGGAGCTCCAGACCATGATCGTATACTGTGCAAGACAATGTGATGCTTGTGCAAGTCACACGCGTATGCCCTAGTGCACTGAGGAGCACCAGTCCATTGGTCAGGAGCTCTGCAAGATGACACAATGCTATTACAAGTCACAAACAATGCCTGGATAGATTGACCCGCTCAAGACCATGAAACATGAACTTTGCAAGATAACCCAGTTATGCAAGTTACATGCATTCCGCATGGTAGACCGAGGATTTCCAGACCATGATATGCGAGCTTTGCATGATGACACATTGATTGAACCATACAAATGCATGTGCCCTGGCAGACTAAGGAGCACTATACCATTGGCCAGGAGCTTTGCATGATAGCGGGGTGCTTATACAAATTGCATGAGTGTGCCCTGGTACACTGATGTTCTCCACACTATGCCACATGGGCATTGAATAATGGTGTGATGATTGCGCAATTCACATTAGTGTACCCTAGTACACAGGGAGCTCCGGATCGTGATATAAGGGCTTTACAAGATGACATGATGCTAGTGAAAGTCACTCATCAGTGTTGGCCAGTCATGCTTTCAAGTATTCCAACAGGATTCTCTTGCTTGCCCCGAGGAGCATCACAGGAAGGATCCATCTTGCTGGAATTCTCAGCTTGGTAGACAGCGTGAGTCACCCAATGTAACGCACACACCACTGAGGCTGCGCTCACCTGATATGATGCTCTTCATCCAAGAAGGCATTTCCCTTTCTGTTAATACCAATCCTGTGCTATTCGTGGATTGTTTCCGCCTATCACTGTCATTGGTAACATGCAACTTTGAACCGAGAGGAAATTGACATTTGCCATTTGGACCTTTCCTTTGGCTCTCCAAAATCAGACATTTGAGACAAAGGCCCCAATGGGGGCCATGTTAGTTACGTCTTCCCAATTAAACTTGTGGTTGTCGGATCCTAGATGTTGCCTATTTGGCCAGTTTTCATCCTGTAGTCTTTCCCTCATTTTAGGGAAAAGGTTTGTGACAGTCAACATCCTTTTGATAGAATTGCTCAAACTCATAGGCAGCTGCGCTACCACCTAGTCACCTTTTCAGGCTTGCCTCATATGCATTGCAGATAATCCCTGGGAGAAAGGCCATGAAGGTGTAGACGAGAGCCAAATCTGACCCTCATGCCCCTGAATGACTCTTGACACGAAGACAGAGAAACAATAGATGTGTCTTGCTCTTAGGCCCATCACTGCAATCATCGATGTATCACAGGTGTGAAAAACTGCATTCTCTCAGACAACCATCCAGTCCATACCCAATTGATGATTTGGGTGACATGGAATTGACATCAATCGATCAGGTCGACTGACGGGAAAATCAGAAGCCAATGGCATCATCAATGACATCACGACGTAGCCACGTTTATACATGAAGTATTTATCCATTCATGAAGCTACACAAATCTGCACTGGTTTATTGCATATAGACACAAAGCACATGCTTATGACCCATTTAGGCAGCAGACAAACACATGTAAATATATGTATATTCGGATCTTTTTGCAAAAGCTGAAACCGCAAGATACACAGAATTCATATATCTAGCTTGCACATGCTTAACTGCTACTAACATGGAGAAGCCATGAGGAATACTATAGAAGTTGTAGGCATCTGAAATGAACAAGAAATGAGAGACAGATTCAGACTGCACAGACAAGCTGACACGATCGCCTCAGCTCGAGGCAAGCAGAAACAGGACACCTAGCCCAGGACAAAGGGGAAGCAGGAAAATTCCAGCTACCGAGATAGTGAGCCCCGTGCAGAAATTCAGGCTAACATCCTCATAATTACAGACGAGAGGGCTTCATTTCGTGGCCTCGACACACGTTACCCAGACAGAGAATACGGTTCCCAGAGAACCAGAGAGAAGAAGATACAAGTGTTGCCCATGTTTTGTTAACTGACTGCACTCTCACAGGCTTGGGTGATCAGAGAATAGCAACATTAAGGAGCGCTTCGCACCTCCATGTTCTTTCTAATTAACTTGAAGAGGTACATTCAGTCTGAGAACTGACTAGGGTCCCAGGGCTGGGAGGACACATTCTGCCCAATCCAAATTCACCTTTCTGAGGGGGTATGTAATTTGTTGCATGGGCCAATGGTTTTGCGGCGAACCTGCATCATTCTAGACGGGTGCAGTAGAGGTGGCTCTAGGAGAAGCCACTATATATAGCTAGCCAATTAGAGGACTAACCTATCGAAGTTCTATATGTAACCTTACCCAAACTGACCAATGTAAGTGTTTGATAGATTTCCAGGAGGGAACCTGTATTTGTGACGTCAAACCCAGAATAAAACTGGTTAACACATGGGTAGAAGCTGAGAGCTCTAGATGAACCTTGTTCTTCTGGTCTGATCCCTGTTATGTTTATTTGCTAATAAACAACAGTGACTTTGCCCCATGGCTGAGTCCTCAGTTCTTGTGTCTCGGAGTTTCTGAGGGGCCCAAGTGTTCCCTGCTAATGATCGGGGTGACTGCTATAGGAACCCGGCCACACTATACAAAGGCACCCATGACATGTTCCATCTTTCAGGATCCTTTCACACCATTGACCACAGCGTGTTATCCTGTTGTGTGCAGGTCCTGGCATGATGGGCTGGAGTGATGGATGGTGCCTTGCAGTGCTCTTAGTGACCACTTGTCTCAAGTGGAAGACCCTCAGGTTGACCATGACTGTCTATGCTTCCCAAGGGTCTTTTCTCGTTTGGGGCAGGTCAGTGATTTATTTTGTTCCTTGCTTTACTTTGTGTGCTCGATTTGGGAAGTTGTGACCCAAAGGGAATTTCACCTGATTTGTCACAAGACGGCTACTGCATAGACTACTCACTCTTTTTCCCTGAGATTGAGTTCTCAAAGATCAAAGGTTTCGCTGACTGAAGACTTTCTAACCAATATAAATAGATCTATTTGCTTCACCAGTCATGTCTGTTGTGGGGTGAAGCCTGTATTCCGAGGAGCCTGTAACGTGTACTGTATTCTGCACGAGAGAAGCCTACGAGATGGTGCAGTGTGTAGGCAATACATAGAAAATTCGGGAAGACTGTACCCTGAGGAGCCTTTGTCCTAAAAAGCCTACATGCATAAAAGCGTGTAGCCTCAGGAATCTATACCACAAATAGGATGCACCTAGATAAGCAGAGATGACTGCAATCTGAGGGGTCTGCACCCTGAAAACCCTACACCCACAGAAACATGCTCCCTAAGGAACCTGTACCCTGAGCAGGCAGCATGCTGACAAGCCTATGCTGTGATGAGCCTCTGCCTTGAGAAGCATGTATGCTGAAGAGCACACACCCTGAGGAGCTTGTACCCTGGGGAACCTGTACTCACTCATGGTTTTCCTCATGGTATCTCTAAATGCCTCACTCGTAGATTCATCCATTTTAACACCCTCTGAGAATCACTCATTAACTTGCACAAGGACTCACTCATGTTCTCACACTGGGAATCACTGCGTGTTGCCCTCTCGGGGTCACCATTGGTCTTACTCGTGGTCTCACCCTGAAAGTGCCTCATCCACTCACTCATCTCACTCTGAGCCACTCAGAGTCACCCTCACAGAGTCACTGAGGGGCGGGCAGGCTGACTTCTGCTCCCTCTGCCCCTTCCCCGGCTGCCTGATGCAGCAGCTTGGCAAGGTGATGTGCTTCTGAGTCTGGGAATACTCTTCGGTGTCAACATCGCAGCTCGAAGCCAGTCCTGCCCCACACCCCTTCTCATTCTTCTGTACCCTTCACCCACTCACCTGTCTGTGTTGCGTGCCCACCTCCCCAACTTCATTTCCACTCTCATTTCTTCTCTCATTTAATATTCCTCCCTTCTCTTTGTCATCTCTCTGTGCTCTACCCCACAATCCTCCACTCTTTCTAATATCTCTCCCTTCTCTTTGTCATGTCTCTGTGCTCTACCCCACAATCCTCCACTCTTTCTTTTCTAGAATCTCCTTTTCTGGGGTAGCTTAACGTATCCTCCGTGTGCTGCTCCATCCCCTTAATTTCCTCATAATCTAGTCTCTATTTTCCTTCCATATGCCTCCTACTCTCCTCTCCCTCTCTCACTAACTCGCCCAGAGTTGTCGCAACCGCTCCTGCTGACTGCTCCCTCCTCCTCCTCCTCTTTTCGAGTTCCCCTCCAGATGTTACACTTTTTTCGTTCGCATTTTGGCAGCTGGGCTGCAAGACCTGAATTTAATTAAGTTCCCCCCCCAGGCCATGTCTGACTGATTGACCCCACCATAGAGATGGGTCGAAAATGCCAGTGTTTGATAACAGTGCAGCAGAACATGACGGGGCAGAAAGAAGGACGCCCCCAGGAAACGTGCATTTCTGCTGCCTGTGCTGTGCCTGCTCTGTGAGAGGCCAGCCCTCAATGCTATTCCGTCCCGAGTTGTACCTGTTTCGTGCCAGGGAGTCTTGTGTTCGGGCTCTCTGTACTGTCAGAGGAATGTGTGCACTTCTACCGCTTCCTCTGCTGTGAGAGGGAAGCATGCAGTGCTCCGTGCTGTGCTGTGTTGTACCTGTTTTGTGTGGTATTAGCATGATTGACCTAAAAACATTTGCCCTAAAACATTTGGTCGAATTTCTTCGACCTTTTTCTCGGTCAAATTGAATTAAATATATATATATATGGGGGTGGATAAGGGTATAGAGTAGGCTGAGGGGACGTGGCGGGGTGGGAGTGGGGGTAGGGGGGGTTGGTTCTGGGGGTCTCCACCCGCATTTTAGACCAAAAAAAAGGTCAAATAAATTTGATCAAATGTGATTAGGTCAAATGTTTTAGGTCTAATAGACCCAAACCTTTTGTGTGAGCGAAGCTTGTGTTTCTGCTGTCCGTAGTGCACCTGTTCTGTGTGAGGCACGCTTGTGTTTCAGCAATCCATGCTCTATCTGTTTTGTGTGGGGGAAGCATGCTGCGCTATTGCTTCCTGCGCCGTGCCTCTTCTGTTAGAGGGAAGCACGCAGTGCTCCGTGCTGTGTTGTACCTGTTTTGTGTGAGGGAAGCTTGTGTTTCTGCTGTCTGTACTGCACCTGTTCTGTGTGAGACACGCTTCTGTTTCAGCAATCCATGCTCTACCTGTTTTGTGTGGGTGAAGCATGTTGCGCTACTGTTTCCTGCGCTGTACCTTTTCTGTGTCAAGGAAGCTTGCGTTTCTGTTATCCGTTGTCACTGAAGCCTTGAAGGACAAACCAATGACTGGACTCAGAAGTTAGGATTTCATATCTTTTATTTTTTAAGGTCAAGATTCAACAGAAGGCCAAATAGCAATCGATAAAGTCTTCAAAGCAGAAGTATCTACTTTTGGGATGACAAGGCCTCTCAACCCGTAGCTGAGCCAACCCTTATAAGCTAACTACATGCAGCCTTTCCTGGGCCCCGGATCCATGGCTATCTAGCACTGATAAAGACCCAGATCTGCTTCTTGACACTTCTTCTTGACTTCCTGCTGGATCATTTTCAGAGCTCTTGGTACAACTTAAGTTGGAGTTGGAGCCGTGGCTACCCTCTCCAACCTCAGGATTAAACCCATGGACCTCCTTTTCCTATTACTGTCCGATTTGATGTTAAGCTTCCTTTCCCTGTCTCGTTACTCCTCCCGCCGCCTGGTCCATCCTAGGGCTGACTTGTCCCAGTGGAAGCTTCCTGCTCTTGCTGTCTTCATCCCAACCTCTTCCTGCTGTCATGACCCCTTACTTAGGTTCATCAACTTGCCTACATTGTGTCAGGAGGCCTTCTAGCATACAGGACATTCTGAGCAGAACATCTGACTATCTTGGTGTTTGTTGGGACAAAAAACCTATCGAGAACATGTTCCTCAGTTTTCGTGATCCACTGGTGCCCTGCAGAAAGGTAGTAGTGGGCAAAGTCCAGAACCACCCTTAGGAATTGGGGAGCAGTTGATAGTGGGTCTATCCCTTCTCCTGCACGTTATTCACGACCTTGTAGATGTGCCCTGATTTCTCAACATAATAAAGACCCATTAAGGTGGTACGTTCTTCAGCGGTAATGGCGGTGTCAAAGGACGATCGCAAGCCAGGGTCATTGTGTTCAGGTCCCTAGTGTTGGCATGTTCAGACTCCCTGGGGACAGTGGGAGAAGTTCTGAGGTTTTGCCTCCGTTTGGGTGATTCGCCACCCTGCCCAGCTTGGTATGAGGAAACAAAGCTGGCTGACTCCTATGGGTTGTGTTTAGTTCCGGGGTCTCCTCAGGCTCAACCGGGGGTGTACGGGTAACAAATCAGTTGTGCAACAGGATCTCATTGTTTCACCAAAAAGTTAATGGATTGAAACACTACCCACTACCTCTGTTCTAAACTTGACTACCAGGTTGGATTTAACGGTAATGCGTCCGTAGGTCCCTTCTGCAGGGCCAATGTCAGTCCAGTAGAAACCACACCCTCTCTCTTTGTCAGAATGTCCATCTTATCAGCGCTTTACAGGTTCCACCCTGAAAAACCCGGGTTGGGTCTTGTGGAGACATGGCCATGTATGGGCACAGTATGGTGCACTTTGACTTTTGGCTCGGCAGAGAATTTGAACATACCACTTCTGACACCAAATGCCACAAAGGCCTCAGGGGATGCACAAACAACTGGACCTAGAGGATAGGATATACAGTATTTTACTTTTCAAGGTACAAGATTGAACACAGGGTCAAAAAGCAAATGGAAAAGTCTTCAAAGAAAAAGACTCTCCTTCTGGGATAACAAGTCCCCTCGTTCCCTAACTGAGACCACTCCTTGTAGGCTTACTAGATGCAGCGTTTCTTCGGTCCTGTACCTCTGGCTAGCTAGCGCCAAGTCTTTCCACCGGACAAGACCTGTTTCTTCTTCTTGTCTTCCTGATGCATCACGTCCAGCAGCTGCAGAATGAACTCGAGTTGTAGTCGGGAGCTCTGATTACCACTCTCTAGTATCAAGGCCGCCTGTCTACATTGGGGCATGCACCCCTGAACCCCGTTTCCCCTTGCCTCTCTGATTTGATGGTAAACCTCTTGTCCCTGTTTCCCATATTCTAGTTGTACCTTGGGCTGACCTGGCGTGCCAGAACCTTGCTGCGCTTTCTTTCTTTGTCACCACCTCTTCCTTCTGCTATTATCTCCTCCTTAGGTTTGCCACCCTTTTACGATGTTGCCAACACCTCTGACTTTTCCTTCTTATGTCACCACCTCCTCTGAGTCTTCACCCCTTCTCCTCCTCATGTTATCACTTCCCCCAGATTATTATCACCTCATCTCAGTGCGACCCCCGCTCCTGGGATGTAAGCACAGGTTTTGCCTCCTTCCATCTCTCCAATGGCCACTTCCTCCAAACTCTTACCACCTCCTTCTTATGACACTGCCTGCTTCAACCGCCACCTCCATCTGATGTTACCACCTACACTCATAAATTGTGGCTAGTTGCATTTATATGGCATTCCCTCCACCCTTTGGGTGGGTCTTACTCTTACATTTTGCACATGTGAGCATTGATTGAGTAAGAGTTAGGATTGATTGACTTGCCTGAGTGTACGTGGGTCTACGTTGGGCTCCAAGCCTATAACTAGCCTGTCCGCCATTTTGTATTTTCGATTTTTTCCTCTGACTCTTCCTGAGACTGCCTGCAATAAGCTGAGGGCTGTGGTGTTTTCATCATTACAGTTACAGATTGAAACCACACAGCATTTCTATATTTTCATATTCACTGTTAGCATTGTGTGAACACGATTTTTTGTTTCCGCTGCATACAATTTGTTGCACAGGAATCAATGGTGTGTCTAGACTCTATTGACTGGGGTGATCCAAGTGGGGTACAGGCTTATGCAGGGGTGGCATGAAGTACGAGCGCACCCACACACACAATGATCATAGTTCAGGATAATGGGGTGGCATCTGGCATGGTCAATGAGATTCCAGGGGTAGCACCTGCCACCCCAGGCCACTCACTGGACACGCCACTGACAGGAATACTGGCTTTGAAATGCTGCTTCCCTCATCACTTTAATAATATAGTACACGCTACGGATAACATCGGAAGAATCTCTCTAAAGAGGAAATCTGAGAGCTTTCGGACTGGCTAGGGCGCACTTTTTGGCTTACTGCACAAAAACCCAGACTCATTTATAGTGGAAAATGTTGCTTTAATGTGACAGACCAAAGCTTACAAATAACCGCTTACCTGGCTCCATGGCCTTGCAAACTAACAAACTATTTTAAACAACCAATTAATAATTCAACACTTTCATTTTCCCCAACTATTAAATAATTAAATAAATCCACTTCCTCCCTAACTATCCCTTGTCCCTACCGTCTCCTTACCACTTCTCAAGGTGTCCCGTTTTCTCCCCGGGGCCATGCCCCTTCAGGTTCAATACCTGTTCCCCCCGGGTAGCCCGTTTGTGCAAAGAGCACCACCCCCATCCTTTTCCCGCGCCATTCCCCCATTGTGCTTCCCTCCCCCCACATCTAAAGGGGCCATGCCCCTGGCACCAGAAAAACCCTCCCCCAAGGTGTTCTTTCTGCCCCACCCCCCCACCATTCCTTCCTACTTCCATCTCTTTACCATGTCTCTCACCAACCAGATCAATTCCGACAAATAATGAGTATTTCCAAACTGCGAATGCACACCGTCCTCTCTAAATATCCTGAACCCTTCATAAACTATTTCTTTGTGGTCCAAAACCTGTAAAGCCGCCGAAGCACAACATTTTTGCATCTCTCTTTTTATCCCCTTCCTTGCACGCTCTATCGCTCCCTCACTTCTTGCTCCCCTCCAAACTCTCTGCGGCAACAACTTAGTCCAAACTACACATGCTTGAGGCCCCATTTCTCTGACCCATAACAAATCCCTTTTCGTATTTTTTTAATTTTTTTTTTTTTGTTATGGAGAGCCACACCTGTATCTCTTACCAGGTCATTTTCCCCTGCATGAATGATCACCCCTCTGAAACCCCATGGCGTTCCCTCAATCCTGCCAACACAGGAAGTAGCTGATCCCAGCGAAGCCCCTCTGAACCAGACCATCTTACCAATACCTCTTTATAGCTACAACCCAATTGCCTGCCAAAACCCTTTTTTCTACTTCCTTCCCTGCCCACTTAACAATCGAGTGCCCCACGATCCATATTTGCGCCAACTGCCCCGGCCTCCGAGCAGCATCTGAAAAAGAATTTACAAAATCACTTACAAATCACAACCATCCTACCACTTGCTTCACTCCTGAGATCCTTCGAAAACTTCTATCAAACGTCCCCATTACCCAGGTCCCCGACGTACCCTATTGTATCTCCCGGACTTCCACCGCCCCAAACCTTTCACCTTATCCTCTGATAAGCCTAACATACTACCTACCTAGGTGAAAAGTGTGGGGCGGCGAAAGTCCAGGAGATACAATAGGGTACGTCAGGGACCTAGGTAAATTAATGAGTTCCCAACTCCACCACCTTTCCCCCACTGCTACTAACCCCTTCCTCAGGCAACCTCACCTCACCTGGACATCTCCTTATTCCCTCTACGGAAACACCCCCGCTCCTCTCCTACCTGTCCCCATATACTTCGCTTCTTTAACCCCCATCCTTTAAACCATGCACCTACTCCCACTTAGACCCCCTTTCTCCTCTAACCTATTACCCTCCTGCTAACCCTTGCCCCCACCTTCCCTCACCTTCCTACTATGGTCCTGTGTTGCCCACCCTGCACCGGGGGCCCTCTTGCACCCCCGTCCATGCAGGCCCTTTTCCTCATTACTCCTCTCCGCCACTGCACCAGGGGCCAAACCTGCGCCCCCGTCCATGCAGTCCACTCCATATAACTTAAACTTCCAGCTCCTTGTGTCCATTACCCCATTGTTTCCACCTGCACCAGGGGCCCTAGTGCACCCCCGTCCATGAAGGCCCCTTTTCTTCCTTACTCCTCTCCACCACTGCACCAGGGGCCAAACCTGCGCCCCCGTCCATGCAGTCCTATCCATATAACTTACTCTTCCAGCACCTTGCATCCGTTACCCGCTTTTTTCCCACCTGCACCAGGGGCCCTAGTGCACCCCTGTCCATGCAGTCCCACTCATCATTTCCCCTTGCTGCACCAGGGGTGCCCTCGCACCCCCGTCCATGCAGTCACCTCTCTTCATTCCCCCCAGCTGCCCTAAAGTTCAAATGAGCCAAGTTCCTCCCGTGCAGTGCATACTCAATTCCCGCCCTATCCTGTGCTCTGTCTCCTGTGAACCGGGGCTACTACTGCACGCTCGAAGTTGCGCTATCCTCTTAACCTCTGTCAGTCTCTCTGTATTTACTCTGTGCCGCTAACAACCCTCTCCCGTCCCCCTAAAGCTTGCTCACCTTGTTGTGCGGCAAGTGTGAGGGCTTCGCCACCATTGTACATGCCCTCCAAACGACGGCCACCACCCCTTATCATTTTCACAGGTACCTCCCCCCCTGAGGCCCTCCCCCACCCTACCTAAGCACCTTCCTCTCACCCCTCTCCTACTCCTTTGGGATCGCCCCCAAAACCTCTCACCAAACTTTGTGCCCCCCTTCCTATTCCGATAAACTGAGCCCGACCTATAGGCACCCCCAACTTTAACTGGCATGCGGTCCTTCCCCCCTACCTCCTTGCCCCTTTCCTCGCCCGGTCCCACTGTCCACTGCCTGAAAACACTGTGTAATCAGATGCCGACCCGCACACCTGCTGCACTCGTGTTTAAATTTGTGCATCATCCTCGTGCATCCTTCTTTATTGAAAGCCCAACATGCTGCTGAGGGCTGACTCCTGCCTCCTACCCCCGCCCCTTTGGGGGCAGGGCGACCAAAAAAGGGCCGGTAAGGCACGGGTAAGCCGCTTGCGGTGTGTACCGTTGGAGCTGGCCTTGTCGGCGCCATCCATTGCAACCAGAGATCCATATCTATCTCCCCCCAAACCACCTGACTGTCCTCTGCCAACCTTGCTCTAAACTCCTCGTCATAACGCACCCACGCAAAACCCCCAAAACTTGTAAATGCCTTCCTAATCACATCCATGTATTTTAGAAGGGCCACGCATCGCTCCGGAAATTTCTCGCAATAGACACTGGCGTAGATAATAAATGCTGACGTCCAATTTTCAATTGTCACTGGGAACCTTGGGCCAGTTCTCTCTCTTCTTCCTTGGAACCCTCCTTTGCTGTCACTTCTCTATGAAGCAGCTTAAAAACATCCACAAATTCCCCAGCCTGAATCTTATCCTTACTTGCTGACATCAATTGCGCACCCAAAGGTTTCGTGATGCCCATGTAAGGAAACTTTTTCTCCTTGCCCTTCACTTCAACTTCTTTTTCTTTTGAAACTTGCACCTTGCCAATGGCTCACCCACCTTGTCCGTTTGTACTTCCACCGAGCAATTTCCCTTTTCACCCACCAAGGCTCCAATAGCCTGTACACCAATCTCTCTCCTTACCCCCTGTAAACCAGACCCTTCATTTCCTACCCCCGCTCTCGTGTCCCCCCTCTGCCATGCAGATGACCAGGCCCTTTCCCGCTCACCTCTTTCCGCCCTGCCATCGCCCGTCTGCGGCCTCCACTCCGATGCTCCTCATCTCCTTCCTTACTGAGCTCCTGCTGCGGGGACAAAACATATCAGCAGTGTCACCCAACCAATTATTCCCCCGACCTCTTGCCCCCCCAGCCCCCTCGCTCCTGTCTTTCACAATCCCACCTAAAGTCCCCTCTCGACCTCCCCCCTCCTTACCGCCCTATATCCTTCATCCTCCCACTGCCCCACATATTCCTCCATCCCCTCTTCATCACCCCTGAAATACCATTGTTGCTGCGAGCACATGCTCGGGTTGAGTAGATCCTCCTCTTGTGAGCCCGGGGCGTCCGCCACGCCACTCCTTAGGCGTCTTCCCGGCGGGGCCGCAGAAACCCCTTCCTGATCCTCTTCTCTCGGGCGAGGTGTGCTCTCCTCCACCCTGTGGTCTTCGTCGCTAGGGGCCGTGCTGCGCCCTCTAGACTGTCCTTGCGCCGTCCGAGGAAGGGCCGTTCCTAAACCCTCTCCATGTTCATCTTCTGAAACAGCAGGGGCTGCTCTGTGCCCTCTGCCTGAAACCCTCCTAGCCGGGTGGCCATTCCGCGCCCCTCCCTCACCTCACTAATTGATGGGGACTTCTCTCTTCTTCTCCCACCTGCAGTCTTCTGCAGGTATTTACCCCCTTTGCCCCTCTGTCCTGACACCCCACTCTGCATTCCATCACCACCACCTTCGTGGCTCCCCCGACCCGCCCCTTTCTGGACACTCCTAACATCCCCTACATCCACCTGGTCATTCTGCACCACAACTCTATCTGACCCCCCACCCAATTGCACTTCCCCCCTGGATGCTCTCCTGTCAATCTCCCTCCTCATCTTCCAGACTCTGGACTCCCAGACCTCCCCTCTACCAGCCACAGGGGTGCAAGCCACCACTGCCGCCAGTGGAGTAACTTTGCTGAAAATGTTGGGGGGACATGACATCTGAAGAAAAGGTGCCCCAGCCAAATGAATGGGGACAAAATGGTGTGCCATGAAAGTTGGGGGGGACAAACACCCCTGTCCCCCCTAAAATTACACCCATGACTGCCGCAAGAGCCCCATCTGCCGCTGCTCTACGCTGCGGCCTACTCCCCTCCCCTACAGCCCCTTCTCCTGTGTCCTCCCCCACCGCCTCTTCCAGTTGGGCCTTAGATGCCCTGCTAATGATCTCTAGGGCCTCCCTCAGCACCCTGGCATCCACCAATACCTTCTTACTAGCTCCCTGACCCACCATGGTGCACCAAATATTATGACTGTGCACCAAAATATGCCCCTTAGCTGTTCCCGTAGCTGAACTAAAACCCCCAAGCAAAAAATAACTACCCGGGGATAAATTCCCACTAGCCAGATAATGCCTAGAAGGGGACAAGAGCTCTAAAATTCAGATCTTTTCATAGAGAGTAAATAAACTCATATAATTCTCTGCTGGCAGAATTACCTAAATATAAATATTATATATCAAAAAAAAGAAAGAAAAAAAATATATCAATTTTTTTATATAACCCCACCAAAAATTGCCTGTGCTCCTGAGTACACCTCCCCTGGCTTCTAAATTGCAGCCCCATAAGCAACACCCCAAAAACAGAAACACAAGCACAAATGGCGCTAGAAACTGCCATAAAAAACACTGTCCCCTGCCGACGAGCGGGCAGAAAGCACAGAACTGCACAGAAAGGCGGAGTGGTCCCTTTAAGAGATCCACACTGCCCCGTATGCTCCAAGCCAGCTACCGCGCTCCGGTGCGCGTCGCAGCAGGAAAAGAAAACAGGGCTCCCAAGCGTGGTAGTGACAGCCCTCCTCCCAGATATAAATTAACACGGGCTAACACGTGCTCAATAGAATGTCCTCCCAAGGGACACAGCGCGCGAGATGGCCCAGGCACAGGATTCCTAAAATAATACGACGGCTCCAAAGAAGGAGCCGTGTGCGCCGGAACCTTTCACCCTTTCCCAGAAAGAAAAGTGAAAAGAATGGAAAGGGGGGGGCTGCTCCCCCACCGCACAGAAACTTATGAGACAGGTGGCGATTCCGGAGAATGGGGGTACCTTATCTACGGTACCCCTGCCTAACAGGTAAACTTTTTTTTTAATGTACAATAATATACTAGCTATGCCTAACCTCGCCCTACTCTAAAAACCAACCTACCTACCTACGCTAACCTGAAAGGGAAGGCTCGGGAGCAGGCGACCAGGACTGCACAATCTCACGTCCAAACCGTCGCCTGCTTCCCGAACCTTCCCTGCCCCTTAAATACCCATCGGGGGCGCTCTACGAGCAGGCCATCTCGCTAGCCTGTGCAGCGCCAAAATAACCCTGGGGGGAAACGCTTCCCGTTCCCACCGGGGCCCCCCTTAGGCTCTCTCAAATAGGCAGGTGAATCTCTCACCTTAGACTGATGAGCTTTGCTATGGTATAGGTCAGTGTCAAAGCCTCTAAGGCTTGTCTGGCCTGACGGGCTAGTGAGGTGGGAAGGGACTGGACCCCTGAGACTAGCTTGTGTTGTGATAATCTGATTCTCCCCTGTCCTGTGTCAGAGACCAGGGTAAGGTGACTAGAGAATCCTCCCGCTACCTCCCACGGGTGTAACATCCACTGCGCTTTCTGTGGAACCATCCCCCTTGAATCATCTTGCTGGCGGTCCTCAGAGTCAAGCACGGGGCTTTGCCACACCATGCTGCGCATTTTCTGTGTGAGGGAAGCACACCGTGCTATTGCATCCAGTGTTGTATCTGTTGCATCTGAGGGAAGCTTTTGTTTCTGATGTCCATGCTATACTTGTTCTGTGTGATGGAAGTGTCTACTATTCATGCTGCTTCCTTGGTTTTGCCTGCTTTCTCTGGAGAAACTTGGGTTTCTGCTGTTAGTACTATACCTTTTCTGTGTGAGGGAAGATTGCGTACCTGCTTTCTGTGCCAGCGCTGTGTGCACTGCTACTGCTTCCTGTGCTGTGACTGTTCTGTGTGAAATATGCTTACATTTCTGTTGTCTGTACTGTACATGTTCTGTGTGAGGTAAGCACTACATGCTCCTGTTGCTTGTACTGTGCTCGCAGGGGCACAGGAATTACGGTGGGGTTAGGTGAGTGAATGGGTCCTTGCAGCCCAAACCTCTCTTTCCTGAGTGAGGGGAATTACACCCCACACTTTCCTGAGGGGAGACTGTGTATAGGTCACAGGGGATGGTGGGCTCAGGGGGGTTTCTTTTCTCCATTGTTGCCCCAGGATCACAGGTAAACAATGAGGGTGGGAAATGGCTCCTGTACAGTCATTAAAAGGAAATAATGTCATGCCCTGCCGATTAGCTTCCACTTAACATTGGATGTGACGTCGTTGGCGATTTAAGGAAACTCGCAGGATGACCTGTCTACCATTTAACTTTCAATTGATTATTTTGTTGAATTAAATATATGTAAATTTAGCAAGATTCTCATCTCTTTCCATGCAACCACATGCTGGTAATTTTCTGCATGGCGGAGGATGTTGTTAATGTTCTCAATGCTGTGGGTGGGAGCACTTGTGTGCTGTCTGGGGTAAAAAAAAAAAACACCAACAGGACATATGGAAATGTGCTTATAATGAGGCGATATGCCTCTCGGTGGTGGGCTGACCCTCGGGGTAACAACCCACCACCCTCGTTAAGGGACCCTCGCTGTGTTTGGTGCCTAAACTTGGCCAGTTACCTACATGGTCAGCCCACCACAGAGGGGAAATCGGCATAATAACACGTGTAGTTCGCTATACGGGTGCCAATGTAATAACACAGGTGCTAATGTTTTTTTGAAATGGAAAATATTTTCTCTCTGTGAACGGCACGCATGAACGAAGAGCAAAGTACTATACCAACATGAGCGTCATGGAATAGGAAGGCAGGGTTCTGTATGGAGCCCCTCTTCCATTTCCATGGTGGCCAAACGGAGCGGGGAGAGGTAAGTGGGATTAAGGGAGTGAGGATAAAAAGCCTGGTCAGTGGGGGGAAGATGGCAGGCAGAGGAACCGGTCATCAGGCAATATGGAACGTGGGTTAACACCAGCATTGTCAGCAGTGTTCCTTGTCTCCTGATTGGCTGGCTCCCGCACCTAAGGTGCTAATCTTCTTTACAGGTTGCACAATAGGTGAACAAACTAAAACTCACCAGGAGTCTGTTTGTAAAACTTGCATCATTTTGTGTTACAAATACAGAAAACTAACAGTGTATCTGTTTATGGGGTGGGGGGCAAGAAAGCTGTGACATTTAGACCTGCAGCAATTTGGGTTAGGATGGTGGGTAGTGTCACAAGCAAAGTTACCAGTTGTTGCCCCTCCTGTGTCCCTGTGTATCTGTTCCGTCTGTTTGAAGCATGCGCTGCTGACGCACGTGCTGAACTAGTACTTGGTAAGAGCAATTGTAGCCAGCGAGTTGAATAATGGGAGTAGGGTTTGGAGAGGTCTCTGCCTAAAAGAATTTGGGGAAAGGGGTACAAATAGTGAATTTTAAAGCACATCTGTCTCTATATAGGGGTTAAAAAGTAGATAAACATAAAAAACGGACAAACGTCATTCGTAAAGAGTGGAGTGAACAATCAGATACTTGAAGCCTTATAACAATTTATTTGTTTCAAAGTGATGTTGGGAATGCTGTGAAAGTGGAGGAAGGGAGTAGGGGGACTGGGATGGGGGTAAGAGGGGCAGAAAATTATACTGCCGTTGCTGATGCTTCACATCTACTGTGTAAGAAAGGGACACGTTCATGTGTACACATTCTGCATTTGAAAGGTGAGATTGCACTACAGCTGCCGAGGTGCACATATTGTGAAGGAAGTTGGTGAAGAAACCCACTGCCTTCTGGCCGTCCCTCTCCATTGCACATATGTCCCAGCGTATGCCATACATACACAAATGTGGACACCAGATAATTGTGAACATCAACAATAAAGATACCACAACTTGGTTCCGGATTAAAACGTCTGAAACCCATTACAATTAGAGAGTAAACCTTCTGGGTAAAGTTCCTTTATGAGAACATCTACCAAGATGTTTGACACCTTGATCACACCCTGAGGGATTCCTGGGATTTGAGGTGCACTTGGGTCAAGACAAACCTACTGTTACCAGTTGTGAATGAGCCCACCACCGTCCCATCCCCACGCTTGCCTACAGTACATTTTTCCTTAATAACTAATTTCTGGTTTTCTTTACTGTCCCTGCCATAGTAGGCTGCCAAACTGAGCTTACCTGACAACTCATATGTCACTGCCAAGCCTTTCAACGGGATTTATAAAATCACAATATCACGTTCATAGCCACCACAGAATAAGGCAAAGGGCATTCATGCCCCAATGGCCATGGATTATGCAGAACATATTCAATCTAAAAATGACATCCCTTGGACCATTGGCCAACCACCACAGCATCGAGCAACTTCTTCATAAGCAGCAACAACTATGGATGCTTATTTTAAGAAGCCTTATCAATGGTCTTCATAAAGAGCTGAACATTATTCAAAATATTAAGGCATACCCTGATCCCATGGACAGCACAAGGACATAGTCTACCTCAGCATGGGCTTCTTAGGTTCCCTACATGCCTACACAATCATGGAATATAACGCGGGACCCATAGCTATATGACAGGTTATGAACCTAATAATGTGTTTTAAAAAATACAGCTTTTTGGAAAGGTTCCAAATTATTTTTATTCTGAACAAATATGTTCAATTTGATTGCCAGGACAATTAGGAAACCATTTTTTTTTACAAATCATTGCACGCATGACATGAATGACTGCTAAACTGGCGTCAATGTTAATAATAAATATAGCCACCCACTTCATTTGACCAAAAGTTCGACCAATATGGCATTAACATTCATTCATTGTGAGTACGCTGTTTTCGCCTTATGCTCTACGTGACATGTACTCGATGTCTAAATTGCCAAATTCTACTGTGAAATTACCTACCTTGGGTGCAGCTAGGGGGCCTTACCAACTTTTATGATGGCTACAGGGGAAAACATCTGGGTGCATTGCGATGCCTCCTTGTGGCATAATGAGGGATTACAAATAGCAAATAAGACTCTGTGTTGGCAAAGTTGGATCAATAAGGGCATTTTTAGAATACGTGATGTATGGGAGGGTGATTATATGAAATCTTTTGAACGCCTCAGAGATTCCTTCGGGTTTGGAGGTAGGGAACGTGCACGATATAGATAACTTACTTCCCTTTTAATTGAACGACGGAGAATGTTAAGGAAACCAATGAGGGAGACGCCTATGGTTTGTGATGTTATGCGTTCTCTTCCATGCGCAGTATCAACATACATGAGACTTATGCCGTTGGATAACTCGCATGTTGAGTCATGGGAAAAATTGCGCCGGGATTGGGTAGAGGAACTTGGAATGGATATTCCTGCTGAGATATGGGAAAGTCTGCTTGGTATAGGGATGCAGTCCAAATTTGATTTAGGGTTGAGGTATGTTAGACAGAGAATTTTATGTAGATTGTATTGGACCCCTACTTGAATGGCAAAGCTAGGATTGTTGGATAATGATCTCTGTTGGGGTTGTGGTTTTAGTGGGGACTCCCTGCTTCATATGCTTTGGTCATGCTCAAGGGTGTCCATCTTTTGGAGGGATGTTTTGAACAGTTTAGATATTGTGATAGGGAACTCTCTACCACAAACATCTTACTCAACGATATTATTGTCGAGTAGAGAGAGAGGGGACATGGGCAGTGAGAACGGGATGGATTGATAGGGTATTAGTGGTAGCGGCTAAACAAATATTAAAAGTTTGGAAGTCAAGGAAAAAGCCGGTTGTGGATGAATGGCTGAGTGATGTCCGTACTTATCTGATTACGAGAGAATTATGCTAGCGAAACAGAAGAGGGAGGAGCATTACCTTAGAACTTGGGGTTCCTTCAATGACTTATACAGTTGAGGTTTACTGATTGCATGCTTCATTTTTGACTGGGATAGATGGAGGTTATTATTTTTGTACTCAATGTTGTGTGTTGTATTTGTTGGTGTTGTATTGTCTTTTGTCTTGAGATGTTTGGTTTTCTACTATAAGATAGGGATTTGTGGTGGTGTGTTTGGGTTTTAAATTTTGGATTTAAGTTTGGTTAGGTTCAGTCAATTGTTATTATAAGTATTATACAAATTGAATGCATATCTCTGGTGTAATGGATATGTACATATAACTTTTCACTTGTATGTTTTATTCTCAAAATGATAAATAAAATGTTTTTTTTAAAAAACATTCATACATATGGACGCCTGTGTAGCTCAGCAGACACCTTAACGTTTGGCTGCTCATCTTAAAATTTATATCGCAACAAACATTAACAAATATGGCTGCCACTGTAAGTTAGCAGGCACCTGTTCCATACAATTCCAGTACTTCAAACTTAACAATTATGACCACCTGAATCATTCAACATGTTTTTTATTATTAAGTATGATGATCCACATTCACTGGCTCCAATTTTCACTCTCAATATGGGCACCTGCTATAGGTGGAAGTGTAGTATACATCATGGGTACGCCGTACAACTAGTTCATTTGTTTATTAAAGTGCATACCTTTAGTTCAAAGGTTCACAAAAAGAGTCCTGGACGCTTTTTATCATAAGCATGATAGGACATTTACAACTGAAAGACTTCATATAGCACCAGTTAACTTGCAAATCTGTGACAGTTAAAGTAAGCAACACGATGTTTACTAGGTTGACATGCAAAAAAATAAAGTTTGGTTTTATGTCGCTTGTCAAATGGTCTTAACATCACACACACACACACACACACCCACCCCCCTTCACCCAACCATACATGTCCCCTCACATTCACACACTGCATTCACCACACAGGCATGCACCCACCCACCCACCCAGAACATTCACACACACAATCACATTCATACCCATTAATCCACCAGTCAATCACCCATATACCTTCTCACACTCACTTTGGCACCCACCCACCCCGAACATTTACAAACACTCTCATTCCTACTCAAGCACCATTCGCTCACCCATAAACCTTGTCTCATGTCCACTCACACTGCATTCTCCACACAGGCACACACCCACCCAGAAAATTCAAACACAATAATATCACATTTCTTCTCATTCTCCCAACACTCACTGACCCATAGCACATACATACATCTGACATGCACTTCACACATGCAAAATACACATCCATTTTTTTTAAAGCCTTCTTACCTGTTTTTCCAGCTTAGGTCTGTCACTCCAGGCCACCCTCGGCTCCTCCGTGCAGCTCACAAACAGGAGCCAGGAAGCTGGGAGATATTCCTAGTTCCTGTATGTGAGCTGCGTGGAAGCCGGTGGAGAAGGGGTTGAAGCTGAACATGGCATGTGACATGTGCCAAATGTCATGGTCAGCTCCAACCCTTGAGGAGCGCTTCCTTTTCATGCTGGAAGCCCCGACCCAGCCTTCACCCTGATTCGTGAGGACTGGGCTGGGGCCCCCCTGACGTGGTGTAGTGAGGCCCCCCATGGAAGCTCCGGGTCACCCAAATTGACGTCCCTTCAGCAGAGTGATTGAAACTCCTTGCTATGTCCTGTTATGTTATGGTATTGTGTCTTTCATAGAATGCCTTCTGCCAGTCCCACAGCTCTAAAAGCTTCAGATTTGCAAGAAATAGGGTAGGGGACTAATGCAGCAGCAGTGCGAGCAGGGCAAGATTGCTTTGTTACAATGTTGATGTGTGCAGATCTGATGAAAGAGCTCTCTGTGCAGCAATTTCTAGATATTTTGTGAGCTGTCTAGAGCAGTGGTTAATATGCACTTGAGGCTGCTAAGGTAATTGTGTGGTTGTCTGTGGATCTGTCAGAGCGCTGCTTAAGGAGCGTGGGGAATTGTGTTGGTGTACTTGTGGTGGGCAGTTTGTTGTTTAGCAAAACATAGTGCAGGCGTGCCTTCTGATGGTGTAAGTTCTATTGTGCAATGTGTTGTTACGGTGGATGGGTTGTGTGCCGCTCGCGGTGTATTGTCAGTTAGTGTGGTAGGGGACTAATGATTTTAAAGCGTTTTTTTACTATATCTCCCCAATCAATGCCAAATATGATTGGGTTGGCACACCATGCAAGAGTGGGAATTTGGACCTTTCAACGTGCACTTTAAGCAGCAGCAGCACACAAAACAACTAAGCATTTTGCTTTGTTTTTTGCCGGTGTCCCACCAGGGAGCCAAGTATGAGAGGCGTGATGGATCAGAGGAGCGTGAATAACCTGAACAGCCAAGGAGAAGAGGGGCAACTGAGCAGAGAGCTTTGCTTTTACCTTAGTTTAACGTCAGCCCATTTTAAATGTGGCTTTTAGGTGGTGCTTAACCACCACCTATACGCCGAAACTATTGCACTCCAGTAGAGCTGGGAGGGAAAAGATATGTGAGGAGTGACACACAGCTTGAGGGTGTTCTTTGTTTAATACCTACCCATTGACCACCCATGGCTGCGTTAATCCCTATGGCCATTCCACCGACCTACTGCCCCTCCCTGCCCTAAATACATGCTCATGGGATCTCTTTGAGCCGCTTCTTCCAAGCAATAACATCAACATTCAGCCTTCCAGTGTTATTTCTAAGTAGTCTGCTGAGAGTTAATGGCTTAGCTGCAACTCCAAATGCACTACTGGTGTAATCAATATGCCTTAACCGAGCGTGCCTTCAGCCAGTAGATTTATATCTGCATTGAGGTCCTGTTTGAACAATCATTGACAAACTCAGCAGATGTGGCTTCTGGCTAGGTATTAGATAAGCATACACCAGGCACACATATGCCTAGATAATCACACCGTTTGCCATGCCCATGCCCTTGCCATCCATTGGCATGGTAGTACATTATGGCCGTGCCTGGTAAATGCACAAGCTTTGGCGATGCATTTATTTAATTGTAGCGACTGCAGCCAGATGATTACTGGCAACTACACAGCGTATCCAGTTTAAGGTATGGGTATGCGCTTGCCTGAAAGTATTGAATTTTACAGAAATTCCAAATTAACAGTAAAGTGTTGCCTTGCATAGCTGGATTAACTTCCTGTAGTACCCATGTAGGAAAATTACATTTCTACTTACTGACACTGTTTAGAGCCTATGCAGTTAATATTTGATGCCAATCAATATATGCTTACACTATGTATGTAATTTTTATGGAGATGTGTGTCAAATAGTATCTTGTTTCATTTGCATGCACAGTGGGATCAAAGATTTTTATTTATGGATATATTGTTTTGCTATTTCTATAGCAGAGACATCTAGTGCCATTCGTTTATTATTCCAGGCAATGATTAGTCTTGCCACAATGCAGCAAGAGCCAATGAAGATTGCAAACAAGAGGTCAAACTCCCTCCGACCCGCCCACCATCCCCAACACTCCCCACCCCTCCCAACACTCCCCATCCCTCCCACCATCCCACTCCCTCCTTTTTGGATGCAGCCGGGGTAGCACTAGTTCCGCGTGTCCACTTCCACCACCTCCGACCTACATTCACTCATTGGAACTGGCAGTGCAGTGCCTATGTGGGTAGCAATATAAAAATAAAATGGCTAAAAACCAATCTTTTCACCCTCTCACATCGGCCCCCGGAGCAAAAAGATATAAGATGTGATTCCA
Source organism: Ambystoma mexicanum (assembly GCF_040938575.1). Taxonomy (NCBI): domain Eukaryota; kingdom Metazoa; phylum Chordata; class Amphibia; order Caudata; family Ambystomatidae; genus Ambystoma; species Ambystoma mexicanum. The sequence continues at coordinate 423,498,028 of NC_090934.1, read as the reverse complement.
TATAATAAAGCCTAGATTAGATCTATTTCTTCAAACTATATATGCTGCAAAATCCTTACAAAAACACGTTCTTCTTTGTCTCTTTCTCCTAAACTAGGAAGATTATCTTCGACCTGTGAAAAGGTACAGAGCACCTCTGCAATCAAACTATATTTGCACAAACTGTGACAAAGAAACAATGAAGGGTATGCCATTATCTGCAGTTTTCACCCATTGTCTAAAAACAAAGTGCTTTTACTTGCTTTGAATAAATAATATTACCAAATGCGCTCTGCTTCTCATGAGCAGCACATCCTGGGTGTGCAAACTATAATTTATCACAGGAAGGAATTATTTAACGTCCTTTTGGGGAGCTTCTTAGTCAAAAAGGTAAGCTCTGTTTTCCTACTCACCACTATATCTGCATGTACATGAAGAGGAAGTGCCAAGCATTGTCCCCACTCCAGCCGCCCCTTCGTAGTACCTGGTACTTTCACGCCAAAATATGTGACGTATGATGAACAAATAAACCAGCAGAGCGCAGCGCTTGGGCTTTGCCCAGTGCCTATCAGAGTAACAGAACCTATTGAAGTACCAACACCTAAGAAAACCTGGTCTGTAAGGTACCCATTGAGAAAACCATATCTACAGGCAAGACAAAATGACGTTTGTCAGAATGGAATACCTGAAGAAGCCAAGAAGATAATAAAGGAAGACGAATGATGACGTCATAAGAAATCAGACTGACGCACATATAGAAGATATAATGACCTAAGAATGTTGACAAAGAGACGAAATACCATGGATAAGTGACATCTTGAGCCTAAGGTGAAGCAGTTGATGTCAAGATGCAGAAACGTATGCCACATGCACGATAAAGATATTCAGTTAGTTTAAACGTGTACAGATGCAAGGAACCGCAAGAAGCAAAGAAATAGTTAAGCTTGCCTAGGCTTAGTAGTAAATAGATTACGGCAAGCGCCAACATGTACAAATATATACCTTAAAAGCACTTTATAGATAAGTGTAAATCCACTATGCACATAAGCAAAATTGAACAAAGGTTACTAAAGGTCTCAAGAGGAGAGTGTTGCAGCAAACAAATCGAGAATTAAGACGGAAAAGAAACCCAGCTGAAGGTAACCATGCCAAGAAGCCAAGGACGTATCAGGCTGGAAAGGGCCAACAGTGGATACAATTAAGGAGAAAAGAGCAGAGTATCCTGTTCAGAAAGGTAAAGATAAGCCACAGATGGTAGAATACTGACAGAATTAAATAAAATACATGAAAATACATGAAGAAGCGGACGATTTCACAGTATCCAAATCACGTGACAAGGCAGGCAGGAAGGGATGAGCTTTCACACCTACACATGGATCCTTGCCATACCTATACTCCTTAAACTTTTTCAGACCAAGGAGCAGACTCAAGGCCAAACTACAAAGCAGTAATTGACACATGACTTCTGAGGTGATGATTGATTGTAACATAATTGGAGAGAAGCTGGGGTGCAGACAAAACTCCTTGCACCTGGCCGGTTGTTCTGCATGCTGCTAGATTTAAGTGGAAAAGTATGAGTGGGGTTGATGCCAACCCAATCATAGTGGACCATGTAATCTAGGGTCCTATAGTGAGTAGAACCAATGGGACGTCGTACTTTTAGTGACGTTTATAGTGGCCATTTTGAAGGAATGGTTTAGTTGCCCCACCTGACATTGATTATCCTATCTCCTCTCCCCGTTACTACATACAGTTATAGTACCTATGTTAAAGTTACCTTCCTATAACCAATCACGTTGCATGTTAGGTTTTTAAGATTGCGCGTCAGTGATGACGAGTTTTTGATATAAATACTGTGTTTTTTCTGAAATTAAGTGGAGTTGAAGCGAGAAGGAAGATCTAGCGATTGCTGATGTTCATTGCACTCCCTGTTTTTTGTACTTGTCATTAAACGGACTCCCTTTGCCCAAATATTGAGTTGTCGTAGTTATTTGATGCATGAGTAGGAATCTGCATCCCCATCTATCTGAAGCCGCGAGGAGAAGGCCAGGGGACAAGGCCTGCACTCCTCTTTGCAGCTCGGCTGCGAGTGCCACCATCCGATCAGCTGATCCAGCTGATCTCTGCATACAAGATCAGCTTTGGTGCCCCAGCCGCAGCGGACCTTGCGCACACAGCACAGCCCCTCCACATGGAAGGCCCGGTCGTGTCCTCAGCAATAGGGAAAGCATCTTTTGAATTTCCCACCGTTTCCCTGCCCGTTCCCGCTTGCAGCCCGCAGCCTGATACGGCTTCCTGCTCTGCCGGCTCCTCCCCCCCCACCATAAAGGGAGAGGGAGTAAACCCCAGGCGAAGCCGCGAGGAGAAGGCCAGGGGACAAGGCCTGCACTCCTCTTTGCAGCTCCGCTGCGAGTGCCACCATCCGATCAGCTGATCCAGCTGATCTCTGCATACAAGATCAGCTTTGGTGCCCCAGCCGCAGCGCCCCTTGCGCACACAGCACAGCCCCTCCACATGGAAGGCCCGGTCGTGTCCTCAGCAACAGGGAAAGCATCTTTTGAATTTCCCGCCGTTTCCCTGCCCGTTCCTGCTCGCAGCCCGCAGCCTGATACAGCTTCCCGCTCTGCCGGCTCCTCCCCCCCACCACAAAGGGAGAGGGAGTACACCGCCAGGCGAAGCCGCGAGGAGAAGGCCAGGGGACAAGGCCTGCACTCCTCTTTGCAGTTCTTCGCTGCTCGTCTGCCGTTTGCCGCGAGGCTTTGCCGCATTCTAAAGGTAAGGAGCCTGACTACTGCCACCTCAACCCTCAACCAGGTTTGCCCACCAGGAACTCCAGACTACGTGCCCGCACTATAGAGGCCACCATCTGCTCCAAGTCCCTCCCCACGAGCATCCGCAATGTACGGGTATGCTCCCGTATCACGCAACCCTCTCCACCTGCCTACATGGCCAGACTCATGCGCCAAACCACTAAGCCAACAGCAATAGTAACTACCTCCAACATAGCTGCCAATGATGCCCTCTACCCCACCTCAAACTATACTGCTTTATACGCAATATGTTCACACACGTGTCCACCACCACTGAAAATGTGCTCCCCAGTGCAAAATGTGTGATAGGCAATTCTTCTAGCCCCATTTTGAATGCTATTGTGCCAAATGTGATCCTACCTGTGTCCACCACCACTGAAAATGTGCTCCCCAGTGCAAAAAGTGTGATAGGCAATTCTTCTACCCACATTTTGAATGCTATTGTGCCAAATGTGATCCTACCTGTGGCCACCACCACTGAAAATGTGCTCCCCAGTGCAAAATGTGTGATAGGCAATTCTTCTACCCCCATTTTGAATGCTATTGTGCCAAATGTGATCCTACCTGTGTCCACCACCACTGAAAATGTGCTCCCCAGTGCAAAATGTGTGATAGGCAATTCTTCTACCCCCATTTTGAATGCTATTGTGCCAAATGTGATCCTACCTGTGTCCACCACCACTGAAAATGTGCTCCCCAGTGCAAAATGTGTGATAGGCAATTACTCTACCGCCCCCCACCACAACACCACCCTTGCCCACCACCTCACCCACCCCTCCAACGGACCCCACCCTATCCGCCACAGAACCCCACCTTAAATGCGCCATGATCAACGCTAGATCCATCAGTGCCCACGCTCTGGACATCCATGACCTCATAACCACCCATGACCTAGACCTGCTCATGATATCAGAAACCTGGCTACATGAGGCCTCCGGCCCTGCACTCTCCCTTGCACTGCCCCCTGGCTATTCCATCACCAGACAAGATCGCCCCTCTAAAGGTGGAGGTGTAGCAATCATCGCCAAAGACTGCCTCACCATTAGAAAGGTAGAAAAATCCTTACACAACAACGACTACCTCCAAGTCAAAATCAACCTCTCCCCCCACTGTACCATTGCTGTTCATATTGTCTATCGCCCTCCAGGCCCAACAGGAGACTTCCAAGCCTCCCTCATCCACCTCCTATCTGACAACCTCAAAAAACAATCGAAAGCCATTCTCCTTGGGGATGTCAACCTAGGCCTCCTGGACAGGAAAGACACAGCAGCCAAATCCCTTGACTCAGCCCTCAAAACACTAGGCTACAATAACACCATCTTTAGCCCAACTCACACCCAGGGCAGAACACTTGACTGGATCGCTCAGCACAACTGCCCACTCATCATCACTGGAAACACTCCCACCCCATGGTCTGACCACCATATCATCACCTTTAGCATCCTCACCACCAGCTCCTCAACTCTGCCACCCAAACCCCTACCACCCTGCTTCGCAAGAAGCTCCCGTTAGCTCACTAAGGAAAGGCTACTGCCCTTCCTCCAAGGCCCAACCTTCAGACCGCCTTTCTCCTCCGACCCAGAAACTCTCGCATCAACCTATGATGTTGCCATCAAAGCAGCTATCAATTCCATTGCCCCACTTAAACCTCGTAAATCCAAACCCACAACCCACTCTAACTCCTGGTTCACCCCAGACTTGCTCACACTCCGGAATGAAAAAAAGGCAGCTCTTACACAGTGGCAAACATACCACACTGACAAAGACAAGTTGATCTTTAAAGCCCGCTCTACGGTTTACAAAAAAGCTATCACCCAAGCAAAAGCCAAATCTTTTGAATCCAGAATCTCGGAAGCTCAATCTAGCACAAAAGAAATCTTCGCCATTTTCAGGGAGCTAGAGACTCCCATGCCCACCCCCCAGAACTTCACCAAAGACAAAGCCTGGTGCGACGAAATTCAAACAGCCATGCAAACCAAACTGAGCCGCCTCCAAAGCAAAATACTAGCCACTAAACAAGCCCTGCCTAATATGCATATCCCTGCCCCACCACCAACCTCGGACCCCCCTCAACCCTTCTCCTTCAAACCCATACAGGAAAAAGACATCATTAATATAATGAGGAATATCAAACCCTCTAACTGTAAAGGTGATGCTTGCCCAGCCACTCTCATCAAGGACTGCACAGAAGCGCTTGCCCCCTTCCTGACAGCCTTTGTCAATGCCTCCTTTGCAACAGGGAAAGTCCCCGCCTCCCTTAAGGAAGCATGGGACCGCCCCCTCTTAAAAAAACCAACTCTCGATCCCACCTCCCCCAACAACTATAGACCCATCACCACTGTCCCTTTCCTCCTCAAAATACTGGACAAAGCAGCCTACCTGCAGGTTCAGCACTTCATCGAAGAGAACAAACTCCTGGGACTCCGCCAATCTGGCTTCCGCCCCAGACATGGGACGGAAACCGCCCTACTTGATCTGAAAAACCAGATGGACGATGCTAGAGACATGGGCAAACCAGCACTTCTCCTACTTCTTGACTTATCTGCGGCGTTCGATCTCATTGATCATTGCGTCCTATGCCATCACCTCTCCTCCACTGCCAAGTTCTCCCCTGACGCCACAGCATGGATCACCTCCTTCCTACAAGACAGAACCATGCAAGTATTCTCTGACTTAGCTTCTGCCTCACCCACCATCATACTATGTGGTGTGCCCCAAGGCTCATGCCTCTCCCCCACCCTCTACAACATCTTCACACGACCACTCTTCCTCATCCTCGACGCTATGGGTATCTCTTACACTAACTACGCGGACGATACCCAGATCCTCCTCACCCTCACCGGCAACTATGACACTGACTCTTTGACCCTTAACAATCTCTACAACAACATCCAAGCCTGGATGGCAGACAATGGACTATGCCTCAACTCTGACAAGACTGAACTCCTACTGGTAGGTTCCCCCGACACGCTAAAAAATCTTGACTCCCAATTCAGTCACTTCACCATCGACATCATCAAAATACCTGTCTCAGGCTCAGTCAAAACTCTTGGAGTTTATTTGGACTCCAACCTATCCATGGACAGACAAGTCAACGCAATTGCCTCCTCAGCTGCATATCACGCTAAGCTTATCAACGCAGTCAGGCCTTTTCTCTCCAGAGAGAACTGCACAAACATAGCCAGAGCCATCAGCGGCTCCAGGCTAGACTATTGCAATGTACTATTTCTAGGAACATCAAAAAAAAACCTTGAGAGGCTACACGTCATCCAGAATAGTGCTCTCTGTGCAGCCCAAGGCATTGCTAAAAGAGACCACATCTCGGAGGCCAGAAAACTGGCCCACTGGCTCCCAATAAAAGAGAGAATTGTGTTCAAAGCGCTGACACTGACACACAAGTGCATCCATCTCACTGCTCCCGACTACCTCTCACAAAGAATCCACCCCGTCGCCTCTACAAGACCAACCAGATCACCCTATACCAACATGCTCTGTGTGCCACGAGTAAAAAGAGCTAGAGCGGGTGGATCCAGCTTCCCATATCTCGCACCTACTCACTGGAATGCCTTACCTCCCACCATCCGAAGTGAGGCCTCCCTTCTCGCTTTCCGCAAAGCAATGAAAACCATCCTCTTCTCATAAGGTCCTTCGTAGCGGCATGAATACCAACCATAGGACCCACTGCTTAATCTGTATTGACCAATCAAATAAGCTGTAATGATACCTATGTCTGTGTTTGTATGCAATGTGCCATTTACTGCTACCACGTCTGTACCTCTGTAACTAAGCTCATGCAAGTAACAGCGCCTCAATGCCCTTGGACTGCTTGCGCGCTATATAAATATAAATAAATACATAAATAAATAAATATCTCGAGGGTGCTGCTACTCATCTTAAAGGGCTGTTTGGAGATCCCCAGTCAAATGGGCCAGCTGGGGTCCATCCAGTCCATACCATTACATGGAACAAGCTTTTCATTTGCCACTGTATTATACGCATTTTAACCAGGTCAAGTTAAACAAGAAGGCAATTTGCAAAATGTCCCAATTCCATGGTAAAAGAAATGCCAATCACATAGAGAAAAGGGAATGTCAATGATGCCTAGAAGCACCAAAACGAATCTCTCTGGACAGTGCTGCTTAATTTCAATGTTTGTTAAACATGGAGTGGTTTTCATTTAATTTCTTCCCGTCATGCACCTGAGTTAGGGTGTACAACCAAGGCCGGTCTTTGCATCAGGCAGCCCAGGCGGCTGCCTGACGTCAGTCAGGCTCTAGGGGGCGCTGCACCAGCAGTCCACAGTGCCATTGCTAGAATAGACGTGTTACACATTTGTTTCCTAACATTATAAAAATGAATGTGCCTGTTCATTTTTGTAATGTTAGGAAACAAACATGTCACGTGTATTCTACCACTGGCACTGCTGCAGGCTGTGGCCTCGGCCAGGGCAGTTCCTAGTCCATTTGGTGCCCAGGGCGAAACACTAGGAATGAGCCCCCCCGCACCCTATCCCATGCACCACTCCCACTGCACCCCGTGCCCCACTCCCGCCACACCCCGCGCACCACTCCCACTGCACCCCGCGCACCACTCCCACTGCACCCTGCGCGCCATTCCCAAACTACACCGTTAAGGAACTCTTACCCCAAATCAAACAGTCCGTCACACAAGGAATGAATTGCCATTTGCAATGGTGGGCCACTTTTTCACTGGTGCCCAAGACAATTTTATGCCCCAGTCCCACTTAGGCTGCAGATAATGAGGACTGGGCACACCAAGAGACCATGAATATGGGATAGGATGCAGTATATACAACCAATAAAGAACACAAGATGCTGATGGGGGTTTGGACGCAACCTAAGCCAAAAGGGCAATGACAAGGAGACACCTGAACCCAATAAACAATCACTTTAACATTCTTTGAATGGGAATCAAGTGTATGCTTTGATACAGTAAAGTCTTGACTGTTGTAAGGATACATGGACCAGGATTATTTATTTATTCATGCAATGTTTGTCGGGTACCTGCGTATTTATTTATTTATGCAATGTGTGTCGGATGCAGGTATCGGACAAACATTGCATAAATAAATAAATTATCCATCTCCATGTAAATAAATAAATTAATAAACCGGTTCGTAGCTTAAAGAATATTTACTCAGCAACACTGGTCAAAACTATTATCCGCATAGTGAATTAACTCATCACCAGTGCCATGGAAGTGGTTTAAAGTGTCATTGATATATAGTTTGGAAAAGAAGCGGCATGAAAGAAATAGCGCTGCTTTAAACTATTATTTTGGCCATTTTCTGGGCTTGCAGGGATGCACCATGGGCCCAAACTGGTCTCCGTTTGTACGGTGTTGGGACCCGCGGTGCGTCCCTGCAAGGCACGCCCACTCCCCACAGCCCACTGCACCTCCTCTCCCATCTCAATGCCAGCACGAAACCATTCAGTGACTAATGAGCCACCATTAGCAGTTTCTGCCGGCATTGTGAAGAAAGGGGCTGGTCTTAGCTGCAGGGGGACCTAAAGTGTTTTTATTGGTGTGCTTATGCCCCCCCACCCCAAGTGGCGCGAAAGTGGTCAGAGGGAGCCTCTGACTTCTGTAATGTCACGTAGTACTTTTGTACTACGTGACATTACAGTCGGAAGGAGCAGCGCCAGCACCTGACCTGTGGAACTTTCCCCATATCAATGCGCTGCCCCACAAACTGGGGAATTCCATCCACTACAGAGGCTCCAGGTACTGTGGCAATTGCGCCTCCCGGGGCTATTGCGCCCCGGGCAGCTGCCCGCCTTGCCCGGGCCAAGAAGGGGGCCTGGCCTCATCCCTCAGGCAGGGCAAGGCAATTGCCAAATAAGTTAGCAACATTTTTTGCTTTACTACCTTCCCCCGGCCCCGGGTCACGCTGGTGCTGCTGGCGCCAGCTAGGCCCATGGGCGCACGTGTGGTGTGCCCTCCTCCAGGCTATGGGCGCGCACTGACACTGAAGTGTGCATCGATTGGTGCTGGCTGGTGTTGTCGGCCCCAGCCATTACAGAAAAGAGGAGCGATTGGGTAACTAAATCCTGAGTTGTTCCCATCACAAGCACACACTGCCAAGCAGCAGCAGAATCAGCTAATACAAACAGTTGCTGCATCCTGCCTTTGCTGATTGGCCTTGTTTTAGGATACCCGCCAGTAACTACAGCCTGCCGAGGCAAGCACACTTCTTTCCTCCTGCCCCCGTCCTCGCAGGTGAGGCCTATTGCTGCATAGGCATTTTATTTATTTGAAAATGGTATTGCGGAGATGACTGAGCCATCCAAGAACAGCCTCTGGAGGCCACAAAGGTAGACACTTTTGTCAAGGCTCAAGTAGTCATGAAAAAGGAAGCGAGCACTGGTGGTGGACTCTCCTCAGGAGATCAAAAGGCAGTTCTCAGAAGACCTGGGCAGAGTGTCACCGTCAGCAGATCTTAGACAGTTGCATGTTCCAGTGTGGTTGGATTGGTCTGTCCGTTTGCCATTCAGCCCGTGGCCAGGCCAGAATTACTTTGAGGGCGAGGACCTGGGGGCTGGTACCATGCTTGGGCCAGTTTGGGGGTTACTACGCCCCCCCTGGTTCCCGCTCCCGAGCATAATGTTTGTCGTACCCTCTTTCCTGGGCATGCACTGCTGACTTTATTTTAGTGCAAGAGATTTTTCATACATTTCACTGTTCGCTCAGACTTGTCTTATACTCTTCTGTGTCGTTGTGCTTCTTTTGTTTGGAATAGCAATCACGCTAGTCTAACGAGATACACAAACACCTACACAAACGCGCCTTGTGAATGATGATGTGAAGGATGGATGCAGGCGCTGGACCAGAAGCTGAGCGAAGTCTGCACAGCAGCTGGCTTGGGAAAGCGACTCAGCAACTACAGTAGAAACCGTCTCTGTGGACGGTTGGCCCGTCTTCCGTATAATGCAAATACCCAGACTTGCAGGATGCATGCTTCACTTTCTTTGTTCCATTGGGGGCGACATGCTGTAGCATCAATTCATGGCCTTTAAAATACCCTGCATGGTGCAGCTTCCGATCTCCTTTAACACAAACGCTGGGAAATGGCCATGACTAGCTAACGCCACATTAATCAAAGCCAGGTCTCTAAAGAATGGTTCAAGTGTTGGGGAATCACCTGCTCACACTTTCTGTCGTGTGACCAACCAGTGCGCAAAAGGTGTTGCAGAGCGTGAGGCTCTTGATGCCACCCATTTCTGCATTTGATACACCAGCAGCTAAACACACCCTGGGGAGGCAGCTCCTTCTGCATAGACCATTTCTCTCCCAAACTCGGGACAATGTTCTTTACCATAATGGAGAATGTGAAAAAGCGCAGGGCTGCAAGGCTGGGTGGTGAGGGTGGAGGGCAAAGCACGCTACGCTTGGGGTACACTGGAGATGCTTCCCATCCTACCTGCAGTATTCCAAGTCCCTTGAAATGAAATTCGTCTATACACTGCACAATGTGCAAGGGCTGCTGTTATTCAAGGAGCACGCAACTAGTAATTTGCAAAAAGTAAACTTAACGAGTCCCAAGAAAAGGTTGTCTTCCACCTTGTTTTTATGTTGGGATGGTAGACATTGTTTTTCTTTGCGATCTTACAGTTTCATGGTGCTGTCAGGAGCTAAAATGAGTGATCACGAAGGAAACATTTAAGAATTTTGAGGGTCCACGAGCATGAGCGAAACAAACCCCAATACTCGAACTGCCATTTCTCTGCCGCGGTAATGCTCTGCAGTGTGTTTCAATGTAAAGTCCACATTGTATTGTCATAATTTTAGAAGGCCACCTCTCCAAGATTAACATTGGGAGCTATGTTGAATTGTACATGCATGTCAACTCCTTGCATATGTTTAAAGTAGACTGTACCACTCACATGGAGTAGTGATATTGTTTACGTGTGTCCCTTCTAAATATATTTAACTTCCTGTGAAATATTTGATGCAATACATATAGCATAAATGCATGTATTTTAATGCTGAGATAGACGGGCTTGTACAGCTATCGGTGAGTATGTTGCTGGTGCTTGTTCTTGGAGGTTCGAGTAACACTGTTCAAGACCAGTTCATCACCTTTTATCACCTTTTAAGAGTGGGTAGATGTTTGCGGTAATACAAATGACATTAGTAGATCTGAAATTGTCGATTCTCTGACCTGAGTCACAGCAGCAAACTGGTCATTGTTACTAAAAATGAAGAGCAAAAACAGACTAACATAACCAGGCCTGTTCAAGTTTGACCCTCTTATTGCTGTTTTCTGAGGTTCATGAAATTCAGCAGATGCCAGCATTGACAATTTTGTTAACTCATAGTCCCCGCTCAGCCCATGGCACATGCATGAGATCACAGGTTAGGGGACGGGGGGCGCCAATGATGCTTCCCGCCTGGGGTCCAATCTGTTGTAAAACCAGCCCTGTGTACAACACCCGAGGATGCATAATAAATTTGTGTTTAGCCATGGAGAAAATGGAACATGCAAGTAATTGTTTGCACATCGAACAGGAAACAGGTCTGTTTCTAAACCAAGGGTGCTGGTAGATTTGTAAAAGATCCGGGGCTGCACTAATGTTGGGATTGTCATGATTCAGGGCTAGCTAGCCTTTTGGTTGTAGCCCCTGAGATTCTATCCGGGCCTACACCGAAAGAAGACCCGGGGCTATAGCCCACCAAGCTCCCCCAGCGACGCCTCAGTCCAAGACCATACCTTAATGACTAACCAATAGAAATCTGATAAGGCAATATTATCCTAGGCGGTGGGTTGACCCCTCTGGTAATGGCCTGCAGCCTAATGCATGGGAAGTATAGCTTGGTGACAACGTGCTTGTCTTGAAAGCAAGACGATGCAGAGCAACACAGGTTCGAACCCCTGGTCTGCACTTAGAAACCTCTTCGGTATTAAGTGCCTTATAAAAATACAATCATAATTATAAGTTAAGGGCCAGAGCAAGGTGTGGGTCCCTTAACACAGACAGTGTTGTCATTACCAGCAGGATAGGCCCACCATTGGGTTCATATTAATATCCTGCAAACAGAAGACATGTGAACTAAGGACTCTTTTGTAAAAAAAAAACATAAAAATAAAGCTTACCTGGGACTGCTAGGGCCGTGGTGTACTTCCACGGTCTGTTTTCTATGTTAATGACCATGACAAAGAATAGGAACGGCCAAAGATCAAAGGGGTTTTATGAATCATGTGTGCGTTTTATTTTTGTTTATTTGGGTCAGAAGGCTCCTTAACACCCATTTGTCCTCTGTATGGTACTAAGGGATGAGCTGCCCGCACTGTTAGAGACAAAAATCATAAAAGGGGCAAAGGGCCCAAGCCGAGTAGCATTCAGGTTGCTCATCATAAGGCGAGCTTGCACCAGAGAATACAGCATGGGTTCTGATTGGCTACCGCCTCCGGCAGGGTGCTCATGGAGAAGAGCATGGAGAATCATTGTTGTTAAACAAATGAGAAAAAACACCCAACTTCATTCATCATCATTTTTACTATATTTTTCTAAATATATATTTTTGTATACGTCACTGTGAGCGGCAGTGCCTGAGTGTGCTATGAATGGTGGACGTTGGTATGTTTCAAGCCACCAAGAAGCGTGTTGGTTTGCCATGGTTGTAATATGTATTTTTCCAAAATCTGATGGCTAATTAACCTAATATTATATGCATACCATACATTGTTTTTCTTAAATACCTAGAAATTCAATTCATGTGTTCACCCTGTGATCATTTTGCCCTTAGAACCACTGTGGATTCAGTCTGACATTACACACGTCTGCAACACAAAACTACATTGAGAAGGTGGGTAGGCGGCCGAGTCTTCACGCTCAGTAGAGTGGTCCCCCTGATCCTGTGACTCACCACAGCCCCTTTTGTACCTTCCTAAATTGAGACATTGCAGACGTCCAAAGTTTGACTGCGCCCATGTACACATACCGTTCAAGTTGCCCATCCTTGCAAACAACAAGACAACGGGAGACTTTTCATAGTCACAACTGGGATACTTATTACAGCCATTTTCACCGTTCCCGAAACGTTCCTTTTGCAGGCAATGCATGATTCTTCATTTTACGTGATAGGATCGTTAAAGCTAATGAATTCATTGCTGCACCTGCAGCGCTGGAAAACAGTAAACGATGTACGTCCGACGAAGAGTCACATTGTGGAGGAATCGGCACAAGTAGAGAAGCACAGGTTCATCACATTATGCATCTATTTGGTTTGTCTTCAAAGCCTTGAAAGAACCTTGGTTGACAAAACAAACAGCTGATTTCTGCCTATCCATGTAACACTCTGGGATTCATCTGTCACATTTCCATGTTTTGCTGCCTTAAAAGGGCATATATTTGTTGTTCAACTAATCATGGCTACTCTTGGACCACTTACAACCAGCAACTGCAAGAGCATCTCCCAGAGCCTTCACAGAGGAAGTGGAGCGGATTTGATGAAACTATTCTGCTTCTCTAAGATAGCTCTTTCCTTCCTCTACTTGATTGCCTTTTTCTTGTTGAAAACTTGGAAGCTATTTTACCACTGGTTGTATGTACTTTTGAACTATTATATATTGTAAGAGCGTGGCGCTAAGAGCTGAAGGAGAAGCGGGCTAGTGTAGCGTTGCGAGGTTGTGCAGGCAGCCATTTTGAATATACTCGGGAGAGGTAATACAATAATGAGTGGCACATTGAGACATGGTGGCCCTATGGTGACAACGGGAACTTTGCATGCCAGTGTTTGGTGTTGCGCGCCGTGGACTAGCTTTAGCAGAGTAGAGGATGTAAGTGGGCCAACATTAAATGAGTGGCCAACTCAAAAGAGTTGCTGACACATACTTTAATGAAAAATGCTTTTATGTGGTGAATATTAAAGGGTCTCTCTGGAACCCACCTGGTTTTACAGATTTGAAAACATTGAGCATTATTCACGACATGTTGGAGCAGATAAGTAGATGATACATATAGAAATCACGTGAAATTGGAAGACCCCTGAAAAAAGTTCCATGATTGATAAGTTCCTGGAACAGAAACATGTGACATGTTAGCATTTAGTGCGGTTGAGAGTTGATTTATGATTTTAAAAATAATAATGCTTTAACATGTTTATTTTAAATCGGTTGCAAAAGTAAAAACAATAAAGGCAGATATTAGACACAGAATGATCTTATAGTCCAATCCAATATGACTGAGCAGGCGTAGGTCAGCCACCCAAAAAAGCAATCCTCCCCGCCACCCCCCCCTCTCGCCTCCAGTTCAAGTACCTTCCAGGCCCAGATGGGCGGGTTCGTCTGTAATTGGCGCAATGCTTGCACGTAGGGCACATTGCGCAGATCGAGGCTTATGGGTCATTGCCGGGAAATTCCGATCGGAGTCTAGAAGTGGGGCCCAAGTGTCCGCAAAACGGTGTAAGAGGCCTGCCTTGGCCGCCATAACTTTTTCCGTGATCAGTATATCCCAGAGTTTGTTCCACCAAAGAGTTAATGATGGGCCCTCTGTGGTCTTCCAGGTGTGAGCAACTGTAATTTTCCCTGCCATTAAGAGATGCGTAAGTAGATTAGCTGCCTCCGTGATCTTGGGCAAGCCTCTGGTGTGGGGCCCCGAACAGAATGGTTTCCGGCACTCTTGGGAGCACCACATGAGTAATATCTTCTATAAAAGAGATGCATTGGGTCCAGAAGGATTGCAGGGTAGGGCATGACCACCACATATGAAAGTATGATCCTCGCTGTCTACATTTGCACCAACACTGGGGGTCAAGGGCTCAATTAAAGCGATGGAGGCGGGCAGGAGGCTAGTACCATCGCAGAAGCAGTTTGTGGGCACATTCCCAATTAGTGATGCAAAAAGAAGAGGAGCGAGTGCTAGACCATATGTCCACCCATGTTTGGTCCTCCAGGGTGTGGCCCAGATCTGCCTCCCATTGTGCCATATAGGGGACTCTCATGGTAAGTGTATCTACCTGTAACAGAGTGTAAAGCTTAAAGATTTTCCCCCGCTGCGGCAGATCCAGTAGGGTGAGTTCAAGGGGGCAGGGGCCCACGTAGCTGCTTGGAAAGTCTGGGGATGGGAGCACTAGTGTCGGAGCTGCACATAGGAAAACCTGTCTGTCTGAGACAATTGAAAGGCCGCTTTGCATTGTTCAAAGGAGCGAGGTTGGCCATCCTCAAATAGCTTTTCCCAGAGATTCCAGCCCCCAAGTAGTCCAGTTTTTGAAGTTCAGTGGGTGAAAGCCCGGAGAAAAGGCTGGGTTGTGAAAGATTGTAGAGGGGGGACCCAAGCCACGGGGATGCCTTTGTATTTTAGCACCCAATCCCACGTTTTAAGAGTGTGTCCCAACCCAGGTCTGCCGCAGCAAGGGTGGGATGTGTGGAAGAAAAACCAAAGGGGGAGTGTGAGGCGGGATTGCTCCAACTCTACCCATTTTGGATGCCCGGAGGTTATAGCCCATGTCGGAACATGTGACAGCTGTGCCGACACTTGGTATTTACGTAGGTCAAGAACCCCCAAACCCCCCAGTCTAGAGCTGCCCATCGTGGTCTTTTGGGAGATCCTCGCTTGACTACCCTTCCAAATAAAGCCAAGCATTTTCCTCTGCATACGTAGGAGAGGGGGTAGTGGGATTGAAGTGGGGAGGGAGGAGCAGGCATAAAGAAACCGTGGAAGGAGGTTCATCTTACAGGCGGTGATCCGCCGAATAAGCAAGATCTCCTGTGATGTCCAACATTCACGTTCTTTCTCTAGCTCTTTACAGAGCGGGGGGAAATGTTGATAGATACACGTCTCTAGGCTTCTAAGGTTCTAAGGTCGCTTGCTCCCCTGGTTCCAGGCCAATCCACCAGGGGAGTTGCTAGGTCTGTAAAAGACCCGGGGCTAAGCTGATGTCGGAACTGTTGGGACTGGGGGCTAACTAGTCTTTTGTCTGTAGCTCCTGAGATTCTATCAGGGGCTACAACCAAATGATCAGGGGCTATAGCCCCCTTAGCCCCCCCAGCAATGCCCCTGCTATCCACAAAGCCACCGATTTCCCAAAGTTAATAGCGAAGCCTGCCACCCTCCGAAATCTACAGAGCTCGTCAGGGCCGCAGTGAGGGAGGGGCGAATGTCTGTTATGGAAAGCATCAAGGGAAATCTTGTGCTGGGAGGCGCCAATGGGGAGGCCCTGATGTCCGAGTCCATCTGAACCCTCGGAGCAAGGGGCTCCATTACCAGGGCAAAGAGGAGAGGGGACAAGGGGCATCCCTGACTGGTTCCGCAAGTTAAGGGAATCGGGTCTGATAAGTTGTGATTGACCTGAAGGAGGGTTTTAGGGTATTGGTAATTTGCTAAAACCAGTTTGCAAAAATGTGGGCCAAAAGGAAAGGCTTCCAAGGTGAGCTGTAAAAAGGACCAGTCCACCTTATCAAAGGCTTTAGTAATGTCCAAATCCAGCAATGCTAGTTTATGTGAGTCTTGGGTAGCAATATCAACCAGGTTTATTGTCCCCAGTAGACCTATGCGTTATGAAGACCATTTGGTCGGTCTATTAGGTTGGGCAAGACGCCCGCCAAGCGTTTTGCTAGGAGTTTCGAATAAATGTTAGCATCAATGTTCAATAGGGAGATGAGCCTATATGAGCTATTTTCTTTAGGGTCTTTGCCGGGTTTAAGCAGAAGCACAGTTATGGATTCTTGCATTGTTGGGGTGATGGACCCCGAGACACCAAATTAATTAAAGAGGGCTGTTAGCGGGGCTACCAGTTGGGGTGAAACACTTTATACAATCTTGTTGTGAAACCATCTGGGTCTGGGGCTCTCGGTTTCAGCGCCTTAATGGCCGCTTCCATCTCCTCACCTGTGATCGGGGCGTCCAGTTCCTCTCTGGCAGGCTCTTCGAGGTGTGGGAGGGTGGCACCCTGCAAGTACCACTGTTGTTCTGCTTTGTCCCGAGGCATCGCCGACATTGTTTCAGAGAGATGGATCACTGCTAATCATAGCTTGTCTTGATCCGCATATTGGGCCTTGCCCTGCGGATCGCAGAGGCCCACTATCGTGTTTTTCCTCTGTGCTTTCACCAGTTTCTCCACCTCCACCAGGAGTTCGTTCACTTTATTGTTCCTGGCATAATAGCCTTGCTTAGATTTAGCCAGTAAGTGTGCCGTCTCCTCAGTGTGATGGGCCTCCAGCTTCCTCCTGGACAGTTGCCGGGCGCATTGGGTTTTCGGGGACCAGCCCTTTTGTTTGTGGTGAGCCTCAGCTATTTGAACTTCTTCCTCAAGTTTCCTGCGGATCTGTTGTTTGCGTTTTTGGAACGCCGCTCCATGTGCAATTAGTTCTCCCTGCACAGCTGCCTTCATGGCGTTCCACGTAGTAGCCGGGGAAGTGTCTTCCGTTGGATTTTCCCGAAAAATGTTTCTGATCACCGTGGCTATGGAGTCTCTCAACGGCATGTTGTTCAGGACGGGGTCATATAGGTTCTAACGGCGTCGAGGAGGTGGATCAGGATCGTGAGATCAGAGGGTCAACGTGATCGGGGCATGGTCAGAGAGCCCCTTTGATCCTATGGTCACTTTGTCGACAAAGGCAAGGATTTGACGGGAGATCAGTATGAGATCAATGCGGGAAAAAGTGTGATGCGCATGCAAGAAAAAAGAGAAGTCTTTTTCGCCAGGGTGAAGCCCTCTCTGCGAGTCCACCACCCCCAGAGTTCGAAGCAATTGGAGTAAGCTTATAGCAGGTTTAAAGTCTTTTGGAGATGGCGGGTGTGATCTATCCCGGACGGGGTCTGGGACCCCATTGAAGTCTCCTCCTATGATAATGTGGCCTTCCTCAAAGGGAAGGAGGGTCTTGCCCAATACCTCATAGAATGCTTCTTGACCCTCATTAGGAGCATAAACCGATATCAAAGAGTATAGCTGTCCATATATAAGGACCTTAACCGCCATATAACGTCCCTCTGGGCACCCTAGGGTCTCTAATATTTCGGGTCGGATAGCCCTGGCGAAGAGGATGACCGTACCCCCTTTTTGGTTCCATTAGAAGCCAAATATTTTGAAGCTACTATCAGTACATGGCTCTGTTGTGAAACTTATCAGCATAGGGTCTGACTATTTTCTTGTATGGAAAATGTAATAGGGATGTGTAAATATAATAAATAGTGTTTGTGTGGTATATAATCAAGTTGTATTCTGATGTATTGAAATTATTTGATGACTGTGACACGTTTGGGGAATTATTTGGAAAGGTGTGAAGATTCTTGAGATTTCTGAGCAGTAACTACTTTAGAGACGGTAGGCTTTATGTGAATATGAGGTGTAAATGATCCGAGTTGCACCCGTGCCACTGTTTACCCGGCAGACCCATTGAGTTTTAGTGGCCAAGTACCACCCTACCACTTCAGGAGTCACAATTCCACTGCTTTTAAGAGCTCATTTTCTATAGCGTGTGTACTCTTATTGGATATTCATGATTTCGGTAGCTTCTCTGTGTAGCATCCTCCAGACCCCTACAGTGTTACACACGCCTTTTTTTCCAATCTCAGAGGATACTATAGTTTGTATTAATTATTGAACTTGCAATAAACATTAATAATTTGTGGACATTTTGAAACGTGGTACAACAATTCTAGATCTAAGCACACAATATTTTGTAATTCGAAATAAATGCTATTCGAAAGGTGCACAAATAGCACTATATCCTTCCAGTTCTCCTTTTAATTATTCTGTGGACACATCATATCTTATATGGATACCGGTTGGCTACAACACAGATGCTCTAATGGCATTCAGAATTGACATGAAAACGCTCACACTAAAAAGGACTGTACTCAGTAGTAGAGCACCCAAGGGTGCTTAGGCTTGAAATCCATACATGCATTAGCTAATCGATCTCATCTATTGAATTATGTTGCTGCAGCATTACACATTTGAGCAATAATATTTCATATTCTTGAAACCATTAGAATTCACTGCCCCCAAATCTAGGGGTGGGGCAGCTGTCCAAAGCCACAGCTTTTACACATACATCAAGGAAGGTTTTTTGCCTAGTGCATGGGTAGGCAACCTGTGGCTCTACAGATGTTTTAGCATATAACTACTGCAGCCCAAGCCAGTATAGTCAATGGTGAAGGATCCTGCAGCTGTAGGCTAAAACATCTGGAGAGCTCCAGATGGCCCAGACTCTGACTATTGGAATACAGATAAACAGCAGAGTGGTGACTGGACGGTTTTGAATGAATCATGATCTCTGGCTTTGCGCAGAGCAACTGTTCAAACCATCGTTTTTTCATCCTGGCAAGCATTTAAAGAAGGGGAAAGACCATATGCAAATCAGGCTTGTTTCCACCACAAAGGGGCAGTCCAGCCTGAACGGCTAGATAGTATCGATTCTGCATGAGACCACATGCAACCTCAGACATGTTCCGGTCTCAATGGGCCTCATGAGTGAGGCGTAGCTTGGGTATTTAGCAATGGCAAGCTTGGGACCCATGTCTGGGCATAATTTTCCCACTGATGGTGTTGCATTTGTCACCCCAAATGTACACTATGGATAGGCGAGTGGCGCCTGTAGTGACATTACTTATGCCCCAAATGAGTACAAGGATGAGTAGTGGCTGAACCGCCTACTCAGCCCTTTCACTTCTACTAAACAAGAGTGATCCCAATAAAAAAAAGTTAAAACAGGCACAGCTAAGAGTTATACCTCCTTCGCCTGTTTGTGGTAACGTGGGCCCGAGAGAAGGCTATACTCCAGAAGGGGTTTGAATGTGATCCAGTAGCAGCCCAAACAACAAAGTACAAAAGTCCAAAATAAAGGAAGGCACAATCAAGGTTCTATATGTGTATACTTTAATTCAACACACCATATGCAATCAACAATACTATTAAACACTAGAGACCATTCACACCTGTGGAGAAAACACAGTATATGCCGAATGTAGGTGATGCACACCCACTGGCTAATGTATCAGGGGTCAAAGCAAGTCCATGCAACAATGCCACTTTAAAATGGTATGTTTTGTAAGAAAAAGGTGCAACAAGGTGGTTTACTAGTCTCTAGGGTCCTAAAAGTGGAACAGAAGGACAGGGCCTTTTTAACGTACCTTATTCTGTTCTTTGGTGGTTCTACAGCATCAGACCAGTTTTCTGTGTGCTGTTCTGCAGGTCAAACCAGTTTGAAGTTGCCAGCAGCAGCACACAGATGAGAAGAGTGCCAAAGCAGCACTGCAGCTCCTGTGTTGGTTTGAAGGGTGTTGAACTCTGTTCAATCCTGTGTAAACAGGGGTCCTTTATTCGTTCCAAGGGCGTTGAATGCTGTCTGAATTCGGTTTGAACCTGTGTAAGCAGAGTTCCTGTATTGGTTTGAAGGGTGAGTTTAGGAAGGTTCATCCCTATGCATGCGCTTCAGAATTAAAGTGTATGGAGTGCATATAGAAGTAGTTTTTTATTTTATTTTAAACATAAACCAAAAACTAGTTCCATGTGATTTTCACAACCACTTACATAGTTTTCAGTGAGACTGTTAATAGGTGACTTGCACATATTAACACACATTTTATGTCAACATATATTGTTATTCTCGACTCCTGTTCTTGGCAATAAAAAAGAGAGTTGTGCAGTAGGGACCCCAGCCGGCCATAGGACTGGGGTTTTCCAAACAGCACTTTAAGATGAGTAGCAGCACCCCTGAGATGGATGGGGATGCAGATTAATATTCTTGCACCAAATCAATGACAACTCAATAGTTTGGCAAAGGGATTCTATTTAATGACGAGTACAAAAACGGGGAGTTCATAAATATCAGCAATCGTTCGATCTTCCTTCTCGCCTCAACTCCAATTAATTTCCTAAAAGACATATCATTTATACCAAAAACTCATCATCACTGACGTGTAACTCTTAAAACTTAGCATGCAACTTGATTGGCTCTAGGAAGGTAACTTTACAATAGGTACTATATCTGTAAATGGTAACAGGGAGAGGGGATTGGATAAACAATGTCAGGTGGGGCAACTAAGCCCTTCCTTCAAAATGGCTACTGTAAACGTCACTAAAGTACAATGTCTCATTGGTTCTACTAACTATAGGACCCTAGATTACATGGTCCACTATGATTGGGTTTGCATCAACCCCACTCACACTTTTCCACTTGTGCTTAGCAGCGTGCAGAATAGCCGGCCAGGTGCAGGGAGTCCGTCTACACCCCAGCTTCCCTCCAATTATAGTTACAATCAATCATCACTTCAGTGGTCATGTGCCAATTAATTCTTGTGGTTGGCATCGAGTCTGCTTCTTGGTCTGGGAAAGTTAAGGCATCTGGGCATGGCAAAGGTCCATGCGTAGGTGTGAAAGCTTGATCCCTTCTTGCTCATCTTGTCACGTGATTTCAACACTGTTAAATCGGTCTTCCCATCATGCAATTTCGTGTATTTTATTTAATTCTGCCAGTCATTTGCCACCTGTGGCTTATCTTGATCTTTCCTGAACAGGATACTCTGTTCTTCTTATCTTTAATTGAATCCACTGTTGGCCTATTTCAGACCATATGACCTTGGCTTCTTGGCATGGTTACCCTCGTCTGAGTTTCTCTCTTTCTGTAATTCTCGATTTGTTTGCTGCAAAGCTCTCTTCTTGAGACCGTTAGTAACCTTTGGTTGATTCTGTTCGTGTGCGTAGTGGAAGTATACTTATATAAAGTGCTTTCTTGAGGTAGTTATATGTACAGGTGGCACTTGCCGCAATCTATCTTACTACTAAGCATAAGCAAGCCTCACTATTTATGAGCTTCTTGCGGTTACTTTGCATATGTACACGTTTAAACTAACTGAATATCTTCATCGTGCTCATGGCACAAATTTCTGACAACCTGACATCAATTGTTTCACTCTAGGCTGAGGATGTCATTTGTCCATGGTGTTTCGTCTTGTTTATCATCATCCTCAGGTCGTTATATCTTCTATATGTGAGTCAGTCCAGTTTCTTTTGACGTCATCATTCATCTTCCTTCAGTATCTTCCTAGCTTCTCTGGGTATTACATTCTGGCAATCGTCATTCTGTCTCACTTGTCGATATGGTTTGGGGTACCTTACTGTCCAGGTTTTCTTAGGTGTCGGTACGTCAATAGGTGCTGTTATTCTGATAGGTACTGGACAGAGCCCCACTGTGGCTCTTTTCTGGTTTATCTGCTCATCATACGTCACTTATTTCGGTGTGAATGTTCCTGGTACTTCAAAATGGGAAGTAGGAGTACGAATTGTACTTGGCACCTCCTCTTCAGAGTGATTGCCAAATGTGTGGCCAACAGTTTTGCCCGTCCGGGCTTTGTCAAGGCAGGTTATTGATACGTCAAATTGAACAGTTCTTCAGAGTAATTTACGTCCATACATTCTTTATATGATCTAACATGGTCTACATGAAGTCATGTGAGTTTCTATAATGCTGGAGCACGTATGTGCTATATGTTCTTCATGTGTTGCTCTTTTGCTTGCCTCTGGAGGGCCTTGTAGTAATGGTAGATAGTAGTTGGTGGTATGGCCTGTTCTCGGGGAGTCAATTCCTGATAGGCTTAATAGTGCGTGTGCCGCATGATTGCCGGTCTGACCTGGTTTTCAGTCGGCAGCTTGGAGTCCTTGTTGTTGGTTTGAAGGGTGTCAAACGTGGTTTGAATTCAGTTTGAACATGTGTGAACAGGGGTTCTGCGTTGGTTAGAATTTGGTTCAAACCTGTGTATTGGTTCAAAGGGAGTCGAATGTAGCTCAAATTCAGTTTAAACCTGTGTAAACAGGGGTTCTCTGGTGTTCAAATGTAGTTCAAATGCAGTTTGAATTTATTTAGAAGCTGTGCGAACATGATTACAGCAGTTTTTTCCCTCAGATGCTGCAGGTCCCAATCCAGAGGCTCAGGGATGAGACAGGTCAGTTTCCTCTTCACTCTCACTCCAGGGAGTCAAGCTGGCACATGCAGGGGCCCTTTACCTCTGGCAAGGAGCCTTGGTACCAGTGCAGCTGGCAGAGAGTACAGGTCTTGGCCCAACAGCAGTCATCCCCAATGTTCCTTGGGGATGGTTAGGGAGCAGAGCTTGCCTCTGCATTGGACACTCAGTTTTCACTTCACTTGTGGAGGGTTTTGGAAAGTCAACTGTCTCAACAGAGGTCCAATACATATTTACCTAAGCGTGTGTCCAAAAGTGAATAAAACGGAATGGGTGACTATCACTTTTATTGGCAAAATCCAACAGGTGATTGGACCGAAGCAAGCCTGCTTTAAATGGACAGTTCTTGTTCTTGTGACAACTGGCCTTTGCCTTTTGACATCCTATCTAATGTGCTTTGTGCTAAATGAAGTGGAGGGGACTGGAAGGGAAGAGAGATTATAGAGAGAAACAAGATGGTGGAATCTTCCTTCAACTATGCTGAGCTCCCCCTGTCTACACTAACTTTGCCACCTTCCCTTGTCAATAACATCAAAGACTCCTTTGGTATGCTACACCCTGGTGTGAGGCTCGTCCTTTTGGGATAGTTGTGCCCTTTGAATCTTGTTTCCTAGGACACCGACTGCTGGGAGGCTGTCCTGCTGGAGAGAGGTGTTACCAGACCTCACAAAGGATCAAAGGAGAGACCCAGTCATTCAGTCTCCTGCCCTGCAGTGTGGCAGGGTAAGGCTGTTCTGACCAGAATACATGCAATCCTTCCACAGCTAGCCTGGGCTCACAGTGCAGACACATGTAGGATATCAAGCATATGTGGCTTCTTATAGTTATGTGAATTACTATCCACCATACCCAAAACTCTGGTAAAGCTTTATGTTTAAAGATTCAACTGCCACCAGAATAGTAATTCCTTGTGACTATGTGGTTTTGGAACAGAGGTGCAGATTTTAAAGGTAACCTCTGCACTGAAGTGAATTGGATGTCACTGCAGCTGTCAAATGAGCACCTGTCTCCCTCGAATTGCTCTGTGCACTGTAGAGAAGGTGCTGCATATCAGGATACTGATTTAACAGGGCATAGGGGTACACTATGCATCTGGCATGGATCTTATGAAAGAGAGATCTGGTTAGCAGATCACCGTTTTTGAGAGGGAATTACCTGCATCGTTTTTTTGGCAATATGACCCGAGAAGGGGCGCCATTACTGGTCAGGTAATGCCCCCAGGGTCATAGTTAGAAGCCCAAGCAAAGCGAAGACTTTCAGAGAGCCCCAGGGGCATTACCAGTCTGGTAATGTCCCACCTCCAAGGGTCATATTGCCATTAGTACCCTGGCACGTTGCACCAGGGTACTAATTGGAATTTTTCTCGAGGCGCAAAACGGTGCTGCAAACGTTTCAAGACTTCAGAAAAAAAAGCAAAAAAAATATTCCGTGGGGATCGGGGTCCTTTCCATAACAGCCAGTCGCAGAAGGAACCCAGGAGCTGCGGCGATGAGGGAGCTTTGTCAGCGGGGTAATGCCTTGGCGAGGACCAATGAGCTTGCATGTAACAAGCTCATTGACCCTCACCAGATAATAATATTAATTAATACAAATTTTAAAATCCAGGTCTTCTACACCCTTGCCAGATGGCAATCCGTCATAGCTCCAGGTTACGATCAATGATGGTCAAGTGATAGGGTAGGTGAGAAGTAACCAAACTGGAGTCCCTGGCAGCTTGAGCGGTGCTTTTAAAATGGCTATTGGTTTTAATATTCCCCTTACAGTTTTTCCGTTCACCACCTTTTGTGCTATATACAAGCCCTGTCCGCCTCTTTACTAACCCACTACTTAACTTTATGAGATCTCCAGTGGGTTCCCGGGGCGTGGAGTGCTTAGCAAGAGCTTCCCTGTCTCCAGTGGTGTCGCTAGATCTGGAAAAGATCTGGGGCTCCACAAATGTCGGGACTGTCGGGACTCGGGGCTAGCTGGCCTTTTGGTCGTAGCCCCTGAGATTCTATCCGGGCTACAGCCAAAAGACCCGGGGCTATAGCCCCATAACACCCCCTTGCCACCAGCAACGCCTCTACCTGTCTCATAACCTTTTCCCTGGCCGCTGCCGTCTTCCTTGCAGTAATGTTTTGGTTGTCTCGTCTGCCTCTTGCTCCAAGCTCCTGCTAGTTCTATCCAATCTTCTGCAGCAATCTTCTTTATCGTCTGCCATTCCCATGCCAATCCCTACTTCTGCAAAGCTAAAGCTGTTCCCCGCTGCTGCCTAGTGGCCTGCTGCCCCACTAACCTGTGCACTCACATCTGCAGACCAAGGATGCTCAGGCCATGCACCTAGTTCTTGAATAGGGATCTGGCACGTATCAATGATATCAGCGCACTGGACCCAGTGGAGTTATTGGGTCACACCCATCCATGTGGCCACTAAGATGATTCATGTATTCTAGCTCCTGCCTGGCACCGTGCACTGGTTATTTTCTGGCGCATTAAGTGCTGGTGGCAGGCAGAATTCAATGAGAGACAGTTGGTTTTGCATCTAGGGGGACAAGCAGCTCCCCCTCTCAATGGTGTCCATTAACCACTTAAGTGCCAGGCTATTATGCAAGTCTATGCAAAAAGGACGCGCATACTCGACCTTGGCACTTAGCCTCCTCCAACTGCAGCTCTACCATGCCTTTTATCACAATGATACCACCAAAGTGATGTCTGGGGCGGGGTCCGATGCCTTCCTGCGCTGGGGATCCTGTGTTGTGTCTTGCCCATGTCATGATCAGTTTGTCTGTTATAGTCATGTAAGGAAGAGTGCCTTCCAGGCGTGCATTTGGGTATCATCCTTATTGATAGTGCCACATTTCCATTTATTCAGCGACTGCATCCCAGCTCATATGTGAGAAAATCATGAAGTACTTGAGGCACGTGGAAACATAGGGAGACCCACCAGACCATCCACTCTTCAGTCAAGAAGCTCCCCACAGGCACTCTGGGAATATTCGTCTATGTGGACCCAACATTCCAGTCACCAGCACATCCAGACCAGCAGGTAACCTTGTTATGTTACTCTGCGTTTCAATGGCACCGAATCACCACCCTAGTAGTTCAAAGCATCAAGCCATGTCTGTGATGCATGGTGCCCCTGTGCCTTAGAGCGCAGTATGCTTGGAAGGAGAGCAAGAGCGAAGTGAGAGGGCTGAGCAGAGGGTGGGGAGATTTCAGATGTAGGGAGGGAGTCAGGCAGGCTGCAACACTTTGTATTCGGGTGGATGTGTGCTAGATCACTATATGCACAGTGCTCCATCGCTTCCCAGCTGGGTTTGCTGTGTCTAAATCCCCTATACACATAACAACATTTATGTATGGCCTATTTTCTCGAGAGCTACAACGCAGAAAATATGTGTTAAGTTAATCTGTGCACAGTTTTGGAAGAGTTATTGTTTAGAGATCGAATTGTATTGGTGGACGAGGAGGGGATTGAGAGCATACTTGAGCAATCAAAGCTGATGTATAGGCTTAAAATACCAGCAGTACCAATTTATGGTAAAGCAAGTAAGTTATCAAATAGTAATTTTGGTACTGCCAAACCAACTTCAGAAAGTGGCCTAGACGAAGATTAGGATGTACCAGATTAACTAAATAAATAACTAAATAAATAAATAAATAACATAGAAGGTAATGTTCTTGATCGACCTTCTAAGAGCATGCATTCATATCAGGCAAAGAGGCATAGAGCCAAGGAGAACTCTTTACGTCACAGAAGCGTGTGCTTCTGCTGCGCATGCGACATGCATGACTTCTGTGTATACAGGGGAAGTGCTGTACCCATGAGTGTGTATGGGGGAATCATGCACTGCGGCAGTGCTGTACGTAATCTGTGTGTGGAAAAGGACGTTTGCATTGCTGTATCCGATGTCCACGTCAATGGGAATGTCTGGGGCAGCCTGTGTGTTTACCGCCCCTGTGCACGCCTCGCACTGCTTCTGCTGCACCAGCCCTGTGGGTGGTAGGGCAGCTTGCACTGCTGCTGCCACTGCTGCCCGTCCTCTCTGTGTAGATGGAAAGCCTGAACAGCGTCTGCTGCTGCACTAGCTGTGCACACAGCATGGAAGCTTATCATGCTGCCTGTGCCATACCTATCACATCTGTAGGAGTGAACTCTGCGCTACTCTTCTGCATCACTGTCCTCTTTGTGCCCGCATAGGAGATTCCTCTGCACTACGGTGTGCCCCTCCCACATCTTTTTTGTTGATTATCCTCTTTTTCGTTATTTTGGCTCCTGTGTGTCACAGTCACTATATGCCTGAAAGGGGCAGTGACTAATGCTAGAGGGGGCTGGTATGCAGCAGACAATGCACAATGTATTATGCTATGTATGCCTGTGCCCTCAGCACTCATGCAGGGTACTTTCACTAAGAATAGCAATACATAATGAATGGCGTGAGTGTCTGATCATTTCATGTGAGTCCCTGGTGCATTATGTAGGCAACTGGGCGAATGATGACAATACCTGCTAAATGGGGCAAGTATATGTTTGTCATGTTACTCTATTTTTGCACTACACTGAATCGCCACTGTAGTAGTTTCAAAGCACGGAATCCACGTCCGAGGTGTATTGTGCCCAGGCCTGGGTCACCAGAGCCTAGTATGCTGGGAACAATAGCGTGAGCAAGGGTGAAGTAGGAGGGAGGGAAAGGAATTTGCAGACACAGGGAGGGAGTTAAGCAGGGCTACAGACCTGCTGTAGAAGTATGGATGAGTGTATGCCCGTTATATATGGACTATCTTCTAGCGAGAGGTGACGCAGAAGAGTATGTTATGTATGCACCGGTATCGAGTAGGGTTGTGCGCATGATGACCCAAGAGCATCCTCCAGCAATCCTGGTAGGTCTGTATGCAGGCTTCTAATACCTGCTATGTCTATCAGTTAAAGTCCAGAAGAATAATTCTAGGGCTTCAAAGTCAATTTAGATTGCAGACTAATCCAAGAGTAGGGCATTTGAGAAGTGAATGTTGATGGTAGCAAGAGGCAAATGAGTGTGATGGACAGAGTTAATAAAAGAACTTTGTTATGACTGGGGCTAACTGGAAATAAGACAATGGCCCTCATTACGAGGTTGCTGGTAGTTCCGGCGTCCTTCCGGCAACCTCCGTTTACCGTTTCTACTGCAGTGATACCGGGATATTACGGGCAGCAGTGGAACGGCAAGTTCCCGAAGTACCGGCACCGTTGTTGGTGCTTCAGTGATTTTGCTGCCGGTAGGAGCCTGAACTACCGGCAGTCAGGCCTGCTGGTAGTTCACAGCCCCTACAGGCAGACTCGGAGTGAGCCGGTCCAGAAAAGGTGCCGGTAACGCTGTTACCGGCACCTTATTTCCAGACCAGCCCACTCGTAATGAGGGCCAATGTTTGAGTTCAGAGTAGCAGCTAAAGCCGCAATAATACCACTTCATAGCAATGAGAGCAGAGAGGGAATCTTTCAGGCTGCGAGCCAGCAATGTGAGCAGCACTGTGCCCTAAGAGCAGCACAAAAGGGCCCCTGAGCTCCAAACAGCTTGTTTTACAATAGGGATAACAGGGTGACCCTGAAGACAGTTCCAGGTTTGGGTGGGTTTTACTAGACGAGCTCCATGCGGGGGACACAGCCTTGAGGCAGCAGCCCGAGCAGTAATCACACCATGTCAGCAACCTTTAAGGATTCCTGGGTTGTTGTGGAGGCTAGGCCCCTCATAATGGTGGCCCTGCTCCTCTGGGAATAAACGTCATATAGATGATGCCTTTCCAACCCCATTCTCTGAGCTGCAGTTACCTGGTTGTGTTAACAGGTGGCTATGCAGAGTCCCAAAATAGTCTTCAGGCCCAGAAAGGAGAGAATGGACTTGGAATACAAATGGATTTGCTCCAAAAACGTAGCCAAGAGCAAGAGGAATGGTAATCTGAGGAGCTTATGCACTTGGAAACCCTTGAACGCTGCCAGTGGGTTTGCATTAAACACTTGCCTGTCACTACACGACTGGGTTTACTGCATATCTGACTCCAGACCTAGGCCCTTTGCCAGCAGCAGGATAAATGGGGGCTTCAGCAGTTGTTGAGCTGGGAAATCCTTCAAAATCCCTTTGAAAACCCAGGCGTCATTACATTACATTAAAAAACTGTGGAAACACACATTCATTTTCACTAGCACTGACCAACCCCACGACTAAACATTTTGCGGCAGCAAGAAGTGTCTTTCAGTTCATGCATAAAAAAATGATTCCTAAGGACTTGTTTCCTTTACTGGGTTTCCGCAGAGAGTCAAAGTGAGCATGCAGACTTCTGTGTATTTAGTGGAGAAGGAATCAGACGGAATGTAAACCATATTTCCTC
The DNA here is from genome assembly GCF_040938575.1 of Ambystoma mexicanum. Lineage (NCBI taxonomy): Eukaryota > Metazoa > Chordata > Amphibia > Caudata > Ambystomatidae > Ambystoma > Ambystoma mexicanum. The sequence continues at coordinate 423,468,972 of NC_090934.1, read as the reverse complement.
CCCTCTCACCTTTCCTGTAACCCACAATCCCCCAAACCACACACGCATAACACCTACTCCCCAAATGCAACATTTACCTCTTAGCCGCAGCCGAAAATATCCCCCAAAGTATTTGCCAGATATGAATGTGAAAACCTTGGACCCGGAAGTAATTTGCTGTCAGACAGTACTTGTGAGTTGAGAAACGGTCGTTGAAAGGGCATCTATGGATGGAACATGACCACACGTGCGCCATCTTCAAGCATGCAAACAAAACCTCCAGCCTGGCAATACTCACAGTGTGCGGCCACCACCACTGCACAGGACCACGAGTGTGGTAAGAGGGGCTGGGTGGAGACTCTTCATTTGAAAGATGTCCTGTCAAAAGAAGCAATCCACCCTCACGTGAGCTCCTTCCCGGCCATGACACTTGAGTGGAAGAACACCATTTCAGAGGACATGACAATGAGCGCCAACCAACTTCTTCCAAGCTTTCTGGTTTTCTAGGCTGGAAGGAGTCAGTGTCCAACTTTGGGCAGTCTGCAGCCTGACACTGAAACTTTGCCAGCCCTTGATCACACGAACTTGAGAAATCCGGGCTTGCCACGCTTTCTTGAGACAGACACCACCCATGAAGGGCACTGCCACTAAATGCATTGGATGTATGTGCCCGCCTCCGTATTACTGCATGGTATGCATGCTGTTTTATTTAATGACTCAAAAAAAGTGAACTTTTCATTCTCTATTACTTAACATTGTGCAGATGTGTTGAAACTTAGAGTGTTTTTGCTGCGTGTCGAGCACTCGCTAGACGGGTTCTCCTGGGTGCTCGCTTATCCGTAAAGTTGGCTCACTTGGTGTAAGTCTGTACTTTGGTGTGCACCGAGTATTAGATGCATTTTACTTAATGTTGCAAAAGTAACACTGAACATTTAGTGGAGCCCTTTCATACACAGCTTGTGGGATAAAACCATATAATTACCTTAATATAAACTGCAATGGGGCACTTGACAAGTTCTACCTTATACAGCAGTAACCATTGATTTAGGCCCTTTAACCAAAGGATGCAGCGTGTGTTGTCTATTGGGGTGGCGGCAACTAGACTGATGTATAGGACAGTGCGAATATGCCAGACTTATTTTTCTACAGAAAATGCACATTTCTTATGATGCATAGGCGTTGCTAGGGGGCGCTAAGGGGACTATAGCCCCGGGTCTTTTGGCTGTAGCCCCAGATAGAAGCTCAGGAACTACAACTAAAATGCTAGCTAGCCCAGAGTCCTGCCAGTCTCAACATTAGGTTAGCCCCTGATCTTTTCCAGCCCTAGCAACCCCCCTGAGTCACAGGCTTCCACAATTCTCTGCCAATTTTAGAAATCACCTGCATGTTTTGAAATGTTTGCCCAGTTCCCGTCTGTAACTATGAACTGTCTGACTCTGCAGATTTTCACCAAGCTTTCTGTAGTGTTGGCCTGCCTCTGCATGATGCATTGCAGGGGCATACCCACATGTGCACGCAATCATGGTTGGCAAATGCCAAAACATACTTTATGCCGGCAGCAATCTTTATGGCTCTAATACAAAGTAGATGTTAGCAGACCAGACTTAGCATAAGTCAGCGGCACAATGAAACCTACAATTGGGGGGGTTCGAGGGGAGGTGGGGGGATAACCCTTCAAATGTTGGGAGATGTGCTAACTTCAGAGAGGGTGGGGGTGGGGCAAACATTCTTGCGTGGGGGCATCTAACCTCTTTACGCATTCTAATGAGACTATTCTAGTGCAGCTTCAATGTTTCAAGCAGTTAACTCTCTCCTTTAAGTCTGAAAACACCCACTTAAGCACTGCTGTGCGAATGATAGGTTTCCTGTTCTCCCTATCCTTCTAACCACTTCCCTGACATGTAAGGGCTAACCCCCATCACGATTTCAATTTCCTAAAAATGTATGCATATCAATGCAGGTGCTAACAATGAAATGTGTTATGCTAGTAATTGGCAGGCCTCTGTTAACAGCAAAACCCAGGCACCGTTTAGCATCTGTGTCCTGTTCTGTCTGGACAAGGCTCTGTAGGTCAGCCAGGTCACCACTGGCATAACATGCTAAGGAGGAGCAATTATGGTAGAGGTGGAAGGCCTACGCCTCACACTGGCCCTGGCCTTTTACTTCCTATTTGATAATGGAACTTCTGCCTTAAATGTTGTGTGACCACGAACCAGCAGGCAATCAAAATGTGAGCTGTCAGTGTGAGGAATTCGACCATCCGCAGAGTGGGTGTGCTCTCGTCTGGACTTTTTTTTACATTTTAAATGAAATTGAATGATGGTAGATCAACATTCGGAAAATGTGTGCAGCTAATCTGCTCACATTTTGCTATACTCACCGCACGACATACGCATAGGCCTGCGTACTCTGGGTGGACACAGCCCACAGGCGGGATCTGACAGCTGGAGTACATGATGATACTCCAAAAGGGTTTGGGGGCAAACGTTTCCCCTGCCATGACCAGCCTGATTAATTAAAAAGGCTCCATGGACCCGCCGATCCTTTTGTTGAGCCATGTAGCTTGTGGCAGCATTCACATACTAATCAGAGTTAATTCAAACAGGCTCACATGGAGCCTGGCTTTTGAGGCTAACAAAGGAGACAGGAAACCCCAACACCCTTTCATGCACTGTGTCAACCTGAAGCCAAATTCTACCCTCAGTATCGATTGGCAAAGAAATGTCATGTCTGGGACTGCATGTTGACAGTAGCCATGCCTGCAGTGTGAACCCATTCAGAAGGTACGAGTATGTGGTTTGGCTGAGCCAGAAAGCCTGGTCTTGTTACAGCTTGAAGAGAGAACTGCCACTTTAATCAGGAACCAAAGAGAACCTCATTAACCAGAGCGACCATTTGATCCACAGCAAGCGCTCTGGTTATGACCTAATGCATACAGAAGATTGTTGGTGGGGACCTAGGATTGGTTCATTAAGGTAGGATTAGCCTACACAAATCGCTGTGGCCCATTTGGCTTTAAAAGATGGCTGAGCCCCTCTTTTAGCAGATCATTTGAAGACTTGGCAAGGAGTAACAAGAATAACTCAGCATTGGACCTTGGCTGAATGTACAGTCTGCCTTACATCTTCTGCCAGTGAAGGAGGGCCAGGACCTCCAAGAGGGAAGCAAGATCCCTCCTTTAAACATCTCCCAGGGAACAGAGGGAGATGCTGAATCCAGAAGACCCGCCAGCAGCTCCAGAACTGGTACCCAGCCAGCACAAAGCATGCCCTGCTAGGCTGTGCAGCAAGCTTCCTAGGTGGGAAGTGCCAGAGAGTCTCGGAACCAAACCAAGGACAAGGCAGCTGCCAGCAACACTCTCCTCAGCTTAGGGACATCCGCCTTAAAGGACGACACAAGCCCAGTGAAGAAGCTAGGAGTAGTGCATCAGCAAGCATCTACCGACGTCCACCTTAAAGGACATTTTTGAGCCAGTACAGCCCCTCGAGTTGCACCGACCTCACCGCTGACTGTTGTCAAGCCGCAGTCACTAAAGCCATCTGAGACGCCTCGACCAGTGCTTCAGAACCACCAACCAGCACTGAAACAACGATTGCTGACTCCAAGCCGCCATGTAGGCCAGCCTACAGCCATCCATCCAGCATCACTCGCCGAACTGCCTGCCGCCTGATACCCACAGCTGTCTCCCATCTTGAACCCTGTCGCAGAAGCTGCAAAGCACCCTGAAACCGACTCGACTCCCTGGTGAGCACCAAGAACTCTTACAGCACAAGGTCCATAGTGGTTCTGTCCCCCTGGTCCTTCTCCAAAGGCTCCTAGTGACATTTTATGACCCATTGCTCCCTTTGTGTTGAAAGTATCTTTGAACTATTGCGATTAATTACTATACCGACTACCCTCATGTCAGTATCCAGAGTGCATCCTTTTTCCTTCTTTGAAAAAGTTTGTCCTCTGCATTCCTTCACAGGGTGGGTTGTATTTTGTAGTGTGCTAGAACTGTCTGTTGTGATAATAATAAAGTAGATATTTTTATACAACCTTGACTGGACAGTCCCTTTTATCATTGGGCAATAATTGTATTTTCGTTGTGTTGCAAATAACCAATGATGCACAACCTTTCGCAGATAAGCCTGCCGTTCCGTCCGTGTTACCAAAATTGGACAAGGAGGTTTATAATTTGCTTCAGTTCCCTATCTCTTCAGATCCTTTCTGTTGTACTAGAGGTGTGGGGCTGATTGATGGTTTAGAAACCGATATTCATCCCTAGACCACTGGTGTCCCAGAAGTTGATTCGTCACAGCCTGATCAAAAGACACACACACACACACACTCAAGTGATCTTCCGTTGTTTTGAACGAAATGGCAAAACCTAGTATATGATGTCATTTTCTGCCTCCTTGATGGCAATGCCAGGTCTACGATGTGGCAAACTGGTCAAATTATGCCAAAGTCTGGCAAGTGATGTGCGACTCTCTGGTTGTGCCCCCCACTAAATGTGATCACAACCCATAGCTTGATATGCTGCCCTGTAGCAATTAAAATCTGCGTAGGCACTTCCTTCCAGTCCCCTTATGCTCTTCAGACTTGCTGGAATCAGAATAACACATTCGTGGCAGTCCAAGGGCAACATTAGCAGCCCATTAGGTGGGTAGAGGACACATTTGACACATTTTAATAAGCATTGGAAAAGTCAACAGTTTTGTATAGGCACGAGAAAGGCATTTGCCATGCACTGCTATTATGGTACCACCTGGCCATATGATGGCAACAGCTGCAAAATGACTTGAGTACCTGAGCATATGGTAGCACTGCATGGACAACATCTATTTGTACAAGTTAAAAATGTTGGCTTTGCCAATGCTTGTTTTTAACAGGCCTTCAGTAAGAACATGCACACTGCTTACAAATTATGTGGCTGAAGGCGCATTTGGTAAAACATGTTCTTGCACGAGTAACACTTTTACAACTGCAATAAAATCATTCATTCTCTGATGACTGTTTAAAACAAACACTGGCAGGACAATGTTTTATGTTACTGCTTGATAATGCTATCTCAGTGGGATCTTAGTAGGATGTTTTGGACAGAGAGGGGACAGTAATGGGTGCGAACAGCCATAGGAATTAGAATGTCCAAAGGCACTCAACAGGTGAGTAAATAACCAAACAACACCAACATGCTGTGTATCCCATCCCTCCTCACATCCCAACTCCCTTCTTACTGTACTCCAGTGCAATAGTTTTGGCTTATGTCTGGAGCTTTATTGTCACCTAATTGCCAAAACTGAAACGAGTAGCCACAAAGAGGGTGTCGTTTTAGATGCAGGACAGAGATCAGTGATCATATGAAAGGTACACATACCCTAGCATTGCCAGATGACTAATTTTATCAGAAGGTAAAAGTGCTCAAGCATGCAGATAGATTGGAAACAATGGGAAAGGTGCATACACCATTGCATAGAAGAGATAGTGGATGTCAATTAGAAGCTACCAGAATGGTGCATGTATGTTAACATAGACTGGGATTATAATAGAACTATGGTTTTCAAGCTGTATTGATGTTAGTTCGTGAAGAAACAAATGACTATGTGGTGTGCAATATATATCAAGGCCAGTATTATTACACATGAATCAACACTATGGCTAGTTAAACTATAAGTGAAACTTTTTTTGAAGAGTGTATTTTGAGAACTAATTCTCTTTTGGGGACTGACAACTTGAAATGTTTAGAGAATTGCAATTTTGACAGTTTAGGCACCACACAAGTAAATTAATTGCCAGGGATCACACACATTGGTTATGCGTTGAAGGTTATGAGGATTGGAGCCAATCTGCAATTTCTGTACATGACACATTGTTTCCCAGTTCTTAACATAAAGCAAGGTATAATTGTTTGTGAATGTTTGACTTTAATAACCTAAAATAATAGCCTACTTTGTACAACTGACTTGGAAAGTACACAAATCACATAATAACCTGACTTGACAATATTTTAAAACAAAACTTGATAAACACATGTTATGCAAAAGGATAATGATATATACACATGGGAGTTTATCAACCTTGGACATTGGCAAGGCTGAGTCTAGCAAGCTGGAATTGTGTACTGCGTTATCTGGAATATGAAGGTAAATCTCTGTAATGAGTGCTTACCACACTGAGCTATATTCTGAAAAATCATGGCATTCAAATTTATCAATATACTTTTCAACTTTCAGGATTGCAAATAATCAATACATTCCCCTTCAGAAGGGTGAATAATTCTACAGGCGCTGTGCTTCAGTGAACAGACAAACTGGGGCAGATTCCCAAAATTCAGTACAAATCAAAAAAGTGCAGAGGCTGCACTTTTTTTATTTGTGCTCATTTTAGAAATGTGCCGGTCACCTTATGCTCAAAGGTGACTTGCACAGTTCAGGGGTGGCTGAACAGTAGCCCAAAGATGCACTGCCCAGCACCCTTGACACTAAGGGATTGCAGGCTCCCAGCAATCACGCGGGGACTTCGAGCATATTTCAGGGTAACAGGCCCTCCTGTCACTGCGAAATGTGGTAAACAATAAAAAAGCATTTCTATCCTTGTTTGTTAACACCACTGCTCTCACACTGTAAAGAAAATTCTTGAAAGGTTCAGAAATGAACCTACTGTGTATTGAGCCTTCCTCTGTACCTTGTTCAAACAGGTGATAATTTAAGATTGTTTTTGTGCATTGAAAAGAGCATCCCATTTGTGGATTTGGGGTGCACATTATCATGCTCAAGCCTACTCCTCATTTGTGCAAATGAGCAAAGGGAGTGAAACATGGCATTTGAATGTGAGCAATAAAATGCAAACATTCAGAGGGCCTCATTACACGTAGTGCGGTAAACCATGGTGCTATTAGCACCATGGTTCATGCCGGTAATTTACCGGTACCGCCTTGGAGGAAAGGGGAATTACCGCCCTATTCCAAGGTTGGGAAGGTGGTAATTCCGCCTTCCTCCATTGCCCTTCCCCATTCCCATTTTTGCCCCATAGGGCTCTATGGGAATGGGGAAGGAGCTAATTACGGTACTGCAAATTGCGGTACCATAATTAGCAGCCTGGTCCCTTTGCGGGTTAGTTTTTAACGCCTGCTAAAAAGCAGGTGTTAAAGTACCAAGCCGCAAAGGGACTTCGTAGTAAGGTGGTAAGGGTTTACCGGTACCGGTGCCCTAACCGGTACCGGTAAACCCTTACCGCACTACGTGTAATGAGGCCCAGAGACCGTGGGCCTCATTATGAGTCCGGCGGTAGCCATGCCGGTAAAAACGGCATGGCTGCCGCCAGAGGCAGTCCCTATGGCCAGGCGCCGGAAAAAGAAAATCCCCATTCCCATTCGAGTCCCATTGGACTCAATGGGAATGGGGAGGACGGATGCACCGGCACTGTGTGCAATAGTGCCGGTGCATCCGTCAAGGCCTGCGTGCGGGTGGCTTTCCGCCCACCAGGTCAGACTTGGTGGGCGGAAAGGCACCCGCACGCAGAACTCGTAGTTTGCTGGTCCGGAAACAACGATACCCGCCAAGCTTACCGGTACCGTTGTTTCCGGACCGGCAACCTTGTGGTTTGGTAGCACTTTTTTGGTGTAAGTGATGAGTTGCGTCAGCGCATTTCATCACTTCTGCCAAAAAGGTTTTAAAATCTACCCACTGTGTTCTACAGTGAATGTGAAAAGCTCCACAGAATGAATTGATCAGAACAGAACATAGTTGTCAGCCAAGTTCAGGCAGCAGGTTTAGAGCTTTAGCCGAGCACCATAAAATATCCTGGCATGTTTTGGAAATAATGAGGTACTGACTTCCCTGGATCAGGAAGCCATGGGTGTCCCCCCTGCCCTGAGGTAGGGACCCAGGGCAACAGCCCCTATTGCCCTCCGCTAAAGACGTCTCTCTGTCAGTAACGTGCAAACTATTCAAAGAACTTTGCAGACGTCTTGAACCTGGACTCCCATTGATTATGTTGATTAGGGCTGTTGGGAGTTGTAGTCCAACACATCTGGAGAGCCGAAGATCAAACCCTCCTGAACGCGACACACAAGTGATACAGGTGTTACAGCTTTTATTGGAAAGAAGAAAATCATTTATTCTTGGGAGCTATAGCAGCTGTGAGGGAATTTATCTGGCTCCAGAATGAGCGGAATGAAGGCTACAGCAGGAAGCGATACATTGCTCGATGACGAGTACGAAAACATTGATATTTATTCTGAATGTTGCCTATGTAGTTGAATAGGAAAGAGAGGTGGAGCCGGGATTCCTGGCTTGTATGTAATTCCTCACTCCATATAAGGACTGTGTAATGTAAGCAACAGCTTCCAAGATCTATTGTGAGAGGTACTGTGTACATTTCCATGTGATGTCATTTATTTAAACATGAGTTCTGGCTCCACCCAGAAGGTCTCGAGCACTTTAGAAAGCTCGAAGGAATGAAGTGAAAAAGAGGTTGGGGCGTTTTCAGAACATGATAGGACGATTCCAGTCGATACAAGATTGCAGGGCAGGAGGTCTCGCTGAATTAGCGAAGGGAAATGTAGGTAGTGGAACTGGGAACCTAAATGCCAGGGTCCGTGCTGCCGAGAAACCTCAATATGAGAGAGAGGACATCCCTTCAGTGTGTCCCCCCAGAGAATCTCCCTGGAGCTGAATCTAAATGTCCGCGATAGCATCTTATTGCAACTCTCAACCAAAGTGAGGTAATAATGGCTAATGGTCTCACACAAAGTGATGCATATGGACAATCGACGTATCCGAGCTCTGGCTGCTGGACACCCCTTGGCTGCACCTTTTTACATGTATACCATTATGAGAATGTAGTTAGAACCCAGAGTAACCATCTACCTCAAATATTGACATTTCTCACTCCTTCCACTAATTAGTATTTACAAACAAAAGGTGGTGCCGTAAGTTGTGTATGGGCTGTATTTTAAAACAAATAAGGATTGGCCTTCTAGAGGTTTACTCTGGCGCGCAGTATTGTTATTATCGTCTTGTGTTCCGGTTACCATTATAAGCAGGAATTAGGGTTGCTTTCTCTCCAAGCTATAGAATCCTGGAGAATATTGGCGCTTGACAGTAAACTTGTGTATCCCGCTATATGAAGACCTGCATGTGTTGGTGTACATTGGGGTTTTTAAGATCTATTGTGACTCTACACTTGATCATCGAAATGCTACAACTTCTAGTTTTTGGGAGAATTAAACTATGGTCCTTTGACTGAATATGTGCACTTACTCAAATCTTAAAGTACAGGCTCTTCTTCGACTGTTTTATGGTGGGAGTGAAATTTGATAATATTTCAAACTACATAGTAAAATGTCCTTGCTCCAAAGCAAATACGGATTATATCAGATTTAGATTCAATGTATTTCCTACCCTTGATATTTTAGGTCCGAGGCACGTGCTATCTCAGGATAAGCTGATTTGTAGGGTGTGTTAATCTAGAAATACATGTGAAACTGTGAAACACTTAGGCCCTCATTACAAGTCTGGCGGTCCGGTAATAACGTGGCGAGAGCACCATGTATCAGCACTGTTACCGGATCAGACAATTCCGAGTCAATATGCCGGTAACACTGGCACCGGTAACAGCACACCCTGTGCTACCAGTGCCGGAGACACAGACATCCGAAGTACCGGCACCACCCCTCCCGTACACCTTCCAGAAACACCGGCACTATGGAGCCACCGGCCCATTATGAACATGGTTTTTCTGGTACTACCGAGCTAAAAATGCCAGTAGTACTGCAAAAACCATGCCGGAAACAATGGCATCGTGGGCCAGGTGGTAAATGGTCCCAGGTGGGGCCAAATAGGCCACTAGGCCACAGGTGCACCAACTCCTCCCAGGTGCACCTAATACAACCAGGAACATTAGAAGAGACCCACACCCAGAACACTCCGCCAACCCAACCATACTGCCCCTGTGAGTGGAAGCAATGGAGTTGGAGGTGTTGCACAATGCAGAGAATCTAAATGAGCTGTAGAAGCACCAATGATGGCAGGAGGTCAGAGAGAGGATGAGGAGGAGGATGGCTGGGTACCAGTGGCTAGGCGGAGGCAAGCAGCCATACCACGCACAAGGGCCACACCCTGAGCCCTGTCAGATGGGCAGATACATACCCTGTGCCGGCTAAACAGTAATACAATCTAAGAAATAATGACCCCCATCCAGGGCGACATAGGGAGCAGGATCGGCATTCTGGCAGCCATACCACCGCTGTTGAAGCTGGTGTCGGGCCTGCACTTTCTAGACACAGGCATGTTCCAGCACTCGTGGGCCAGCAGTGTGGCATATCACATCCCATCTTATCCAGAGTATTGGCTCGGGTACTGGAGGCCCTCCAGCGCCATGTGGGCCAGCACATCACCCTACCAGCCATCCTGGTAGGGTGAATACTACCAAGGCCCGCTTCTACATGCTTGCAGGCATGCCAAATGTGCTTGGTGTATTGGACTGCACACATGATGAGCTGGTGCCCTCACACGCCACATAGGTGTACAGAAACCACAAGCAGTACCATTCTCTCAACATATAGATGACCTGTGGTGCTGACCTCACCATCACGCACTGTTGCACCCTGCTCCCAGGGTCATTGCTGCATGGTTCACAGGCCAAAGGGGGCGTGACACAAAGGCATGACCCACAACCACCATGCAACAGAGGGTACAACCAGTGCATGACCAAAAGTCAGTCCACGGAGCACAGGTGTAACACCAGACTCTTGTCTATCAGTCAGTAGCAGGTACATACATGAACCCTGAGAAAGTAAACATGCAACATAATACAGGTAGCAGAATGCAACACTGCCACTCTAACAAATCAATACCTGCAGTGCACTGTCCCACCCAGGCCAATGAAGGCATGTCCTTGCAAGGTGCATGCATGCACTGACTGTGCAGAACCCTTAGTCACAGGCAACACCACAGCCGTTCACCATCTGCCATGCATATACACATTCAATGCAAACACCAAAGTGCCCCATGCAGTGCACAATTGCCACTTGTGTGAATGCTGGCACACAATTGTGACTGCTATCCGACAAGCACAGGGGTGTTGGTCAGTGGAATAGGATGGGAGATGGACAACAGGTCCATGGAGTGCTGTTGCCATCTCCTGTGATGACAAGGGAGTAATGTGTATATTGTGCCTACTGTGCATGTGAGCCCTCATGCTGTGTTGATGCATGGCAATGTAAGTCCAGACAGCAGTGCAGGCACCATGAAGTGTGTGCAGACACTGTCGGGGTGATGGCATGATGGTTACCACACCACACCATGGGTATATGCATGCAGGACCTGTTGGTTGCTATTGCAGTCCCACCCACATCAATCCCGCATCAATTCACCTCAGGGAGTACAACACATCTCAGTACGGGTAACACACAATTGTTGTCACAGGGAGCCTCACAGTGCATGACTCACATACTTACAATGGGCCGGGATGCATGGAGTATCATGGTATAGAATTACATGCCATTAGAACATCAGTCATGCCACATGCATGCCATGGCTCACCTTGTGTCCCCCCTTCCAGGTAATTCCGGATATCCGCTACTGCCCTGACTAATGCTCCCTCTGAGTGATGTACAGTCCACCAGAGGGCATGGCATACAATCGTGCCCATATGCGAACAAGGGCAACCATTGAGCAAACGTTTGGACTCCTAAAAGCACGTTTCAGATGCCTACACCAGTTAGGGGGTACACTTATGTACAGGCCAGATAAGGTGGGGCAGTGGGTCTAGGCCTGTGCAATGTTGCATAATATCTGCATTAGATGAAACATACCCCAGACCTAGACATGCCACCACCAGAGGGCGGAGATGATGATGGTGCCGGCGAGGCAGCACCAGCCAGACATAGGCACGTGCACATGGGTGCAATGGATGGGTGTATTTTCCGACAAGAAATCATAGAGAACATCTTCTGAGGCCTCCTCACTGTGCATCACCCATGATGTGTCACTGTATTCAATGTGCTCACTCAATAGAATTCATACATATCACATGAATAAGGACTGTCCACTCATTGTTGCAAGTGACTAGAGCAATGTATTGAATAGTTCTACAATCTACAGATCAAACACCCTGCTCACCACCCCCTAAATAAACCCAACCACCACCCCCTTCCCACACACCTAAACAATGAAGTGTCACTTGTCTGAGTCAAAATGAATGTACATACGCAGAAAAGCAAGGTAGATGAGACATACAGAGGCTTGCTGCAGAAGAAAATATAACATGACTGAAGCAGCCATGAGAAAATGATGGACGCCGGACTTGTGATGAAACCCATCAAGCTACCTCAGAGATAGACCAGGGCTGCAGAGTCAGGAGATGGTGGAAAATCAGCTCTGAGTGAGTAATAAAGAGCAGTCTATTGGCCTGGGATAAAAGGATGCCACATCAAGGAATAATTGCAAGGCATAAAGGGAGTCAAGAGGATAAACCAGGTACGTAAGACATATTTCTCTTAGACTAAGCGAAGAAGAAAACATCTGCAAGTGCCAAGTACTGGACAGTTAAGGATGCAAAAGCTTCTATGAGGTAGAGCAACCAAGTCTCTGGAGGCCAAGAGGAGTAATGACACCCAGCCTAATTGTATTAAGTGGCACAAAACAAAAGGTGGAAATTGACAAAATCATGGTCTCCTCACACGTTATTCAGAAGTCAAAAACAAGGGCTATTCATTAAGCTCTAGACAAAGATTATGGTGTACCTACACTCAAGTGAAAGTCCCAAAACAGAGAACAGGCTGCAAGGTCAACTACAAAGAAAAAGCAGGCTGCTAGGTCAACTACAAAGAAAAAGCTTTGGCTTCGGGCCTGACTGATGAGAGATGATGGACTAATTGGGCAAGTGGGTAGTAGTCTAACATTGTTCTCTGCGCCTGAGATTTGTTTTGCTTCCATGCTGCTAGCCAAAAGTCCAAGGTTGGGAGAAAATATCAACCAATCAGAGGGTCTATGTAGCAACATGCTATACAATGTTTTCACAGGCCAATCCGCTGCTGTTATCCTGCTATATTCTGCATTATACATATTTAGTGGTGGTTCAAGATATGCTTACTAGAAAGGGGCATCCAGTGATATTATTAATACTTATAAGATATATAGGTATAAATGTTCCCTTAACCAATCCCTCCCTTCAATAGTTTTTACAGTTTGCCACGTAGGAGATGACACATATCGAGGTAGCCTCTGTATAATTGAAGTAGTACTTTGCCATATTCTTTGAGTCTGTCTGGTTATTTGTTTCTGAAATCATTATTGTTAATTCCATCTTGCACATGAGATGCTTCAAGGTGCTAGAGCACATTTTGATAGCGGTGCGGATGGTTCTGGTCCAGTCGACCTGGGCCCAGATCTAGGGCCTCATTACACATTGTGCGGTAAAAATCTCAAATTACCGGCATGGCGCTCTTAACGTGTCTGCCCTCGCAAGAGGGCGCTAATAGCATACGATTACGAGTACGCGGACACGAGCATTTCGCCATGCCGGTAATGACCCTACCGCCATGCCGCTAAAGACCCCAAAAAGTCACTTACCGCCCTCACGAAAGTGCAGATAGCACCTCCGCCCTCACGCTGCATGCAAATAGCGGTCACCGCTATTGGCGGTGACCGTTAAATTGCGGAACCGGAAATAGCGTCATCGCACTGGAACGGGAAAGAGCACGGTGGCCATCTTTAAAAACACAATCCATTGACATCCTCTGCCCCCTGGACCTGTTTGGAGTAGCTTGCAGTTGCAAATCACCAGGGACACCCTCAACATGCCCAAGGCATTGAAAAAAACCACCGACTGGCAGCAGAAAGAAAAATTCACCTCAGAGGAGCTAATCATGCTGACCCAGACCCTGGCTGACAATGCCGCCGTTGTCTTTGCCAACGACATGCGGCGGGAGACACTTATTAAAAAAAAGGCAATCTGGGATGATGTTGCGGTGAAAGTTAGTGCAGTGGGCACCACCACCCGCAATGTGCGTGAGTGCAGGAAAAGGTGGGACGACCTCAGACTCCAGGTGAGAAGCATCCTTGCCGAAAACCACAGAATAGCCACTGCAGGTGGATCCGGTTCACCCATCAAACTAAAGGAATGGGAGGAGACCTGTGCGAACCTAATCGGAGTGGAATCCATTGAGGGAGTCGGCACTATGGAGCATGGCATGGCAACCACTTCAGAAGATGGAGGTGAGTGTACACATGACAGGATGCTATGTGAATGTACTGGTCCCCCCAAATGTGAGCCCAGAATCATCTCATGGATGGACAAACATTCACACATGCATCCATCCCTGCCCATGTCAGTGTCAGACCCAAACACACACATATGCATACATCACCAGAGACAAGTGCCAAACACAACCATGCATGGATGAGGCACTGAACTGACACATCACCTGCATGCCCAACAATGAAGTCCCAATGGCCACAACTGCATTATTGATGTATTCTGCATAAAGTACATAGAAACGAAACCAATGCCATCCCCCTTCTTGTCCCTGACAGGCTCACATACAGACAGTGAGGATGCCGGAAATGCATCCCAGGCACCCCCTGCAAGTAAGAGAACAAGGGCACAGGACTCTGAGGACACCCCCACGACATCAAGGGGCAAGGGGGGAAGGTTCCACATGATGAGTGTCAAGCATCGGAGGAGTGCCACTGCCAGGATAGAAGTAGCCACACCACCAACTATAGCCCCACCACCGGAGGTGAACCCACAACCACCAATTCCAGCCATGGAGGGCCCACCATCAGCTGCGCCAAGCTCCGCAGGAGAGGCAGCAGCCACTGCCCCACTATCTGATGTTGAGGACACAACAGATGTCACAATGGAGATGCACACCCCAACCCCCCCCTGGAACTCCTGAGCCAACACCACTCCAGACACCTGGGTCTGATGCCACTGGCGAGGACAACATTCTAGGTTCTATGACCCCCACGGTGGCTTCACCTGCTGACATGGATGCATCAGAGGGCACAGCAGCCACTCCAAAAGCACCCAGCACTGCCCTCGACCTGGCCCCCATCAGCCAGCGGCAACAGGAACTAACTGTGCTGGTTGGCCAGCATGTGGAGGAGGCTTCCCATCTCAGGGAGGAGATTGTGGAGACAGCAAGCCACTCCAGGGAGGGGATGGAGGCCTGTACAGACAGGCTGTGTGAGGAGATAGGCAGACTTAGGGAGGTTCTCACTCGAATAGCGGACACAATGGACTGCCACTTCACACCACCAGGACAGTCCGCCACGTCGTCATCTGCCGGTTTAACGCAGACAATCCCCCTCCGCCGCTCCCCATGCACCACCAGGCGCATGTCTAGCCAGCCTCCAAATGCTGCTGCAGGCAATGGCCAATAGGGAGTTTATGGCGAAGCTTCTGCATGCATGGCCCAACGCAAACATAGTGGCAGACACATGAGGAAGTGTTGTGGGGGGTGGGGGAAAGGGTGTTATGGGTCTGTTGTGGGGGGTGGGTGGAAGGGTGTTATGGGTCTGTTGTGGGGGGTGGGTGGAGGGTGTTATGGGTCTGTTTTGGGGGGTGGGTGGAAGGGTGGCGGGATGTTTGGGGACATGCACTTTTTCATCTTTCCGTTACTTAATACACTGGTGTCTGATCAAAACACAGGCTTGGACATCTTCATTGTGTTTGTGTACTTTATTGGCGACAGGGTCCATTGCGTGCTTCCAAACATACAGCAGTGCATTCATACCCATATCCATGTGACAGTAAAAAACCATGTTATTCAGAATATTTGGTTGATCAGATGTTGTCTCACAGCACGTCCCTCCTGACCATCCCCTCTTGCATGTCCTGCATCCCCTTCACCTCCGTCCTCATCACCATTATCATCCTCATCAGGTGCTTCCATTTCAACGTCAGGGGGCAGTGGCACATTCCGTCTGATACACATATTGTGCAGCATGACACATGCCATGGTGATCTTGGCCACCTTCTCATGGCCATACAGGAGAGCACCACCAGACCTGCTAATGCACCTAAACCGTGTCTTCAAAAGGCCAAAAGTCTGCTCAATCACGTTGCGGGTACGGGTATGTGCAGGATTGTATTCCTCCTCGTGCCTGTTCTGTGGGTTCCATATAGGGGTAAGGAGCCACCTCTTCAGGGGATAGCCAGCATCACCTGTATGGTGGGACAAATGGGGACCTGTTACTGTTCAGCTCAAGTGCAGCCAGTTCATTTCAGGCTTTTTTAATTTGCATTGTGATTGAAGTGCACAATTAACAGCATACATGCAGACTGTCTGTGTGACTGGGATGTGCAAAGGTAAGGGCGACCCTGCAAGTACACATGCCCCGTCAATGCCTACAACAGTAATTGACATGTCCTGGCTGAAGCCATGTGTTAGGGGTTCCTTGGTCCTAGGCAGATTTGGTATCACACTGCTGGTGTACTGCCATTCCAACATTGATGTTGCCATGCTGAGAGGCATCACTTGAGTTGTGCTATAAGTGTGTGGTGTAATGCTATGGCTAGGGGTGATCCCTTCGCATGCATTCAAGGCCACAATGCATTATTGCTGTTGTGCTGCGCTCATTTTGTAGGACTATGTTGGTGGCATGTATGAGATTTGTGTATTTTGAGGTGTGGAATGTTGTGCAATGTGTGGATGGATGTTTGATTTTTCTAGACCTTGATTGTCATCTATGTTATGTAGCTCACACTTGCATGTCCATTCATCTCTGGTACGTTTTGGGCCTACCCAGATGGATGTTGGCGTACATCTGTATGTGCATTTGTCCAACGGACAACAAGCTACACCCAATCGGAGTATGTATCTCCCCCCCCCCAATCACACTGCCATGTGCTTGCCCTGCTACTCACCAAGTAGCCACAAACGTTGTCCGGCTTGTCGCTCCATGTAGCGTGGGATAGTTGAGTTCCGCAGGACCATGGAATCATGGGTTGATCCAGGAAATCCGGCACAGCAATGAGTGATTATCTTGTTGGCGTCACATACCATTTGGACATTGATGGAGTGGAATTGCTTCTTGTTTCGGTACACTACTTCATTGTGATGTGGGACCACCAATTCCACATGGGTACAGTCGATTGCCCCGATGCAACTTGGGATGCCTGCCAGTGCATAGAAGCCAACTTTGGTGTTTGCAATCTCCTGGGCAGTCCGTGGCATGAATATGTGTTCAGGTGCATGCTTCAGGAGGGCATCGAGTACCTGGGTCAGCGTGCGTGAGAATACTGGTTGTGAGATGCCATGCATCTGCCCCACCGTATGCTGGTAAGTGCCTGTGGCCAGGAAGTGGAGCACAGTCACCACCTTGAGTAGAGGGGGGATGGCAGTTCGGATGTCTATGAGGCTCACAATGTCGTTGTGTATCATGTCTACGATGCTGGTTATGGTATCCCGGTCCAGACGGTACAGGGTGTGTATCTGCTCCAGGGTTAGGTTAAATGGATTGGCTCTGATCCTGGGGATTGGTGGGTGCCTCTGTGGTATGATTAGGTGCCGTGGTGATGTTTGCTGTGCCTGTCTTGCCCTCCTCCTCCTCATCCTGCGTCTCCTCTGTGCTGCCTGCTGCTGCTGCGCTGCGATCATGTCATCCAGCCCATGTAATGCTGCTAGTATTGGAACCATCTTGGTGTGGGAAGGGGTGTGGTGTGCTCCTTTTGTGCTGCCTGAGACTCCATTGCCTCCACCTGTGCTGATTGTGTCCACCTGTGGCAGGTGGGAACACTGCTCAGTTCTCTTAACGGGTGGTTCGTGATGGCGGTATTAGCGCCATGGCGGTAAGGGGTTTTGGGTGCTTTTCCCTGCCGCTATTGGCACGTCCGCCTGGCTTGTGATGATGTGCTAATAGCGGCATGGCGTAAATTACGGACTCAAGGGTCGCGCGCCTGCGGACTGGCTGCTATTAGTGGCACCGTACTTAGCGGTGCAGCAAATAGCGGTGAGCCAGGTCGTAATTTGGATGGGGATTTAACGTTACCGGTATTCCATTACCGGTAACCTTAAATCCCTACTGCCTACCGTGTAATGAGGCCCCTAGACTCTCAGACTATCGACTACTTTGGCCATTATCCGGAAGATCATGGAGCTTCCTGTGGAGAGCCACGTGCAATACACACATGTGAAAAGAATTGGTCAGCAGGTGCCCCTTTGAAGACATTCCTGTCTGGTCCCTGCAGGTGCCCTGCGGACTGAAGGCAAACTGGTCGATTAGGGAAGAGTCGATGCTAAGGGACTAGAGCTGTTCCATGGATGTATGTAGAGCATCAAACGTGGCCAATAGAGGGACTGTATTGTGAATATATGTCAATTTTCATAGTTTATTCGGATAAAATCCATAAACCAAAACAAAACATACACATATACAGTCAATTAGAATAAAGCTCCATCTACAATAAGCGCATACAACTCCATAGACAAAACATACATAAAACAATCATCAGTATTAAAATGGCATGCAGTATAAAACTTGTTATGTTAATGCATCCACAATACGTTTTCTTCTATACCAGGCCTACCTCAAGTATTCTAAAGAACACCAGGCAACCACCACAGGTTCAGCTGGTAGCAGACATATAAGAGCCGGGTGGCACTGGGTAAAATTAGCTTCTCTCAGGAGTGGAGCAATGGTTTGTTTTCTAATATCATTATATCACGGGCAAAACAACACAAAATATAAAAGGTCTTCTTTCGCAGTGCTGCAGCCAGGACAAGACGAAGTCTGCTCATAGCCCTGCCATTTCCTCGTATTATCTCTCAGCAACAAAAGCGTGCCCTGCTCAATGTCCATCGGTCTACAGGTTTGTTGCTCTGTTTCAAATAGGGCTGTATTGTGTCCAATTGCATGAGGGGCAAGTGTTTCCTGTTGGACTCAAGAGAAACCCAATTGACTTGATTTGTTGAGATTTGGGAGTAAAAGACCCTCTTGTACATTCTGCTCTTAGCAGCAGATAACAACTGAGCCGGGCACTGTAGGTTTGGGGCGTTCACCTGTCTCAGGCACTCAGGGATCAATTTCAGCCACAGTATTTTGTACTAAAAAGAACTCTCCAGCAGTGTTCTAATGATTTTGTGGGTCAAAAGGCATCTCTAGTTTGACCAGATGCCAAGCCAATGCAAAAAAGCCACTCTGTGTCACTCGTCTCCAATATAGGTTATGCCCAGTTCAACATGCACCGCATAGTTAGGGGCAGAATTAGGAAGCCCCAGAAACTTTATCAGAAAGTTGCTCTCAATCACCTCGATGGCCAGTGTATTTTCAGTCCCTCCAGCAACGCCCCATAGTTGGTAGCTGCCTTAACTTGTGTGCGGTACATAAAGGTTGGCCATCGCACATCTTCATGAATCGTGAAAGGCCCCCGAGTGCTTATTTCATTTTAATACCTTGTCTATGGACATGGGCCATCACCCTCCAGTTCTCCGAAAAGCAGATACCCAACCAATCAAATGTGGTTATCCCGGGGATGATGGACACATTGCTTACCATGCTGCACATTTTGGTTCTCTTTTTCCCTCTCCCAGTGCTACATGCCATCACTGCCAACTTGCTTGTGTTTACTGTTAGCTTTAAGGCAGTCATGAAGTCGGTATAAACATTTATAAGCTGCTGGAGTGCTTTCCGTGTCAAAGCATTGAGAACCAATGCATCAGCATATGCTAAAAGTGGAGTGCTTCAGCACCCATCCGGGGGTAATCTGTGTTTGAATCCTCAAGGGTTTTACACAGGTCGTTAATGTATCTGGCACACTCCGGCTGCAACCTCAAAATAGCCTCTGCATTGGCCCTGTTCCCCAAAGCGGACACAAGCCCTGGTGTCCTCGTGGATTATTTGTAGGACCTTTAGTAATTCAGCTGGGCAGCCTGTGGACCCAACACCCACCATAGAGAAGTAAATATACGTATATTCAGTGTAAAGAACTTTGTTAAAGGGACGACATAGTTCCATGTTTAACTGAAACCCCCCTGAAATTCGCCAGTTATGGTAATCTAACCAACCATAACTCGCGCCACCACCGTGCACTGCTAAAATGAACACTGAGGACATCAAAGATGACATCACAAGTGTCATTGATGACATCACTGATGACATCACATGTGCATTTACTTTTCATGAAAAGTCTGTACAAGGGATTCTTATAGTAATGTTGATAAAAAAAGTGTCAAGGATCATTGGAATAAATATCATGAGGTACGTAGTGCATTAAGGAATGCATTGATACAAATGGCATTCCATTATGAAGTTCTTTCCAGTATACTAAGCTACTCATGTAGAAAAATAGGCATTGTGTGCAGCATACATGATGGACATGCAATATTCATAATCTTGCCATGATGAATAGTAAAATGATAAATGCTTTCTTATTACAGTTTTGTCTACTGTCAAACATTTAATAAGTAGCTCACAAAACCCACAAACTACATAATTGCATTATTGCAAACAAAACACAATGGCCCTCATTACGACCCTGGCGGAAAGTAACTGACATGACCGCCATAGCGTAAATAGCGTTTCCGCCATTGCACGATGGAGCAAAGTGCGGCTAATTCTGACCCATCGAGCACGAGCATTACGCCATGGCGGAAGTGCAAAGTCCGCGATGGCGGAAATGACCCCAAAACGCCCCTTACCGCCGTCGTACGCCGCCCTAGGTGCAATTCCGCCACCCATCTTAGCGGTCACCGTAATGAGCGGTCAGCGCAAATTACGGTCACCGTAAATATACGGAAACGGAAGTAAAAACATGGGGCCGGAACGGGAAACAGCACGCCGTACACCTATAAAATCAGAATCCCAACACAACCATTAAAAATCCGACCCTGAGACACATCCCAACCCGTTAGCCACCCCAGTCAAAAAAATAAATATGGGAAAAGTTGCAAAAAAAGCGTGCGATCGCAAGCGGCAGGTCCACTTCTCCCATGAGGAACTCACCGTGCTCACAGAGACCCTCCAGGAGAATGCTGCCGTCGTCTTCTCGACGCAAATGACCAGGACGGCACTTGCGAACAAGAAGGCCATATGGGCCCTGGTGGCACAGCGGGTAAGTGCGGTGGGGACCGCACCCCGCAACCCACAGCAATGCAGAAAGCGATGGGACGACTTGCGGATACGCGTTCCGGAGCATACTTTCTGCCAACCGAAACATTGCCACAGCTACCGGGGGAGGATCGGAATCACCCATCAAGTTGACCCCCGGGAAGAAATCTGTGCCTCCACCATTGGAATGGAGAGCATAGAGGGAGTCGGAGGGATGGAGAAAGGAGTGCAGACATCCGGAGAATCAGGTAGGTGGCCCAAATAAAACAATGCTAAATCCACAATGTCCAATCATGTGAAGTACCATGTGTCCCCATAGTGCAATAGAGACACATGTCCAGGAGAACGTCCACATACATTGCCATGATAGCGCCCTTTAAAAGTCAGATTAAATACATAAACAAGTAAAAATCCTAAAAACACCCTCTACATGTGCAGCATGCACACCCTAACTGCAGGCTGCAAAATAACTGCATCCTCAATCCACACAAAAATGAGACCACCTCCAAGGCCCTGACCCAGATCACCCTCAGGTACCACCCCAATGCATGTGATACATTGCCATTCCAATTTCCACAGACCCATAAATAACGCTCGCCCTCCTTTACTCCACCACAGGGTCCGATTCAAACGACAAGCTTCAGGACACCCCTACCAGCACACCTGCAAAGGGGGCCAAGACCAACGGCCAAAGATCCTCCACCTCAGCTGCACGGATCAAGACACGGCAGCAGCACAAATCAAGTGGCACCACACTGGAGGGGACTTCAACAGGCACCCCAGCAGCCAGCATGTCCACAACAGCAGCACCACAGGTCCCCCCAATGGATGCCACAGAAGGCACTGCTTCTGGTGGCAGCAGCACCATAGGTGACACTGCTTTCATGCCAGCATGCTCCGACACAGAAAACGGTGCTGTCGATGTAGGACCCATCCATGACCTGTCTCAATCCCCCTGTTTGTTTCATCCCGTACACCATGAGGAAACCACGCAGGGGCACCCACAAGACGACGACTGGCCAACCCCCACAATGCCTGTGGCAAGGCAACATGAGGTGATCAGCCCCTCTGTGACACCACCGCAAATGGGCATGGCCCAGCAGAGGCAACAGTCCCTCGAGCAGATGATTGTGCAACAGCAGCAACTGGCCACGCTCCTCAAGGAG
This sequence comes from Ambystoma mexicanum, assembly GCF_040938575.1. Lineage (NCBI taxonomy): Eukaryota > Metazoa > Chordata > Amphibia > Caudata > Ambystomatidae > Ambystoma > Ambystoma mexicanum. The sequence goes on along the minus strand of NC_090934.1, from coordinate 423,446,786 downwards.
CATGCTGCTGAATGTGGGGGTTCTAAGGCAGCCATTGAAACATCTACTGAGACACTTAGGGCAGAAATGGAGCGAAGTACAGAGACACTAAGGGCACAAATGGAGGGAAGCACCGAGAGCCTGAGGGGACAAATGGAGAGAAGCACCGAGAGCCTGAGGGGACAAATGGAGAGAAGCACCGAGAGCCTGAGGGGGGAACTGCATGCGACGTCCAAAGACGTATGTGGTGAACTTGCCGCTGTGCGCCGTGTGCTCACTGAGCTCTCACAAACCCTTATGGACATGCATGGACGTGAGCAGGCAGAGACATCATCCGTTGCAAGTTCCGTCCAGGGCAGCCCCCAATGTAGATCTGGGAGGAACCTGCGCTCCACAGGCAGGGGTGCCCCTGATACCCGGAGAGGGGGCTTGCAATAGCGTCTGCCCACTGACAATGAGCAACTTTGGACACTGGTGTTCGGGGGGGAGGTAGGAGGGTGGAGGGGGTGTGTTGGGCTTTTTTGGGTGGCGGGTCGATTGGGTGTGTAATATCATTTCACATTTGCTATACATATCTTCATATTGATCCAATGAGATGTGTGGACATTGATCTTTGTGTACGAGGCCTTTCTTGGCGTACAGTCCACATTGTGGATGTTCCAGACACACACACTGCCACAAGTCCCGTGTCCATGTAACAGCCACCAGGCGTGAGTGCTAGAAGCATGCATCTATGAGATTCTGACGAATTTCACGGGCCTCCTGTGCCTCGCGGACTCCTTGAGGTGCTGCCACATCCCCACCCTCATCATGACCATCTTCAGGTGCTTGCAGTTCTGCGTCAGGGGGCATGGCCACATTTCTACGTACGCACATGTTGTGTAGCATGACACATGCCATGACCATCTTTGCAACCTTCTCATGGCGGTATAGGAGTGCCCCGCCAGACCTGCTGAGGCAGCGGAAACGAGCCTTCAGTAGGCCGAATGCCTGTTCTATGACTACACGGGTACGTGAGTGGGCATGGTTGTAGTCCTCCTCATGCTGGTTCTGTGGGTTCCGGATTGGTGTAAGGAGCCATCTCTTCAGTGGATACCCGGCATCACCTGTATGTGGACAATGAAGGATGTTTGTGGAATGACATTGCTACGTACGCATCCCCACCCCCTTCCTGCCAGGTCATTGACGCATCACCTACCCCACATTCTCATGCATTAAATGAGACTCACCGAGTAGCCAGGATCGGTGCCCTGCGTGTCGCTCCATGTAGAGTGGTATTGTAGAGTTCCTCAAGACCATAGAATCATGGGTTGATCCTGGAAATCGGGCACAACAATGTGTAAAGATCCTGTTGGAGTCACACACCATTTGTACATTGATAGAATGATATTGTTTCCGGTTGCGGTACTGGACCTCCATGGCATGTAGGACAACCAATTCCACATGGGTGCAGTCGATGGCACCAATGCAACCCGGTATGCCGCCAAGTGCATGGAATCCCACTTTTGTGTTTGTAAGCTCCTGCTCCGAGCGTGGTAAAGAGATGTAGTCGTCTGTGTGCTTCAGGAGGGCATCGAGCACTTGGAATAGTGTCCGTGACAATAGTGGCTGTGAAATGCCATGCAACTGTCCGACTGTGTGCTGGTAGGTGCCTGTGGCCAGGAAGTGCAGTACAGACACCACCTTGAGTAGGGGTGGGATGGCGGTTGGGCTATCTATCATGCTGAGAAGGTCAGCGTGTGTCATGTTGACAATGGCGGTTATGGTGTCCCGGTCCAAACGGTAGAGGGTGTGGATCTGCTCAGCAGTGAGGTTGAACGGATTAGCTCGGAGGCGTGGGATTGCGGGCTGCCTGCGTGGTGGTAGTGGCTGTGCTGGTGGGCCTTGCTGCCCCTGCCTTGCCCTCCTCCTCCTCCTCCTGCGTCTCCTCTGTGCGGCCGGTTGTTGTAGTAGTTGGTGTTCGTCTTCTTCTTGAAGTTGGAGTACTTGCAGTGCTATCAGGTCCCCCAGGCCCAACATCGCTAGTCCTGTCGGTAGCATTTTGGAGTGGGTGTGGTTGTGGGAGGGGTTTGGGTGTGCAATTTATGTGTTTTCAGGCTGTATAGCCTCCACCTGTGGTGATTCATTCCACCTGTGCCAGCTGCAATAACTTTTGGGCGAGCACGTCCCGCACACAATGCTGCAATTTGACGCATGGCATCTTGCAATTACAATCATGTATTTAATCCCGATGGCAGTGAAATATTGGTTTATATGTTAATTCTGCTATGGTCCCATTGTTTCACCTAGTATATTTGCAGTCGTGAACAAACTTGTGAAGGGTCAGTGGAATGTAGTACTCGATCAACGGTGGACCCTCATGCAGCACTGCACCGACGTTCACCGACGGGCGGGGAGTCCCATTAGTGATTGAAGCCAGTTACCATTTTCACACACAGCCGCACTACATAGATGTATTTGTGAATTCAAGCGTTCACAGATGCCTTTTCGACGTGATGTTGCAAATGAGGAATTCGAAGGACAGCGCTTTTGGTTTTCAACTAGCGGCGAGGAGACGCCCACAGGTCTGACTGGAAATATAACGTTCTATTGTTGAATGTCCTTGGGACAGGGCCCATGACGAGAATGCAATGATTGATATGAATTGAATGGGATGCGCAATAGCGTAGTGGACGATAAGGCAGGACGTTCCCAAATACATGTTACTTCACTACACTAGAAATCCGGGCAGGAGCACAGTGGATTTTGCAGACTGCATTACGCACAGACTCAATGGAAATTTCAAATGTTATGTGAGTAAATATTCAGGCGTTTTTATACCGGGATGAGGGAATGATGAATGGATGCATGGACAGATGATTTAATTGAGAGTTTGCCATGTACATGGCTTTTTGGAATCTATCCCCTTCCCCTGCGCTATGTGATGCAAAGCTGCCATAGTGGGACCATCGTCTATCTGCCCTTATTGAACCCTCCCTGTCTCGACGCGCCTTCAAACACTTGTGTGTATGCACGTTACTAATCCCATCTAATGGATTCTGTTTTAACAGACGCATGCACACAAACACTCGTTTGTAATAGTGTATTCACCTCGATTTATATCGTTATGATTCGCAAGTGATTTTTCGGTGAAATTAATCCTTTTGAGTGGGCTAGCATGCATATGGTTGTAGATTTAGTGTGTTGAATGAAGTGAGTAATACATATGAAGTTCGGATGCCCATACTATTATTTTTTTTTTCATTTGGGTGACAGGTATCTCCTCCCCTTTTGCCGCTGCCATCTGTACGCCACTCCTGCAGATGGCTTTTACAGTCGACACCTGCAGCTTCGAGTTAATCAGTGGAGCACCATTACGATCTTATGGGATGATCGCCAAAGGGCCACATGCCCTTACGCAGTACTATCAACCTTTCAGCTGGACTAGTGCCTACTTCATGGGACGGCCCTGCGGTTCTAGGCGCTTCCATGTTGCCTTTTTGAACGTAAATGTAGCCCCTGTGTACCATGAAGGAACAGGGCGTCACACAAGAAGAAGCTGGTCATTTATTGCGGATGCAGCCCACAGTAATGAAAATTATTTGGGAGTTTATGAGCAAATAGCTGTATGGGCTTGGTGATTTTGATGTGCATTAAATTTATATTCCGATATTAACCGTGTAGCGTTATTCTTTGCTAGTGATGTAGCATATTCCGATTTGTGGCGCGATGTATTGTGAGATGATCTGCATTGGGTTCCGGCTTCTGAGTAGAGTTGTGTGGTACTGTACTGGCCGCGTTTGCCTACGAAGCCCAGTAAGGTCAGGGATAGGGGCTGCCATTATGACTGTTTTTATGATGTCATGCTCAGGGGCGGGGGATTAGCTTTTGTGCAACAGATGCTGGTCAGCCAGGTGGATTGGTGGAATGATGGGATTATCAGAAAATGGCTGGTCACAGGTGCCTGTGTTTGCGTGCGTTTCTTGGAGGGAGACTGAGGTCAGGTCCATTGGAATTGCTTCTGTATTCGTGCCATCTGTGCCCTACAGCTCCCATTGGCCCCTCTTGAGATGAGCCTGGCTGCTCAGTCACTCTGCCAACTTGTGTGGTACATGCTTATGCTGATGGTTGGTTTGTCTACTGGCAAGAGTACAGGGCTGGTGCAGTCTCCCTCAGGATACTGCTTTGAATGTTGATTTACACTGGTGGCAAGCGATGGGGGACTATTGTTGTTTTGTCTCATGGAATATTTCAGTTCATTTTGGTGTACTTGAACCTTCACATGCCTGTGCTGCATCAGTACGGCAATGGTGACATGCCAAATATGGATGGCCACTCACAAGGCCCTTGGAGCCCCTGCATGCATTTGTTCGTTGGCATGCATGGGTGACTTGTACATTTCACTGGTTGCATAGTGTGACTACATTGCGCCTACGAGGAGTTGTGCAATGTGGGCAGGGAGTGGAGTACAGGCACTCAGTAGGGCCATTTACGGTTGGTTCGCGATGCCGTAATTCTCACCATGGCGGAATGGTACTTTCCGCCATGCTTGATGGCGTTAAGTAAATGTCCGCTAGGGTCAGAATTCGCGTACCGTTGCGCCATGGCGGAAATTACGGTTTTGCAAGGCGCGCGTGCGCGTACTTGGTGCAGTTAGCGTTGGCGTTCACTACGGTGTCGCTAATGGCATCGTACTTTACGGTGACGGGTCATAATCGCAACGAGCGGTATTCGATGGCGGTATTACATTTCCGCCATCGTTTTTCGAATTCCGCCAGGGTCAGAATGAGGGCCAATGTCATGATCACTGCTTCCAAGGAGTCAGGAACAGCCCAACATCCTTGGAAGCAGGCCCCTAACCGTTATCTTAGGCACCAGCCGGTCCCCACTGGGACCTTTTGGACCTTGTCCTGGCGCCGGTGGCACCAGGCTCATCAAAGTCATCGGTCCCGGCACTGGAAGCGCCGGGCTCATATTATGTATGAAGATGCTTGGGTGGACTTACCTGCAGCAGACCATGCTGCTTACTTACCAGCCACTTAGAAGTCCTCTGTGAACAGGAACTACTTTCTTACCTGGGTGGGGCAAGCTCCACTCCCTGGATACAGCACTGGAACTCTTCTGGAACTGGAACTCTTTTCTTACCTAGGCGGGGCCGTGGAGGAAGACGCCTCATCACTCCAAGGCTATTTAAACCACACCCGATAGATGAAACGTGCTTCGCGTTATTCTGCATCTGCAGCAGAACGCTCACCGAGTCTGTTCCAGCCTTTCTTCTTTCGATCCTGAACCTGCAAGAATTATACTTACCATTCCTGTATCCAGTCAACAACAGCACCTGCAAAGACAAGAAACAACAGGTTAGCAAGGCAACCTTTACAGGCAGTGCTTACTCACCTGATCCATCGGCTGCGGCCATTTCTTCACGCTGCACCTCTGCCTGTGAAGACAAAAGCATTGTTATTACTTACCGGCACTCCGCGAATTCCGGATTTCTTCACGCTGCATCGCCGCCTGTGAAGACAAAAGAAGAGACATTAGACAGGTATTTACTTACGCCCATCGCGCTCGTCACACTAGAACGCCTGCAAATACTCCGGCGTCTCTTCAGCACGAACTAAGCAGCAAGGGAAAAAGACAGTTTGAGCGCTTGCATTTACTTACTCAGTTCCAGGCGCTTCACTCCATCTTCCATCTCCAGAGTCCTGCAAGACAAAAAGGGAAAAGCATTATACAGAGTCCTGTTCAATATTAACGTGCCACGCACCTAAAGACTATAAAGACTAAAAAGGTGTCCGGAAACTCACCGCTCGTGCAGTTAACGACGGTAACGATCCTCTAAATTCAAGAGGCCTATGTTTCACCAGTGAAGGAACTGGCAACGGCACCCTGCACCAGACGCAGATGGAGAGTCCAGCATTCACCTATCTAAGGTGAGCACGTTGACCTGGGGGCTCTATGGAGAAGCTAGGAAGAGAGGGAGAGAGAGAGGGACATTCAACAACCCAGACCCTTAACCCCCATATTCTTTCACCTGCAGAAACCTCACCCTTCGAGTTCGACACACAGTGAGAAGAGGTTCGACCCCAGAAGCCAATCGAGTCCTGCACATCACTTTTCGAGTCGCAGACACCTTCCTGCCAAGACCAGCGCCTGCGTGGGAATCAGGTGAGCGTTACACACAGACAACAACACATACAAATATGAGCATATACAGGGAAAATGAAATACACAATAAAACAGTGGTATTACCAGACAATCTTCAAAATCTAACTGATTATCTTCATGCAAAGGAATGATTGCTCTGTTTGAAAGATACTACTTATATATGTATAACAATCACATAATGTGACTGGACACTAAGGAAAGTAGTGTGAGTATATTGTATGCAAATGTGAGCATATCCAGGGAAATTACAGTAATAAAAAAACAACAGAACTATAAGGAAGTGTTGATAACCTTACTGGTCATCTTCATACATGGAAAGCATTGCTGTCTTCCAAGTCTGTGTTTTCCCTTATGTATATGTTTCATATGCTGTGAGTGAACCCCAAGTGAATTACTGTATGAACATATTTGAAGTATAAGTCTACAAATATAGTACTTTTTAGGTCCTGACTCTTACTAGCCTACATATGTCAGTAAAGGAAAAAGAGGAAGCCAGACATGTGATGTGATGCAGTGCACGGTGGTGGCGCGAGTTATGGTTGCTTAGCTTGCCATAACTGGCAAATTTCAGGGGTTTTTCAATTTTACTTGGAACCATAACGTCCCTTTAACAAAGTTTTATTCAGTGAATTTCATAGGTTTTTAGTAGCGCAACTTAACCATAACGTCCCTTTAACAATGTTTTTTCACTAAATTTCATAGGTTTTTAGTAGCACAATTTAACCATAACCTTCCTGTAACAAAGTTTTTTCATTGAAAATAGATATATAGATAATGTAAATTTGATAAGTGTTTACTAGGATGCCCTTAGTTTATATACATATAACATACAGCATACTGAACCCCCTACCTGCACTAGTGGGTCTGATGTCCGGGGACCATGCGCCTGTTCGCGGACGGACTCAGACAACATCAACACTATCCAAAAACTCGGGGGGTGTCTTACATTGTTACATCATCCAAAAAAAATAGTAAACATGTTCAAAATGCAGCACATAAATACATTACATTCAATAATAAATAAGAACTGAAACTGTGTATATAAGACAGTAACAGTCCAATTACATAGCATATACAACATAGTGGAATGTACCAACACACAATAAATATGCCTCCAACAGAATTACCTCACAGAAATTCCACAGCACAAATCAACAGGACACCTATGCAGCAGTAACAGCAAAACTTAGTAAGAAACTAGTGAGTACACTACATGTATTGTATATAAACTTTCTGGATTAGGTACACTAAAACTAATATTTGTTTTTTTTTACACAGAAATGTCGAGTACTTGGGAATGGCTGGAAGAAAATTTTCCTCGGGGTGAAATGTGTGAAGACAGTGATACTAATGGTATACACTACACTTCTCTATATAAGTCAATTAATAACCATTACTTTATGTGTAATTAACACATTTTTTTTAATAGACCATACAGACATTAAAAATAATATACCAAGAGAGATGTTAGAAAATCCTCTGCAGAGAATGGAGCTAAACATGTATCTGTTAATGAAAAATGCAATTCTTTTAAAACACTTTATGGAGGACCATATGGAAGAAAACATTGAGGGGCTGATTCATGGAATTATGTGCGCTGAAAAACAGGCTTTGTGCGACATTCTGCTTGCAAATCCCCATTTGTGAAACAGGGATTTGCGGGCAGAATGGCGCACAAAGCCCGTTTTTTTGGCATAATTCCATGAATCAGCCCCTAAATATCACTGTCCCACATGTATGTGTTCCCCCTCTCCATGTCCCAGCAAACTATCCCCAAAACCTCCCCAGCAAGAAAAACATTACAATGAGACGTCAGTCCCTTCACCCCTACCATCCATGATGTCCAAACCCCTAATTTCCCTGTATTTGTTTCAGTTTATGGTTCCCCCTCTCTTTCGTAATTTTTATACTTTTGTACAATTATACAATATTAAGTGTGTTGTTAGTATATTCCTCTGTGTCAGTTAGGGTGTCTGCGGACAGCGCCGCTGTCCGGGATGTCCTCAATTAACCAATATGGGGGTGTCCTAAGGACACTATACCTGTTTGCACTGTCCTCAATCAAAATGGAAGTGTCCTTAGGACACACAAGATGTCCACCTGTCCGCAACTAACCAAAATGGGGGTGTCCTAAGGACACTATACCTGTTTGCACTGTCCTCAATCAAGATTGAAGTGTCCTTAGGACACACAAGATGTCCGCCTGTCCGTAATTAACCAAAATGGGGCTGTCCTGAGGACACTATACCTGTTCGAATAGGCTGTAGTCAAAATGAGGGGTGTCCGCAGAACACTAAAGATGTCCATATGTTTGTAGCTATGCAAAATAAAGTGTCCTAAGAACGCATTGTCCGTAACCAGAATTAATATGCCCGTAGAACACATAGCCCGTCCGCCTGTCTGCAAAGTTTTGACGCACATTTATTTTGGTCAGGGACTTGAACACTGTGCGTAGAACACCCGCGTGCATGCATAGCACACCCTTGCCCCTATGAACACTGTGGCTGTCTGCAACTGTCCTCCGCACGTGTGTCGCACTTTTAATTACTTCGGGGACTGGAACACTGTCCGTAGAACACCCGCATGCATGCGTAGACTGACCCTGTGCATTTGGTGTCCTACGGACAGCCGTCCCATTCGCCAACGTGTCCTCAATGTCATCATGTGACCGCACCCGCGCTAAGCATAACGAACACTGTCCGGGCCCCCGGACACCTAAAAAGTGTCTTTTTTAGCAATCCAAGGTATTTTCCTGGGAAAGTTCATCCTTGCACATCTCCCACACTATGTCTGTGGCGATCTGCATACTTTTTTGAATTTCTTTAGCCCTTTCTTGGTGTTCGTAGTGTCCTGGGAGAGCGCGGGGGTCCGTGAAGCGCGCCCCAGTACCCCGATAAAAGGCCACACCCCAGAGCTGCTCCTTATTCTGTTTTTGGGCTTCCAGGACAGAGACTGCTCCTTGTTGCATTGGATTGCTCTTGTTCTTTAAACAGCTTTCCCGATGGCATCCATAGCTGGTGTTGGTGCTGCTGCTGTCTTAGCAGCACCCCCAGCCCCTCCACCACCTACCCCTCCCCGAGGGCCTGCAGAGGAGAACAGGCGTCAGGATACAGAGGAGAGTGATGAAGAGGATGAAGAGGATGAGGTAGTGGAAGTCCTTACTACTAGTTCTCACCGTGAATCTTGGGAGTGGAGGTTTTTTACCACTGTTGATGGAGTACCAAAAGCATGTGCACACAAGGTGACCTGAAATCAGTGCAAGATGGTGCTGAGTCATGGCTTGTACAGCTATGGTACTACCTCAATGAAGTGACAACTAAAATCGTTCCACTGTGGGGCTATTCGTAAGGTTGTACCTTGCGATAAATGTAGTAGTTTGAGTTCCCCTACAACATCCTCTGTTTCCGCTCCTGCCACCACAAGAGACACTCCTGTGGGGCAGCGCATCCCTCCAGCTACCTCGTAGGCCATACATGATGCTGTTGATCCTTACCTTTCGAAGGTCACAGTATTGTGCATGTACTGTGATGCAGTACTCTGCAGGGGGGAACCTTCAAAGTGCTTTCGAGACTGTGGTCAAGGAGCATCAGAAGAACTGCTACCTACCTGAATAAGGCCCACCCTACATCTTCCTCTCTCCACCTGCCCTTTCTTATCCCTGTGGTTGGTGTCCCTTCCTTACCCTCCTTTCCCTTCCTTTCCTAGTGTGTCATGTTTAAGAAACCAAAAAATATATAAAACAACAACCCCTCCCCCCAAAAAAAGGCCCTTTTAAGAGCCGCCTTTCACAGTATAAAAAGAGAAGTGTCAATGAAATGCGCAGGGCCCTGTGCATTTTTAGAAGTCTGTGGACAGTTCGCGGGCATCTAAAATCTGTGCAGTGCTGCCCTGTCACAACCATTCACTTTTCTCTGGGAGGAAATGGTGGCTCTGAAAAGATCCTTTTTGTGGTGTTTTTATGTGTTTCGAAAACTTGAAATGGTCAACACCTACTGCAAAATGGATTGCTCTAATTACAAAAAAGGTTGCAATGCATTTTGTATATTTTGCAGAAAAATCTGATTGCGGGCGTATGTAAGATGTACTCCATCTCTGTGAAAAATGTGTGTACTACGAAACATAATGTTTTCATTGTGAAAAGAGGACATATCAACATCTCGCAAAAAGGCACCGACAGCCTGGTTAACATTGCGCCTTGCTTTCTCCATTTGTGGACCAAATGAAGAAGAACGCAGCCACATTTGTCTCTGCGCAATAGGGGAAAAAATTACTCTGGAGTTTGGATACATGTCCATGACTTTCTCAAGTCCTTCTTTCATTGCAAATAGCAAAGAGATTCCCGACACATGTCCTAAACTGTTCCCTCCACAATGAATAATAATAATGTCTGGATGACACTGTGTCCCCAAAGTAGCACAGATCCAGCCACTTCATTCCACGCACTCCATGCCAGTGCACTTCCACATGAGGGAATCCAAGATGTACAGCCACTCCGCAGCGATCTGCATGCACCTCCAACCAATTTATCCACGAAACTCCCAAAATCCAGACAATCTGCTTTCTGAAACACACAGCCATAGCTATCTCCTCTCTTCACAGGAATAATACTTTCTGACAAACTCTCTGCTCACACACCGTACCCAGTAAACCCTATTGACCAATCCCTTCCTATGCTACGTCTCATTTGCAGCCCTCTCAACCTCAAAATCCCTGTATGTAATATGCGCTGTCCGCAGACACATCAAAAAATCTGAGTTTGGGGAATGAACATTTAAATAGTGTGCCCCACTTCCCCTTTGAGGTTGGCTCTGAAAAGAGCCTTATTTTATTTTATATTTTTTCAGATTTTTTCAGGCTTCTTTTTAGGCTTTTTTCAGATTTTATCTGACACATGACTTCACAACAACTTCCCGATTGAGGTCTGCATATTACCAAGAAATATTGCATGACCAAAATCCCTGAAAATCATTCCATTACATGAAACAATTGCACCATCTTCCAAAAGGTTCTCATTTTGGAATGATGACATGCCCACAGAATACATAAAACAAGATATTCCTTCATTAACAAGACATCTTGCTATGTCTTGTTGAGGATTAGATACATGACAAGGAATCCATGCAGTCCTAGGTGGTATTTGTGAAAAACGTATCTTAGCAGATGGAAACAGGTACATCAGTTCCTTTAGCAACTGCTTCAGTGCACCCAGCAAACTTGTTGCAGTCAGATAGCCCAAATACATTGCTCCACAATTTACCACCAGAATATTAGGACTGTTAAAATAAGCCATATTTCTACAAAGTGTATAAACACATTGCAAATTTCTCCCTGGCACATCACACCAGGTAGCCTCCACTCCCTGAATACCAACATAGTCTGAAATGCCACACATGTTTGCATACCACTGCAGATTAGTAATATAATGATCTCCCACTATCCACACTCTAACTCTGTCCATCTCAGCAACCACAGCCATCTTCAAAGCATACAGCAATGAAAAAAATGAATACCCTCTCTCCCTATGAATTACACCCTCAGCACCTGATTGGCTAATTCCACTAGTCCTATTTTCATGGCAGATATGCAGAGAAACCCCGGATGTGGCATGTCCTGTCTGCAAACAGCCGCGCTGTCCGCAGAGCGCTTAACATTGGGGCATCACTTCTACCCTTTCCACTTCACTCTCTGCACCATTCCCTCATTGGCTACTGTTAAGCAGTCACACAACCATCCACCAATCACATCCAAGAACTCTACATCTAACTCCATCATCACAGTTCAGCACTTTAGATGTACTTTTGATCACTATGAGTATATTTGTGCTGTGAATGCAAAGCACCTACAGCAACAATCACTATAAAACTCTCCAATACGTCTGCTTGCAGATTCATACACATCCACATACATGAACACAAACTACAGTTATGAATATTTTCTGCACAGTACATGTACAGCTCTTGTATAAATACATTTAACAGGGTAACTTCCACTTACCCTGTTTAACCTATAAAAAAAGCTTACTGTTATTTCTCCCATCTGCTATGATCCAGTATCACTTGCAAAACTGTCTGCTCTCCAACTTTTTGTTTACCCATGCTACTAACTGTAATGTGGAAACTGTTATTCCCTTCATTCGTTCTGTCATTTGTGTAACCACTGCCACCTATTTATCCACATTTGAACCATAATAGCATTTAATGCATTAAAGTGCATTGGATGTACATACAATTTCATTTCTATACATTCTGGATATTTTACATACAATCTATAATTTGAACTTCCTTTAGGAATGATTATAATAGTAATCAGACACAACACACACAGCTATGTAACAAAGTGTCATTTCATGTTAAAAGATGGGAGAAATAACACTATAATTATGGAAAAAGGCTTTCTAGTGTGTTATAAAATGACACGCAGCCAAGATGAGTAGATGCATCTTTATTTATGCACACAGATAACCAATATCATTTGAAAGACTCCCAGCTGAAACAACACCACTGCCTCTACAACTGTTCTCCCAATGTACACAGCTCTCTCATTCCAGCTGGTTACCCATTCAGTTCTAGATTTCACAACAGCATTCAACTATACACAGGTGCAGTCATAGCTATGACATCATCTACAACTATGTACAGTGTTGTAAAGCAAGACATACAACATCTCACCCCTTCCCTTCAGTCTGCAACACAAGCATCAGGTCCTTCCTTGCAACCCTTACTTTATTTCAGACTCTCCCATCTCCAAGCACCACAGAATCACCCAGTACTTAGTAATCACCTACTGAGTAATAAGCTGGTGACCACATCAAATCCTTTGCATTTGTTTCCACCAAGCAGCCCACATACCACAATCAAAATGTTTGGTAGCATTGTAGAGTTATGCTGCAGTGGTTGTGGCCAGGGCCTAGAGTCTAGGGTGCATGGCCTATGGCCTACGGCCTTTGGCCATGCACCCAAGACACTAGGTCCTGGCCACAACCACCGCAGCATAACACACCCATAGAAACAAACACCTCCCAAATGACCACAACCCAAAAACATAATACATCCACCTCAAAACTATGCACTTCAATTAACATTCTAAGTAGTGTGCCCAGTGTTTAGTATGTCCGCTGACAACCGTGCTGACCGCAGACACTGCAAACACATCACAGAGTTCTCCCACCTAAACAAATACAGCATTTGACCCATCTCTTACTCCCCCACCCTCTCCAAGCAATCATACACACAACACACTCCCCAACATTGGATTTATGCTCACTTCCAGCACATGTCTGTGCATCCAATATGGCGGGTGCATCGAAACAATTTGACGCACCTCACGCCTCATTCCAACCAATCAGAGAACACATTGAGTGTCCGCGGACATGACACAAGCCGATCATCCAATCGATGTCCTGTCCACGGAGCTAACAGGGAAGTGTGTCCGCACAGCGGACATAGATATCAAACATTTTTTTGCCTTATGTTTTGGTCGTTTAAATAAAAACTACTGGACGGATTTACACCAAATTGACAAAAGCCCGCTTTCAGGACCAAGCCGCCACTCTTGCCGCAGATTTGGTGAAAATCCGTCCAGTGGTTTGGGCTGTAGGTTCACCAGAAATGTTTTCCCATTATGTCTATGGGAAAAAAAGAAATTTTGGGACCCCCACTATAACTTTGCCCCACTTCACCAAACCTCACCAAACTTTCAGAGTGAGCCATATACTATTTTTTGCAAAGTTTGGTGAGGATTCGTCCAGGGGGAGCGAAGTTATAAGCCGCCCAAAAAGTGCCCTTCCTATGGGTTTAGCAACTTAAGCATAACTACACGGCCACTACCGTGGGCCATGTAATAAGCATCAGGATTTGTGGGTATTAGAATTAAAGGAAATAGATACCTCGATTCCTGGTTCAAAGAGGGGCAGAAGGGTATGCACTAAAACTCCAAGTGGCGGTATTATTTAAGGATTCCTGAAGCAAGGCCAAAAAGAAGAGTGCGTATTAAATTCCAAAATGGGGTAAAAAGTGAGATGAGATACATTTACTAGAGATAGTAAAGGAAGTTGTATGCAAAAAACTGAAAGTGCACACGTGTATGGGGTTATAAATATGTCAGCGTAAAACCTTTATTGTGTCTAGATTAGGAGATATAAAATGATAATAAAAAATTAAGGTGATTCTCAGATTTTTAAAGAAAGAGATTGAAGGCAATCAGAAAAATTTATATAAATTGTAAACAAAGGAATATCATTGCATAGATTTTTTTAACTGGTTAAAAACTTTGTTTTCTGGTAATGAGCGGCGGTTGATGGTGTTTGATCAAATCTATCAGTGTGATATATTTGATCAAATAAATAAAAGGATAAAAGATCTGGTAACTATTGGCAGTCGAAATAGACTTGTCACTGTGGGGGACACTTCCCTTGATATACACCCAAAATAAGGCAGTATCACGTAGAGTGGGCCAAAGGCACGACCAATAAAACACTCAGCCGTGGCCGCAAGAAGGCTCAAAAACAGTACTAAGACATATAACAACATACTTGCATGATACATATAAGGGAAGAAGTTGCAGAAAAGGTTGGCGTTTTAGAGTTATGGAAGATGTACCAGAGTGTGAAAAAATATCAGCCTGAGAAGGAGTGGATGCTGAATCAGCATAATGGGGAGGATGTAACACCTTCGGCTCCTCTTTCCCCTTCAGAAAACAGAAGCACAGATACTGAGAAGTAGCGACTTTATCCTTTGAAGGAATTGAAATCAGCGGCGGGGTATGTTAATCCGACATACAAGCCTCTCGCTTATAACAGTGAGGACAATGTGGAAGAGAGCAAAAGTAGAGAACACAAATATATGTCAACACGTGATGAAAGTAAACAGCGTAATGAGAAAAAGGACAGACAGATATAGTGGAAGAAGCAAAGAGACAAAGAAAAGTGAAGCAAGTGACAATAGTACAGAATTAATAGATGGGAAGACATATATTACTCAAACTAGATGTCACAGGCATTGATGGGGTTAGAGAAAGAGAAGAAAGAGAACAAGAGAAAGCATACAAGGAACAGAAGGAAAAAGAGAGGATGCAAAAGGAAGAACGTAGAAGGTATGAGCCAAGGAATGAAAAGAATAGACTAGAAGAGAAGAAACGAGAGGAGATAGAAACACAGAGATTGAAAGTACACAGGTTGCAAAGAAGGCAAGAGGAAGAAGAGAGAGAGATGAGGAGAAGAAAAGAACAGGGGACAAAAGGATGACAAAATGATCATCAATTTAATAGAGGCATGTGTAACGCTCACCTGGTTCCCTCGGAGGCGCGGGTCTTGACTGGGCGGTGGAACCGTCTTCAACGTTAGGCGTAGGATTCGTTTGGCTCCCGGATTTGGCCCCTTTCCCACCGAAAGTTTGACCTGAAGGGTGAGGTGTCTGCAAGTGGAAAATCAAGGTATTAGTGGCTGGAAGGTTGGGAGAAGTTCCAAGCCCCTCTCTCCCTCTCTCCCCGTGGTACTTGGTCGATTGTTGTGCTCACCTTAAATAGGTGAATGCTGGGCTCTCCATCCTGCGTCTTGTGCAGGGGCGCTGGGTCCAGTTACTTCACTGGATATGAGTTCAGCCTCTTGATTGCAGAGGGTAAGTTGGGAGCGATGCCACCGTGTGCTGCACAAGCGTGACTTGTAAGTATTAAAGTTCCCTTTAGATTGCTCTCTTCAAATGTCTTATCTCCTTAATGTCTATGTCTTTTCCTTTTCAGATGCTGTCGGTGCCGAAGAAGATGCTCCCCCAGGTTCGTGGCAGAGAGCGTAACAAGAAGATGGTGAATACGAAGGCACGTAAGTAGAAAGGCTGCTCTAGGGCTGTAGAATGCACCTTAATGTCTCTTTTGTCTTTACAGGTGCCGGAATGCAGCGCGAGCAGAGTTGGAGCGAGCGTAACACAGGTAAGCAGTTTTGTAACTAAGCGTTACTAACCAATGTTCTTTTTCTTTGCAGGCCCGATGCCGGACGAGAAATGCAGAAAAAACGCCTTGAATGTTGCCGATGGATCGGGTAAGTTGAAGCGCTAACTTTGCCTTTGCCTAACCTGTGCCTTTTGTTTTGCAGGAGCTGCTGAAGACTGAAGATTGGTTCCCAGCAGGTAATTTTCGTATCCACAGGATCCGGAACTGAAGATTCACTGGAGCTGACACGGTGAGCGTCCTGCTGCAGATGCAGAATAACGCGAAGCACGTTGCACCAATCGGGTGTGGTTTAAATAGTCCATAGGAGTGCTTAGGTGTCTTCTTCCACAGCCTCGCCCAGGCAAAAGAGTTCCTGCTTCCAGAAGGGGTCCAGCATCAATGATCCAGGGAGTGGTGCCTGCCCCACCCAGAAGGAAAAGTAGTCCCTGCCAGAAGAGAGTGAAACATCATCTTGCTGGTAAGTAAGCAGCATGGTCTGCTGCAGGTAGGTCCACCCAAGCACTTTTACACTTGTTATGAGCCCGGCGCTTCCTGTGCCGGGACGGGTCCATGCTATGAGCCTGACACCACCGGTGCCAGGACAAGGTCCAAAAGGTCCCAATTGGGACTTGCTGGTGCCGATAGTATATGTTATGAGCCTGCTTCCAAGGATGTTGGGTAGGTCCTGACTCTTTGGAAGCAGTGGTCATGATAGCACCCCCCCTTAAGGCCCCTCCCAAATTCGTCTTCTCCGGGGGTTTCGGTTTATCAGGAAAAGTTAGATGAAACTTCTTAACCAGACGGGGTGCATGAACATGTTCCGACGGTTCCCAAGATGGTTCCTGGGGGCCATAACCTTTCCAGTCAATCAGATAGTATAATTTTGATTTGGAAATCTTGGAGTCTAAGATGTCTTGTATTTCGAATTCCAGTTCTCTGTCCACAAGAATAGGGTCTTGAGATTTCGTCAAACGGGTTCCAGGTTGCATGGGTTTCAGTAGAGAAACGTGAAAAACTGGATGTATTTTCATATGGGCAGGTAGGCCCAATTTAACTGCCACTGGATTAATTATGGCAGTGATTGGGTAAGGTCCCAGGTATCGTGGATTGAAAGTACGCGGTCCTTTTAGAGGTAAAGGTTTGGTGGATAGCCAGACTTGATCTCCCACAAGATATTGAGGAGCCTCCTTTCGATGTATGTCCGCACACTTCTTGTATTGTTCCTTGGCCCGCTTAAGGTGAGACGTGGCCTCTTTAAAGGCTTGAGTGATTGTAGAATGCAGATGATCTACAGCAGGTGTCCCAAGAGTCTGAGGTGGATCAAGATTTGAGGTGCGAGGGTGGATTCCATATAAAAGAAAAAAAGGAGTTTTTCCGGTTCCGGCATGGACTGAATTATTATAAGCGTACTCCGCAATCCAGAGAATGTCTTTCCAAGTGCCCTCCGACTGTTGTAACATGCAGCGCAGATACTGTTCCAGGGTTTGGTTGGTCCTCTCGGTCTGCCCGTCGGTCTGGGGATGATGGCTGGTTGAAAGCCTTACGTCAATTTGGGCTAGGCGACAACAACTCCGCCAGAAGTGGGAAATAAATTGACTTCCTCTATCTGAGATTAAAACTGAAGGAAAGCCGTGCAACCGAACAATGTTTTCGAGGAACTCTCGGGCCAGAATTGAAGCTGTAGGTAACCCTTTCAATGGGATAAAATGAGCCATCTTCGAGAATAGGTCCACAATCACTAAGATTGTATTAAATCCGGAGCATGGTGGTAAATCCGTGATGAAGTCCATGGAGAGAGTATGCCACGGGTGTGGAGGAATGTCTATTGGATGTAAGAGGCCTGCTGGTTTCTCCTTCTGGCTTTTGCTTTGAGCGCACACACCACAGGAATTTATGAAATCCTTAATGTCCTTTCTCCAAGACGGCCACCAGAAATGTCTTTTTATCTTTTCCGACGTTTTGGCAATGCCGGGATGTCCTTCCATTAAGGAGTCATGGTAACAAGAGATCACCTGGCTTTGTAAATCGGTACATGGTAGATATAATCTTCCTCGAAAGTATAGTAAGTTCTTATCCATTGTGAAATCTTTTCCCTTGAGTTGCCAGTCTTGAACTTCTGCTGGAGTCAGAAGTTCTTTAACTTTAGCTTCAATGTCTTCAATGGATTGTGCATTTATCAAACCCAGGATTCTCTGTTCCGGAATTATGGGTACGGGTTCAGGATTGGTCGTGAGTTCATCTACTCCAATTCGGGAGAGAGCATCTGCTTTACCATTCTTGTTGCCTGGTCGGTAAGTTATCACAAAGTCGAATTCGGCAAAAAATAATGCCCAGCGAAGTTGTCTAGAGGATTGAGCTTTGGCTGATTTAAGGTACTGTAAATTACGATGATCCGTGATGACGGTGACTGTGTGTCGGGCTCCCAGGAGATAATGCCGCCAGGCTTTAAAGGCGGACTTAATAGCCAAAAGTTCCTTATCTGTAATGGTATAGTTGATTTCGGGAGCCGAAAATTTGCGGGACCAAAATGTCACTGGGTGTAACTGGTTTGTTTCTGGGTCTCTTTGCGAAAGCACTGCTCCCATTGCGAGGCTGGAAGCATCAGTCTCCACGAAATAGGGAAGTTCCGGGCGAGGATGTTTTAAAACTGGAGCCGAGGTGAATTTTGTTTTTAGTTCCTGAAAAGCTTGTTCAGCCTCCGTAGACCACTCAAAACGTTTATTCTTTCTGAGAAGGGCTGTAATGGGTTGGACTACTCGAGAAAAATCAGGAATAAATCTACGATAAAAGTTGGCGAAGCCCAACATGCTTTGAACTCCTTTCACAGACGTTGGTGAGGGCCACTTAATGATAGCGTCCACTTTTCTTGAGTCCATGTGGACTCCATTAGGTGACAAAATAAATCCCAAAAATTCGACCTCAGTGACATGAAAAACGCATTCCTCCAGCTTTGCAAAAAGTCTGTGTTTTCGGAGCCTCTCCAGTACTGCTGTGACGTGTTTTCGATGATCCGCCTCAGAGGACAAGTAGACCAGAATGTCATCAATATAGACAACTACACATACGTCAATAAGCTCTCTGAGGACGTCATTCATAAAATACTGAAAGGCAGCCGGTGCGTTGCATAATCCAAAGGGCATTACTTGATACTCGAACAGTCCATATTTAGTACGAAAGGCCGTCTTTCATTCGTCGCCCTCTTTTATTCGTACTAAATGGTAAGCTCCTCTGAGGTCCAACTTTGTGTAGATACAGGCACTTTTAACTTGGTCAAGAAGTTCAGGGATCAATGGTAACGGATATCTGTTCTTAATCGTAATCTGGTTCAGGGCACGGTAATCTATACATGTTCTTAGGTCTCCCTCTTTTTTTGGAACGAAGAACAAAGCTGAAGAGGCTGGGGACTTCGAAGGACGGATAAATCCATTAGCCAGGTACTGGTCCAAATACTGCCTCAGGTGAAGATTTTCAGGTTCTGTGAGGGCATAAATTCGACTGCACGGAGGAGTGGATCCCGGAATCAAGTCTATCTGGCAGTCGTATGATCTGTGAGGAGGCAGCGAATTAGCTGGATCTTTCCGAAAGACATCTTGAAATTCCCAGTATTCAGGAGGCAGGTGAGGACTCTCAGAAGTAGTTGCTGCTAGCTTAGTGGGAGGCTGAGGATAACAGGTAGGAGCGCATTCTGGAAACCGGATTGTCTTTGCTCGCCAATCGATTTGAGGATTGTGTTATTCCAACCAATGGATTCCCAGGATAACTTGAAACTGCGGAGCCTTGATCACATCAAACACAATCTTCTCTTGATGTCCATCTTGGCTTACCAACGTCACTTCCATGGTGGTGTGAGTTACTGGTCCGGAAGCTATTTCCGTACCATCCACGGTGGTGATGACGTCTTTCACCGTCTTAGGACAAAGAGATAGATTCATCCTGGCGGCCAATTCACAGTCCACGTAATTGCCGATTGCGCCACTATCAATGTATGCCTCAATGGCATGCATACGATTGGGTTGTTCTGGACTCACGAGGACCATGGGCATGATGAAATGCGAGGTCAAAGAACTGGTTTTAACGCTCGGCAAGCGGACCTCTACACTTGTCGGGCGAGGTCGTTTTCCGACTCTGAACCTTTGGCACCTTTATCGGAAGCTCCTACTGTCTTTTTCCTTGGTTTCACTGGGCAATCTTGAAGGAAGTGCCTTGAGTTTCGGCAATAGAGGCACAATTGCAGTTGTCTTCTCCTTTCCCTTTCCTTTTGGGTTAGAGGTCCTTTCACAACCCCAATCTGCATGGGTTCCACGGTATCATTTCCTTTAGCGGAACTCTGTGGTCTTGAAAAAGCTTGAGTCTCAATTCTGGAACGATCGGCTTTTCGATTTTGTATTCTATGATCCAATTGAACCACCAGATCGATGTATTCGGAACAGTCTTGTGGAGGATTCACCACCTGAGCCAGAACGTCTTTAAGTTCTCCACGCAGGCCTCTGTAGAAAAGGGTGATCCTCTTATCCTCAGGCCATCCGGTTTCAACCACTAGTCTGTTAAATGATGCAATGTAGGCCAGAAGATCTTGATTGCCCTGTCGTAGTGAAAGAAGTTCATTGTCCAGGGCCTGTCCCGAACAATCTTTCCATACTAGCTTGGAAGTCCTGGAAATTATGAAGAATAGGGTTATCCTGAGTCACTAAAGGAATAGACCAATCTGCGGCACTGCCACTAAGATATGAGAGCACGAAGGCCACCTTAGCCTGGTCCGTTGGAAAAGCGGCAGGTCTACACAAAAAGTGCAAACGACACTGATTGATGAACACAGCATATCTTTTCGGATCACCTGAAAAGCGTTCGGGCGGGGCCAAAGGTACATTTCCTGGTAGATTAATTTGCACCGGATTAGAGGAAGTCGTTGGAGCATGGCTCCCCCCAGGGGTGGGCAGAGGAGTTTGTCCCGCTTGGGCTTGCAACAATTGTCTAGCCAAATCATCTGTTCGCTCCTTAGAAACCACTAACTCCCTCCTTAGGGCATTTGTTTCCTGGCGTGCTGCGTGTACTTCTGCTCTCAACTCCCCGAGCAACTGGGCCAATTGGTCTGTGTCTGAAGTTTCCATTGCGCCTGGGCGGGAAATATGTGGTAAGGCTTCGCGTTCTGTAACGCTCACCTGGTTCCCTCGGAGGCGCGGGTCTTGACTGGGCGGTGGAACCGTCTTCAACGTTAGGCGTAGGATTCGTTTGGCTCCCGGATTTGGCCCCTTTCCCACCGAAAGTTTGACCTGAAGGGTGAGGTGTCTGCAAGTGGAAAATCAAGGTATTAGTGGCTGGAAGGTTGGGAGAAGTTCCAAGCCCCTCTCTCCCTCTCTCCCCGTGGTACTTGGTCGATTGTTGTGCTCACCTTAAATAGGTGAATGCTGGGCTCTCCATCCTGCGTCTTGTGCAGGGGCGCTGGGTCCAGTTACTTCACTGGATATGAGTTCAGCCTCTTGATTGCAGAGGGTAAGTTGAGAGCGATGCCGCCGTGTGCTGCACGAGCGTGACTTGTAAGTATTAAAGTTCCCTTTAGATTGCTCTCTTCAAATGTCTTATCTCCTTAATGTCTATGTCTTTTCCTTTTCAGATGCTGTCGGTGCCGAAGAAGATGCTCCCCCAGGTTCGTGGCAGAGAGCGTAACAAGAAGATGGTGAATACGAAGGCACGTAAGTAGAAAGGCTGCTCTAGGGCTGTAGAATGCACCTTAATGTCTCTTTTGTCTTTACAGGTGCCGGAATGCAGCGCGAGCAGAGTTGGAGCGAGCGTAACACAGGTAAGCAGTTTTGTAACTAAGCGTTACTAACCAATGTTCTTTGTCTTTGCAGGCCCGATGCCGGACGAGAAATGCAGAAAAAACGCCTTGAATGCTGCCGATGGATCGGGTAAGTTGAAGCGCTAACTTTGCCTTTGCCTAACCTGTGCCTTTTGTTTTGCAGGAGCTGCTGAAGACTGAAGATTGGTTCCCAACAGGTAATTTTCGTATCCACAGGATCCGGAACTGAAGATTCGCTGGAGCTGACACGGTGAGCGTCCTGCTGCAGATGCAGAATAACGCGAAGCACGTTGCACCAATCGGGTGTGGTTTAAATAGTCCATAGGAGTGCTTAGGTGTCTTCTTCCACAGCCTCGCCCAGGCAAAAGAGTTCCTGCTTCCAGAAGGGGTCCAGCATCAATGATCCAGGGAGTGGTGCCTGCCCCACCCAGAAGGAAAAGTAGTCCCTGCCAGAAGAGAGTGAAACATCATCTTGCTGGTAAGTAAGCAGCATGGTCTGCTGCAGGTAGGTCCACCCAAGCACTTTTACACTTGTTATGAGCCCGGCGCTTCCTGTGCCGGGACGGGTCCATGCTATGAGCCTGGCACCACCGGTGCCAGGACAAGGTCCAAAAGGTCCCAATTGGGACTTGCTGGTGCCGATAGTATATGTTATGAGCCTGCTTCCAAGGATGTTGGGTAGGTCCTGACTCTTTGGAAGCAGTGGTCATGACAGCATGGTACCAATTGAAGCACGAGAACGATGGGATGAAGAGAAAGGGTCACAACAGCCTCACAGGGAGCTGCAAGGGATACTGAGAATACAAACATGGGTTGACGAGTATGAGGCAGAAAACATACGGAAAAGGATTAGCGATTTATATAGGCAAATAAGGGATAAAGATGGGTATAAAAACAAAAGAATGTCAAAGGATCTTTATTGAGGGAAACACGAGGAAGGTCAGATGATGTCATAACAGTTGAACATAGAACACTGTCTTTAAGTAGATTAGATCTTGATGATGTGGAAGGGGATGAAGGCCATACAAGCTGGGGTATAATGATATCAGACGAAGAAAGGGAAGAAAATGAGAAAGCGCGAAGAGAGGGCGCATGCAGTTTTTTAAAAGACTCAAGTGTAGAAAAAGGCGTAAAATGGTCAGACTTAGAGGATCCTAAAGAAAAAACACCAGAACCGACACCATACACTGAGTGACCACAAGTACGATTGTGCAGTGCAGGCCATATATCCCCGCCTTATGTAAGCAGATTAAGGTCACTGCCAGGACAGAGTCAAATGGGCGAGACTAGCCCCAACTGGAAAACAAGAAGTGTAGGTGGGTATGATTATGGATGAGGATTTACACAATTCCCATTATTAGAGAAAGGGGAGGATGACAACAAATGGATAATTTGAAATGGAAATAACCTAGTTTGACTTCAGGTGCAGGAAAATGTATTTATGAGTTTGAGAGAATGACATCAGGAATGACGTTAGCAATAGGTGACATAAAAGGCCTGCCAGAAACCATTTTAGGGGAGAGGTCTGATGACATTTGGAAACCAGTGGGGTATGCGAGTGTGACTGCACAAAACAAGACACATGATGGAGCACCATTTAATAATTGCATAGCAGATGTATGGTGGGTGTCAGGTTACAATATTCTGATATATCAGACATGGGTGAGGATGAAGATCCTGTTTCCTTTGTTGAAGATATTCAAGAGCGATGGTGTCTCCAGGCGAGAGAACTGTGGGATAAGAAAGTGGCATTATTTCACATTTTATGCCAGGGACTGCCTGCAGGTGCAACGGCAGATGTAGAAACAGGTAGGGATGGAAGCAAAGCCATGGCCGGAAATCGAGTTGACTATTGTACATCATTGTTGATTGTTACAGGAGAAGAATAAGAAGAAAGCTGAGAGTACAAAAC